>NC_138778.1:77038961-77173961 GCF_965119305.1 Pelophylax lessonae | reverse complement strand
AGTCTTCATTCAATGCTCAGCACAGCTATATTGTAGGTGTCCTGTGTGAATTATTTCTTCATGTTCTCATGAATTAGGATGTACAATGCATCTTTACTAATGCAAGAACACTGGACAGGAACCTATAATTAGCTCCTTCCAGCCAGTATATGCCCACTGGTTACACAGAAATATGGTCCCTCCCTGGAATTGATGTCACTAGCTTTCAGTAAGCACACCCACTTACTGCTCTTGGACTCAGCAGCAAGAAGAATTAAAGTCATGTCACAGCAGTGAATTAAACACTGCAAAGTAAAGATAGAAAAACTGTTTTTTTTTCCCCCCCATGTTGACACAGAAGACTCAGCTTACATTAATGATTGCAGGGGAGAAAGGTATTCGGCTGTACTTCCGCTTTAAGCTTTCATTCTTCTATTTTACATCTGGTGATCCTGTTGTTTTTCACAAGCTCAAGCTCTCTCCAACAGAATGCATCAGTTTACATGGAGGAGAAAACCCACTTAACACTGGCAGGGGTGCTTAAATGATGAGCTTTTATTAATTCATTAAAATAATAAATTTACTGATATAAAGTGTGAGCTGGAGTTTGGCTTCAATTTCCTAGTGTATCCAAATCTGATAATACTTTTACAGAACCTTCCCACTCCCAGACTGACAATGCTGCTGTCTGCTCTGCGCATTCTGCAAGAGTTATGTCCCACTAACAAAGGTGGTGTGCTACTGGCCAAATCCCCAAGTGAAAAAAGCCAAAGAAAAGACAATGAATGCAGCTACCACATCTAATGATTGGTAAGCTGCAATATAACACATTTTTGGTTTAGGGTTTAACCACTTCAGTACAGAGCACTTTCACCCCCTTCCTGCCCAGGCCAATTTTCAACTTTTAGCTTTGTGGCAATTTGAATGACAATTGCACAGTCATAAAACACTGTACCTAAACCAAATTCATGTAATTTTTTTTCCCACAAATAGAGCTTCCTTTTGGTGGTATTTGATCACTGCAAGGTTTTTTCTTTTTTGGTTAATACCACTTTGAAGGCTATGGTATCTTGCAGCATATGCTCAGTTTGGATTGCCTATGTTTGTGACAGAATTACACCTATGTCTTTGGTTTATTGGCTAATTAGTGATCCATTCTTGCTGCACCTTATGAAATACCTCAAGAAGCAATGCTGCTACAGGTCACATAGATGTTAGGGCTCTTATATATACCTAATCAAACAGCAGCGCTAAAATATTAACAGACCATAAAAATTAAATACCAAATAATGTGAAAGTCCATAGCAGTCCATTTGTGAACAAATCTCTTCTGTGAGCTCAGTCAAAACTTAACCACTTCCCGCCCGCCCTATTACAAATTGACGGCGGGAATGTGGTTGAGTTATCCTGACCGGACGTCATATGACGGCGGCAGGATAACACCGCTCTGGGCGCCCCCCGGGGGCGCGCAGAGCGGCGATCGGTGATGCGAGGTGTCAGTCTGACACCCTGCATCTCCGATCTCGGTAAAGAGCCTCTGACGGAGGCTCTTTACCATGTGATCAGCCGTGTCCAATCACGGCTGGTCACATAGTAAAACAGGAACAGCCGTTGATCGGCTTTCCTTAGTTCGTGCCCGACAGGCACGAGTAAAGGAGCGCCGATCGGCGGCTCCCCTGACGGGGGGGGGGGGGGGGGGGTCGGCACTGGTAATCAGATCATTGATTAATAGTGCAGACCCTCGGGGGGGGATGCCACTAGATCCACCAGGGATGCCCACTATGACCCCAGGGATGCCCACTATGACCCCAGGGATGCCCACTATGGCCACCAGGGATGGCAATCAGGGCTCAGGGAGCCCCCCATTGCCCTCCCCATCAGTGATGCCCACCAGTGTCCTCCCTATCAGTGCTGCCCACAAGTGCCCATCATTGCCATCCTTTAGTGTCGCCCACCAGTGCCCATTATTGCCCACCAGTGCCGCCTATCAGTGCCCATTAGTGCCCATCAGTGCCGCCCGTCAGTGCCGATCAGTGCCACCCATCAGTGCCCACCAGTGCTGCCTATCAGTGCCCATTAGTGCCCGTCAGTGCCACCTATCAGTGCCCATCAGTGCCGCCTATCAGTGCCCATCAATGCCGCCTATCAGTGCCCAGCAGTGCCGCCTATCAGTGCCCACCAATGCTGCATATCAGTGCTACCTATCAGTGCCACATATCAGTGCCTATCAGTGCCACATATCAGTGCCGCCTATCAGTGCCGCCTATCAGTGCCGCCCCATCAGTGCCTGTCAGTGCAGTCTCATCAGTGCTCATCAGTGCAGGAAAAAACTTATTTATTTACAAAATTGTATAACATAAACAAAAAAACTTTTTTTTTTTTTCAAACTTTTCTGTCTTTTTTTATTTGTTTAGCAAAAAGTAAAAATCGCACAGGTGATCAAATACCACCAAAAGAAAGCTCTATTTGTGGGGGGGAAATGATATAAATTTGGTGTAAGTACAGTGTTGCATGACCGCGCAATTGTCATTCAAAATGCAACAGCGCTAAAAGGGGAAAATATGCCTGGGCGGGAAGGGAGGGAAGTGCCCTGTATTAAAGTGGTTAAGTGTGCATTATTATTAATAATTTTTATGGTCTATGTTATTATTTTAGCGCTGCTGTTTTTTCGATTTAGTTTGTCACAAACGGTATCACAATTGCACAGTAGTCGCTTTGTATATATGTTTTTGATCTAGCGTGGATATATTTTGTTTTTTATTTTCTCTCTCATATTATATATATATACACACACACACACACACACACACACACACACACACACACACACACACACACACACACTTGCCCTAAGCCAATTCACACCACAATTTGTTAAATTAAGAGATAAAAAAGTTTAATTACCAGCACTGAGATTTTCTGCTTGACATCTTCAGGAATCCAGTCAGCTGAGGATAACTGGAAACGCACTTCAGCCTTTGTGTTAACTGTAGCAGGGGAGAAGAATAGCAGTTGGCTTAGTATGTTATATAATTTCACCATACTAAAAGCTAATACAAATACATAAAGGCAGGGAATATTACACAACAGTATATTATTGTACCATACTAAAAGCTGATACAAATACATTATGATACCCAAAGACCTAGGATAACTGTCTGAGGATCCATCCACTGATAGGGACCAATGTATCAGCCATACATTCATATTTAAAGCACAGGCAAACAACCGTGGTCCTGGTCTCATCTTGTGGAGACAACTTTAAAGAGGTTGTAAACCCACTTCACAAACTTTTACCTATAGGTAAGCCTATATTAAGGCTTACCTATAGGTGCTATAAATATCTCCTAAACATGCACCGTTTAGGAGATATTTAGAGTGCATACTGCCGATGACGTCATCGGCGCATGCGCTCTGAAGGAACGGCCACCCGTGCCGTTCCTTCAGAGTCCTATGCCGTGAACGGCAGCACGCGCGGGAGTGATGTAATTGCGCCTCCGGCCAATCAGATGGCCGGAGGACGCGAACCCGGAAGCAGGACGGCCGGACACGTCAGCCGTCCTGTCGCTGAGGGGGCGGCACGGCGGGGGCTTCGTTTTAAGGTAAGTACTTCATTATGAGCTAGTATGCGATGCATACTAGCTCATTTTGCCTTTCTCTTTACAGGGCTTTTTTTTTCTCGTTTTTTTTGAGTGACTTTACTTCCTCTTTAATGGTACAGGAAAATACATTTCTTACAAATAATGTCAATGAAAGTGCTCATGTATCTAGGTCATGGTATAGCTAGTAGCATTAGGTCACATTTAACTGGACTTGTCCTGTAATGTTAAAGTTGTTTTATAAGCTTCTCCAAGCCAATTATTAAAGGCTAAGTTCACTTTTAGGAGCAGGTTACATGGTATACTCATACTGGTCGCGGATGCAGTGCTTTAC
This sequence comes from Pelophylax lessonae, assembly GCF_965119305.1. Lineage (NCBI taxonomy): Eukaryota > Metazoa > Chordata > Amphibia > Anura > Ranidae > Pelophylax > Pelophylax lessonae. The sequence goes on along the minus strand of NC_138778.1, from coordinate 77,170,049 downwards.
AGAATGCAATGTAAAAAAAAAATAAAAGCACATTTTTTACCCTGCAAAAAAGATGTGCGTTTATTGTTATTTTTTTTTTTTTTTTACAAAAGATGAGTGTGTTGGGAAGATATTCCAGCATTTATATCCACACAAGTAGCATCAACCATGGAATGTGTGGATGCAGATTGTCCAAAAACAGGATGATGAAAGTTGTGAAACCACCATTTTCTAGTTACATAATCCCATCCTTGGTGTCAGAAAGTCACAAGGATGGCATTACAAATGATACATTTTGTCTAGATTGGTCACAAAGGTTGTATCTGCATAAGTTGCAATGTGCCTAGAGACACACAATTGTTTACATTATTCAGCTGAATTGGTGATGGTCATCTCACTGAGGTCCTAAACATCTCCTTAGCAAATGTGAAGGAATACTAAGAATGCAAATTAAATATATTAAAGAAAACATATTTATGATGTAATCCTTAGCAAGCTAAAAACTTCTACACGCATCTGTACCTTTGTTAACATTCTGTCCTCCGGGACCGCTGCTTTTACAATAAGAGATGGTCAAGCGATCTGATGAAATACAAGTGTTAATAAGATTTTATAATAAGCATGCTACTAGTCAAAATAAAAAAAAAAAAAAAAAAAAATTATGTATGCTGACAATCATATAGATTATAGTTTATTCCTACCCACATGTGTCTATAGTCAAAAATGTTATAGAGCCACTGTGACGGTGTTCACCGTCACCTGGAGCGAAAGACAGATAATTACTGGTTTGATTCAGATGGGACAGTAATATTTGTCAGCAATAGCTTCATATAGAAATATGAAGATTCATTCCCACATTACACTGGGAGACATAAGACTGTTATAGACCATTGCCATGAAGTCTGACTCCTAAATAATGTCTGTATTCCGTTTCCATGTCCTTCCATGCCAGACAAGCTTCCCTATTGTTTGCGTATTGAAATGGAATGTGGATGGTGCCTGTCCCATTGTTAAATGTTAATGACCTCAGATTGTTCTGTCCAGATGGCTAGATAGTTAGTTTAGGTTAATTCTGTTCCTGTATACACTTTCATCTGCATATGATACTGTAATCAGACAGAGGGGAGGGATTATGTACACTGTATGGGAATGACTGAGTGTAAAACTCTGTTTATATTGGATTGTGAATGTCATGTCCTGTTCCCATCATGGTCCACCTGGGCGGTAACCTTGTGGGGGGAAAACTGTATAAAAAGAGCAGCTGTACCATTAAAGTTTTGAGTTATACTTCACCCTCAATCCAGAGTGCTGTCTTTTATTGGGGGAAGCTGCTACAAAGGATTGCTATGCTCTTCATACTCCCTTGGATAATCACAAAGCTTTTGTAAGAGCTTGTTCCTGCTTCACTCTCTGGGGAAAGAGAGGTTCACCCACGGGAACCTGGAGCCTTGTCGTAGGTCCCCAACCAAGCTGCGGCGGTTCATGGGGTCTGAGGTGGTTATGGTGTCTGGTGGAGTGCTTGGAGCCCTCAGGAAGCACTAGGAGCATCTGTCAATGGAGGTACCCAGTCTGGGTGCCGGTTGATCCATTACAGCCACTTATTTACACTGTTGCATTGTGGTAATGCAATGCTCGTACCATTGTGCATTACAGTGACTTTTATTGTGAATGGCAACACAACACACCCACATTGCAGTGTGCCAAAAACACATGGAAAGTGCGTGTTGTAATGAGGTACATCAGAACAAATGGTGAAGTTCCAAATTCGGTAACTCATTTCTTCTATCCAAGTAGAAATACTTTACTTACTTACTCGTAATCGCCCATTCACAGAGGGCTGTGAATAAATGATGTGGCCAGGTGGGTGGTGACCCGCATGGAAACGTCTTTTTTCAAACAGTGATAGCGGGCACCCAAGCAAAGATGTCGGCTGTCACTTGGTGGGGGGTATTGAGAATGGAGAGGCTGCAGCTGGTCGAATATGTTCATGTGCCACTCTAAATACAGGTGGAACATGTAACATATTCCAAAAAGGTGAAGTTATCCTTTACCTACCTCCCACCTGCCGTATAGACAAATGATGTCGGGCAGGATGATCTCTCGTTCTGGGATGACGTCATATGGCGTCGCCCCAGTCTCACCATGCTTGTCTGCCCAAAGGGTTGCCCAGCGCGGCGATTGCGGACACAGAATCATTTAAACAAGATACACTGATCAAAAAAATTGAAGGAACACTTTGAAAACACATCAGATCTCAATGGGGAAAAATATCATGCTGGATCGCTATACTGATATGGACTGGGTAATGTGTTAGGAACTAAAGGATGCCACATCGTTTGATAGAAAAGGACTGAATTCAAAAGACACCCCAAAGAGCAAAGTGAAAAAATTATGTAGCAGGCTGGTCCATTTTGCCGAAATTTCATTGCAGCAACTCAAAATGGTACTCAGTAGTTTGTATGGCCCACATGTGCTTGTATGCATGCCTGACAACGTCGCAGCATGCTCCTAATGAGACGGATGGTGTCCAGGGGTATTTCCTCCAAGATCTGGACCAGGGAATCACTGATTTCCTGAACAGTCTGAGGCGCAACCTTGCGGCGTCAGATGGACCGAAACATAATATCCCAGAAGCATTCAATTGGATTTAGGTCAGGTGAGCGTAGGGGCCATTCAATGGTATCAAATCCCTTCATCCTCTAGGAACTGGCTTCAAACTCTCTTCACATAAGGCCAGGCATGGTCATGCACCAGGAGAAACCACTGCACCAGTGTAGGGTCTGACAATGGATCCAATGATTTCATCCTGATACCGAATGGCAGTCAGGGTGCCATTGTCTAGCCTGTATGTCCCTCCATGGATATGCCTCCCCAGACCATCACTGACCCACCACCAAACTGGTCATGCTGAATGATGTTACAGGCAGCATAACATTCTCCATGGCTTCTCCAGACCCATTCACGTTTGTCACATGTGCTCAGGGTGAACCTGCTCTCATCTGTGAAAAGCACAGATGGCGGATCTGCCAATTCTGGTGTTCAATGGCAAATGCCAATCAAGCTCCACGTTGCTGGGCAGTGAGCACAGGGCTCACTGCCCTGCACTTCACTAGAGGATGTCAGGCCAACCTCATGAAGTCTATTTCTTATTGTTTGATCAGAGACATTCACACCAGTTGCCTGCTGGAGGTAATTTTGTAGGGCTCTGGCAGTGCTCATCCTGTTCCTCCTTGCACATAAGAGCAGATACTGGTCCTGCTAATGGATTAAGGACCTTCTACGGCCCTGTCCAGTTCTCCAAGAGAAACTGCCTGTCTCCTTGAATCTCCTCCATGCTCTTGAGACTGTGCTGGGAGACACAGCAAACCTTCTGGCAATGGCACGTATGTATGTGCCATCCTGGAGGAGTTGGACTGCCTGTGCAACCTCTATAGGGTCCAGGTATCGCCTCATGCTACCAGTAGTGACACTGACACTAGCCGAATGCTAAACTAGTAAAAAACTGTCAGAAAGGATGGAGATGCAGATGGAGTAGGGGAAAAAAAAAAAAGGTCAGTGGCATCCACCTGTAAAACCATTCCTGTTTTGGAGGTTGTCTCATTGTTGCCCATCTAGTAAACCTGTTCATTTCATTAACACCAAAGCAGCGGAAACGAATTGACAACCCCCTCTGCTACTTAACTGATCAGATCAATATTGCAGGAGTTTACTTGAATTAATGCTATACTCTGATTAAAAAGTATTCCTTTCGTTTTTTCGAGGAGTGTATATCCTACACAATAACTAGAATAAAAATAAATTCAAAATGAAACGTCTCGAATATATTCATCCACCTTGTGCATCTAAATTCTTGGTTAAAAAGATGAAATCGTGCCACCACCACCACCACCACCAGGTGAATGGTGCGTTCACCTCACTCCTGCTAATTACAGGTTCTATTACAACTCGTACCAATCTGACTGGAATGAATGTCTACCTCCTCTTTACTGGATCTAATTGCTCCCATCTGCTTCAATACTCCTCACACGAATCACATTGGATACAAATGCAACTCATAGTGTTTTCCATAAAACCAATTTTATTTAAAATGCCACAATTAAAAACATTCACAAGAATAAGTAGATAAAACAGCATCTCTCAGTAACTTGTCAGTGCGCTCACCACACCATTTGGCTGTCAGAGGCTATCTGAGGTCACAAATTGAGCCCTTCCCTCTCCCTGGTTCGTGTGAGGAGTATTGAAGCCGAGACTTTTCATTTTGAATTTATTTTTATGTAGTTATTGTGTAGGATATATTTGTTTAAATTTAGTAGCGCTGCACCATATCATTTATTAGGTAACAGAAACCTGACTGAACATTTAAACCGTCCTCATTTTTTTTTCTAAGTTATTCTTACTGCTGTTAAGCTGGCCATAGATGGATCACTTTTCAGCCAGTCCAGCGGGAACCGGTCAAATTTCAATCCATCTATGGAAATTTCCGCTTAACAGAATCTAACGATCGATTCCTGACGAATAGGACTGTTGGAAACTTTTGTCAATCACACTGCTGCAGCTGCTGACCGGTGTATCCTGACAGCAGAAGAGTCCCAAAACAATGGCACCCCGCATGTGTGGAAGGGGAATCCATTAAACAAGGTATCTATGGCCATAACAATGCCTTTTTTGCAGCACTCTGAATTTATCTGAAGTAAGATTTCACAGATATACCGTGTGACTTACTACCTAGACAGGACAAGTTGGAAATTTAAAGCCCGAAACCTTATGCTCAGTTTTGTATTTAGAAGGACAGATTTTAATACTTTTTTTTTTTTTTGCAGAGGGGGAAAAAATTAAGTGGCTAAAGTTAGGATCTAATGTTATTAGAGCATGATATGTATTTAGATTTGCAGCCAGCTAAGGCAGTTCCTCTTATTTGAAACAGCAATAGTACTTATTGCAGAGCCCATCAAAAAGTGCACAGGTTTAGCCTACGTAGATCTAGACAACTGCAAGGTAAGGATTTTCAATAAACTGGAAAAATGTTTTTTTCTTCCTAAAACTAGAGTTTGCCTTGAATAAGTCTACTTACCAACAGGAATGTCTTTGTAATCCTTGTTGTTTTTCTGCAAACAAACAAGATAAAAGATTTTATTGGTTGAAATCATGGTTGCTCAACGTGTGGCTTTCCAGCTATTCCGGAACTAAAGCCGCCATCATGTCTCTGCCTTTGGGAGTCATGCTTGTAATGGTAAACCTTGCAATGCCTTGTGGGACTTGTAGTTCCACAACAGCTGGGGGTGCCACAGGTTAAGCACCGTTCGTTTAAAACTACAGCCAGCCAAAGATCTGTATTGAGCCCTCACAAATTGCAGCTGAAGGGCACCTTTAACAGCTGTAGTGTACTGCCTTAATCCTCTTACTGCCAGGTCCGTACAGCGTACGAACCTACAGAACTGCTTGCAGCTGGCCAGGTCCGTATGCACCTCATTCCTCCTTGTGTTATAAGCTCATGGTCACTTTAGTGATCAAGAGTTTATATCAGAATTGTTCAGCAGACTCTGCTGAACAAAACCTTAGCTCTGATCAGCAGGTGACAATCCGCTGATCAGAACTATAACCTCGTAAATTGGTACAATATTGAAGCCGCGCTTATCCTGACGCACAGGCTGAATGCGGAAGTGCGGCATCACGGACCGCTCGCTACTGACATCCCCTAATACCTGCCGATGGATGCTTAAAATGTACGTTGCTATATTTGTTTTATGCCACTAAATTATCGAAATACTGCACCAGAGGAAGTTCGGAAGCCATAAGGAGTGCTAAAGGACCCCGGCTATCAGCCGCATTCCTACAGCTTAAGGATACCTTTGTGAGCCACCCTGCTTAACAGCTCCCACCTCCGCTTGGATGAACACAGGATTGTTGGAAAATATACTTCTCAACGCTGTAACCTGTACTTCTCAAAGCAGTAAGGTAAGGGTGTAGCACATCCAGAAGTCCTACATATTGGCTGTGGCACTGCTCACTGTTTGGTGTTAGTAGTCCCCCCACCTGATCACTTGAGTCCACGCCACTGTCACTTTATGATGTTTGATGCTGCAATCTACTATTGAATTAACTTTTATTAGCCAGCTTTTGATGATTTTATAATTTACTTTTTTATATTTTATCGTATAATATTGTTACGCAGCCACCATACACTGTGTCACTATTGTCACTTTATATTATCTTGGAAGTCACAGTTAGTCCCTATACTGGGACGGCTATCCCGTTTACATATGAACTGATTTCTTCTTGCACCTAGCACTTTCTATGTATACTTTGTTCACAGCAGAATAGTCATATATACCTTATGGATCGTTTACATTATTGTCTATGTTTTATCTAATCTCTGCACCTTTGTGGCACTACCAGCACTTTGCATTGATTATTTCTATTTAATATTTTCTATGGAGCACAGAAGTAATTTATTTACGCATGATTACACTTATTGAATGTTATTTATCTATATCAGGATAAGCGCGGCTTCAATATTGTACCAATTGTGATTTTTTTTATATATGAAAGGCTGAGATAAGAGCTGCAGCTGATCCCACTTTTCACATTTGTTCTGATCCTCCTTCTACCTACCAGTGATAGCGCAGGGGCTATTCCTATTATAACCCCGAAAAGGTGCCTCCCCTGCTACACTGACATTGCTTCCTGCTGTATCCAAACGTACACCCCTTCCCCACCTAACTAATCCCTGCAGCACCTCTCACTATGTACACTCACCCCCTCCAGATCCTGACCCCACCGCAACAAAATCATCCCCTGCAGCTTCCCTCCTCTGCCCTCCCCCCAGCTTATACACTACAGGGGATGCACAAGGGGAGGGTAGGCACAAATGTATATCCCCTGCCTGTAGTGGCCTGCATTCCCTATCTCCCTGGACCCCGCACTGCAGCCAGCCGGCTTTCCCTCCTCGCCTCCAGCTGCTGCTCAGGAGGAATCCTGGATCGCTGGCTTACCAACCCCCCCCCCCCTCCTTTTCCAGATGAACATAGTGAGCGATCGGTACCGATGCCACAGTGTATGACTGAATGGGAGCCGCTAGGCTTCCATCCATTCATAATTATTACAGCTGAGTTTGCAGAGAAAAGGACTGAACTCTTCAATCCCTTTCTTTGTCTAAAAAAAAAAAAAAACATTTGAAGTCTGTTTAGACTAGGGCTGAACGATAGTCAATATGATATTGACTATCGTTCTGCAGGCGATATTCATATCGCCGAAGACGCGATACTTACCATTAGGCAGGGAGAAGTCGGGACTCGGGGGGAGGAGGAGGACTCACAGTGCTGGCAGCCGTCCCACGCGTTCAGCGGTGAGCAGCGCGCCGTAAGCAACTGCACAGCTAACCAATCACGCGTGCCTGCACATCTGATTGGTTCCCTGTGCCGCGCTCACCGCTCCGTCAAGAGAACTAGCTCCAGGGCAGCAGAGGGAACATGTGGGACAGATGTCACGTCGGGCTGTGTTTTTCTACCTCCTACCACAACTGTGAGTCCCAACTCTGCCTAATCCGTCTTCTGCATTAAACAAAGAGAAATGTCGCAATATTTATTGTTGAAAACGAAATATCGCAATGTTCTTTTTTCCCCAATATCATGCAGCCCTAGTTTAGACCCCTAAAGTCTCTCCACCTCCCCCTCCTCTGATGAAGGGGGAACACCCCGAAATGCGTAAAGCGATTTTTTTGGAGGTTCACATCCTTCCACGGCCTGCGGCAGCAGAGGATGCCCAGTGGAGACCCTTGGTGGTCCTGCATTGCTTATGTTTGCCCGTGTTTCACATTTGCTTTGTGAGTATAATGTGTATGTCTGTTTATAATAAATTGTTTTACAGATAATGTGCTAGGATGGTGCGCCCTCTGTCCATTCCTTTTCTAGAATGTGCAATGGTGATGCCAGCCTGAGCCATCCTGCCAGAAACTGTCACCTGTCCTGGGCTAATCATCTGTTGCCAAGGTGTTCCACAGCTGCATGTACTCATGGGGGGAGGGGGTTATGCCCTCTGATACTTAGATTGGCTCTGTTCAGTGACAGTTTCCTGGCGGGATAGCTCAGGTAGGTTCAGACTGTTGTCCTAGCACGCCTGAGATTACCACTGCAGCCCAGGTGTGTGAGAGCCAGAAAAGGTCCATTTTGACGCATTGGCCATAAGGGTTGCATGACCAGAACACACCACACATATGAACGAATGAGAATCTGCCCTCTATCGGGTAATCCTCTGATGCCTTATCTTTGACTAATGCTAGAAAACCTACACTTATGTAGAGAGGCCTGAGGAGGACAGAACACAAGGTTTGGGGTCTCTATGGATTCCACAATGTCACACTTCCACCCCCAATCACACAGGTCACGCTCTCTTCCCTCATTGGTGGTACAAGCGGTCACTCACTCTCCTAGTCCCGCCCGCTCACCTCAGCCGCCCGCCTTGTGCTGTCCGGATACAATTTATCTAAGCTGTAAGCACTCCGAAAACCGGAATACCGAACCCCGGTGATTCGAAACACGCCGAGCCTCGGCAACACACCGGCCAACGCCATATTGGCCTTCGTGCCCTTCCTGCTGCTCAGAGTGCAGCGCTGAATACCGTCCCCCTGTCAATTGGAGCTCAGGCGATATAGTTCCGCTTCTAGAGTCATGACACGCCAAAAAAGTGTTTAGTCATATTTCTGCACATTTTATCCATTTTCTGGCCCGTACACTGTGTATGAATGTATTTTTTATAACACTCTCTATGTAACTGAGTACAAAAATATTACACATAAAATGTGCTAAATACTGACCTGTGTATGACAGGAACCTGTCAGTGTAAAATATGGGAGCTGCCACTGCTGGCATGATTTAGAATGTTCAGGTTCCAAGGCTGTCATCCTGAACCTTACTTCAGTCAAGTCACATGAATGGATGGCCATCAGCAAAATCCTCAAATCTTGAGCTGCTGCAGGTAGGGTTACCACTTCATCCCTTTAAACCAGGACACATATTAATTACACAGGTTATGTGGCTGAAATTCACTTAGTGCCTTAAAGCGGAGTTCCACCCTAAAATTAAACTTACCTCCATCTTCTCGCTCCGGGTCACCTGAAAAACAAATAGATAATCGCAATTTTATTTTTTTTAAAATATACTTACCTTACTTCCTCTTCCTCCCCTCGGCGGCCATGGCGATTCGTCACTTCCTGGCTTTGCAATGATTCCTGGGAGCTGAACGTCATCGCTCCCAGGAATTAATGCGCCTGCACCGGCCCCCGACGTCAGTTCCGGTGCTGGCGCTGTCATACCTTGCTAAACAGCTTCTGGGCATGCCCAGAAGCTGTGCAGGGATGACGCTGCAGCACCAGAAGTGACAGCGGGGCCGGTGCAGTGCATCGTGGGACCGAAGAATACGGAAGAGGACACAGAAGAGGATCGCGCTGGCTTCAAACTGCCCACACCTGAGATGGCAGCGCTGGACAATACATTTTCAAGGTAAGTATTTCTTCTTGCAGGTAAGTGCGACCCAGGACAGATCAGAGGCTAGCCATTGTGGAATGCACTAGCCCTGACTGTCCCGGGGGTATTTTTATTAAAAAAAAATGTCCCAGGGTGGAACCCCGCTTTAAGTGCATTATATTAACCTTTAGAACCTGTGTAATTAATATGTGTCTTGGATTAAAGGGATGAGGTGGCAATCCTAGCTGCAGGTCGTTCACCGCCTTTAGGGTCCATTCACACCAGAGGCATTGGTACCTCTATTTTAACCACTTCCATACCGAGTCATAGTAATATGACGTCGGCAGGGTGGTTGTGCGGATCCGGGCGGGCGTCATATGACGTCCGCCCGCTCTAGCTGCCAGTGCGCGCCCCCGGCGGCGCGCAGCGGCGCGATCAGGGATGAGGCTCGTCCCTCGGACATAGCCCATCCCTGATCAAGGTAAACAGCCAATAGAAATTGGCTGTTTACCACGTGATCGGCTGTGTCAATCACAGCCGATCACATGAGCGGCTCAAGCACGAGCCGCTCGTTCTCTCTGCAATGCGCGCCCCCGGGGGCGCGCAGAGCAGTGAGCGGGGACGAGGCTCGTCCCTTGGACAGAGCCAATCTCCGATCTTGGTAAAGAGCCAATGAAATTGGCTCTTTACCACGTGACCGGCTGTGTCCAATCACAGCCGGTCACAAATGTCAACAAAGATGAGTGTAACTCACTGTTGCCAGGCTCTTCTCCTCACACACCGATCCAGTGTGAGGAGATCAGCTAACAGTGAGTTACCAGTGAAAGTACTTGCTACAATTACTGTGCCCTGATTGCCTGATTGCCCCCATCAAATAAAGAGGACCTGCCCATCTGAGTACCTGTCACCTGCCCATCTGAGTACCTGTCACCTGCCCATCTGAGTACCTGTCACCTGCCCATCTGAGTACCTGTTACCTGCCCATCAACGTACCCGAGTACCTTTTCCCTGCCCATCAGGGTACCCGAGTACCTGTCACCTACCCATCAGGGTACCCGAGTACCTGTCACCTACCCATCAGCATACCCGTGTACCTTCCACCTACCCATCAGAGTACCCGAGTACCTTCCACCTACCCATCAGAGTACCCGAGTACCTTCCAACTGCTCATCAGAGTACCTGACGCCTGAAGTACCCGCCTGCTCATCAGTACCCATCAGTATCTATCAGTATCAGTACTGATCATCAGTACCCATCAGTAACACCTATCAGAATCAGTACCTATCACCTGCCCATCAGAGTACCCGAGTACCTTTCACCTGCCTATTGGAGTACCCGAGTACCTGCCACCTGCTCATCAGTACCTGTCACCTGCCTGTCACCTGCCCAGCAAAGTACCCGATTACCTGTCACCCTTCATCCACCATGTCACAGTCCAAAAGGGTTTTCACCGCCGAACAGGCCTGTGAAATGATATCCATGATGAGTGACGGCAGCGGGGAGCTCTCACCTTCCGACGCTGAAACAATTTCTGAATCCGGTTCAGAATTTGAGCCCTTTGAAGGCTTTACATCCGGCACTGAATCGGAGGAGGAAGAAGTTCGGCCTAGAAGACGCCGCACTGAAAATCAGGCAGACACCAGCAGCGCCAATGGCCAATCGGCAAACGCCAACGGTGCTGGACCCCAGGAGGAAATGCCCAGTACAAGTACTGGGATTTCACACCAGCCCCAAAGAAGAAGAGCCCAAATGCAGCTTCCGGATGCCTTGGCAAACCCATTGTGGCTGCCTTCTAGCTCTGGGTCAGCTACAATCCCCCCCTTCACAGCACAGCCAGGTTTGCAGGTCAACACCGAAAATTTTATTCTGATTGATTTTTTTAATTTATTTTTCCCTTTGGAGTTCCTTCAAAACATCGTGGACCAAACAAATCTTTTTGCCCAACAGTTTATCGAGAACAACCCCACCTCATATCATTCCCGTCCTTTTGAATGGAGACCCATAACAGTAGAAGAGTTCAAAGTTTTTTTGGGCCTTACAATCAATATGGGGGTTACAAAAAAAAATGAGCTGCATTCTTATTGGTCCACCAAACCCATCCACCACATGCCAATTTATTCTTCAGTCATGCCCAGGTCCCGCTATGATGCTATAATGCGCTTCCTGCATTTCAACGATAATTCCCAGTGCCCTCCCCGAGATGATCCCAATTACGATAAACTCTACAAAATTCGCCCCCTAATTGATTACTTTTCTAGACGGTTCCCTGAAGTCTATGTCCCTGACCAAAAGATCGCTGTGGACGAATCACTGGTCCACTTCACAGGCCGGCTGGCATTTAAGCAGTATATTCCCAGCAAGAGGGCTAGGTACGGCTTAAAACTAAACAAGCTCTGTGAAAGCCAAACGGGATATGTGTACGCCTTTCGCGTGTACGAAGGCAGAGACTCTGAGCTCCAGCCCCCTGAGTGCCCAACGTACATGGGAGTAAGTGGGAAGATTGTCTGGGACCTAGCCTTCCCATTGCTGCAAAAGGGGTACCATATTTATATGGACAACTATTATACCAGTTTGCCCCTTTTCCGCCACCTGTACCTGAAGAAAACCTTGGCCTGCGGTACAGTAAGAAAAAACCGGAAGGGCTTCCCGCAGAGTCTTATCACCACTCAATTACGAATTGGGGAATCCGCAAGCCTTAGGAACGAGGAGGTAATGGCTTTGAAGTGGAGGGATAGTAAGGACGTTTACCTCATGTCCACCATCCACAATGACACCTCAGTGGAAATTCGAAGACGACGCGGTTCCGTTCGAAGTTCCGTTCAAAAGCCTGCTTGCATCCACGAGTACAATAAGTACATGGGGGGGGGTGGATTTAAACGATCAAATGCTGCAGCCCTATCTCCCGACACGAAAGACCCTCTTTTGGTACAAAAAGCTTGCAATGTACTTTTTCCATTTGGCCATGTACAATGCCTTTGTCACCTATAAAAAGTCCACAACAACACCAATCCCCTTCCTCCAGTTTATTGAAGACATTGCCACTGCCCTCATTTACCAGCAAGGATCCCCCCCAGAAATCATTCGTTCGGATTGTGTCAGCAGACTTCATGAGCGCCATTTCCCTTTCCATATCCCACCATCACAAACCGGAAGAAGACGCCAAAAAAAGTGTCGGGTGTGTAGCAAAAGAGGAATTAGGAAAGACACCAGTTTCCATTGTACCGATTGTCCCTCCCAACCTGGCCTTTGCATTGGAGAATGCTTCAAAATATATCACACTGCCCTAAACTTTTAGCCCATATTTCACTGCTGAATATTTTCCTGCTGCCTCAACCAACCATATCACTGCCTTCCTTGTGAACCGACCCTGGCCTGTATATCGACTATGTCTCTGCCTGCCGTCTGCATTGTTTATCCGCCATGTTTCTGCCTTTCAAGTGAACTGACCCTGGACTGTTTATCGACGATGCCTCTGCCTGCCGTCTGCATTGTTTATCCGCCATGTTTCTGCCTTTCAAGTGAACTGACCCTGGACTGTTTATCGATTTTGCCTTAGCCTACCGTCTATTTCTGCCTTTTACCTGCACTGACCTCGGCCTGTTACGACCATGTTTTTTGCCTGCCACTTAAACTGATCCTTCGCCCTGCTACTGTAGTAGTGGGATTCAAAATGACACAGGGGTCTCACTTTTGTGAGGGGCTTCAGAATATAGCGTTCTGATATGAGAAAACCAGTTTTTGGATTTCTCTGGGTTTGTAAACTCAGAACAGGGTCTGGAGTCCGGAGGCTTCAAAGCGATTTGGGTGGGAGAAGCCTCTACCCCTGTCCCCATTCTTTCCCAACCGAGGCCCTAAGCTTGATGGTCCTGCCTGCTGCCTGGACCAATACTTTGGCTGTGCTGATCATATCCCTACCTGCACTGACCCAGGACTTTTTATGGAACATGTGCCTGTTGCCTGGACCAATAATTGGGCTGTACTGACCATATCTCTGCCTGCTGCCTGTACTAATTATGGACAGTATTCCTGCCTGCTGCATGGACAATCCTTTTTCTGCTGCTGACCTGCCTGCTACCTGGACCAATTCTTTGGCTGTGCTGACAATATCTGTGCCTGCTGCCTGTACTGACTATGGACAGTATTCCTGCCTGCTGCCTGGACAATCCTTTCCCTGTCGCTGTCTACGTTCCTGCCTGCTGCCTGAACCACTGCACTGCTAAAACCACAGGTATTTTTTTGTTTATCCTTTGCTCAGCAGAATGTATTTTGGTATGTATTATGCTATGTGTTAGGGGCCTTCAAAAATGTGATAGGTTGTCAGGAATTTGTGTGTGATTTATGTCCCTAGCCACTTGCCAACCGGCCAATGTATATATACGTTCTCGGTTTAAACCTAAAAACCGGTGTTATGGCAGCAGATAGCTGCCATAACCCTGGTATTTTTTTTAAACGGTGGACAGTTGGCTTTCCGATAAGGGTGGTCCCAGCGGCGGATTCGCCGCGGGATCACCCTTCCGGGATGGCGGAAGAGGTGACCCCCCCCCTCCCGCCGCGTCCCGGTCCTTTTCCCCGCTTACCGGACCCGCCGGCAGCGGGGAAAACGATCCGGTCCCGGATCCTCATGGACAGGATGTTGAGTGAGGGCAAGCTTGCCCTCACTCGACTCTATGGTCTTGGAGGACCGGAGCTACGGCAAACGTTGTTGCCTAGCAACCAGTTTAAAGGTCCCTTTTTTTTTTTTTCATTTTATTTTATTTATTTATTTTTATTTATTTTTTTTTTCTATCTTTTAGTGTACTTGTGAGATCTGAGGACTTTTTGACCCCAGATCTTACAAAAAAGAGGTCCTGTCGTGCCTATTTCTATTACAAGAAATGTTTACATTCCTTGTAATAGAAATAAAAATGATCATTTTTTTTTTTTTTTTTTTAAACGGTGTAAAAATAAAAAATAATAAATAAAATAAATAGTAAAAAAAAAAAAAAATTAAAGCACCCTGTCCCCGTTAGCTCGCGCGCAGAAGCGGACGCATACAGAAACCCCGCCCACATATGTAAACGGTGTTCAAACCACACATGTGAGGTATCACCGCGATCGTTAGAGCAAGAGCAATAATTTGAGCCCTAGACCTCCTCTGTAACTCTAAGATGGCAACCTGTAGAAATTTTTAAAATGTCGCCTATGGGGATTTTTAAGTACCGAAGTTTGTCGCCATTCCGTGAGCGTGCGCAATTTTGAAGCATGACATGTTGGGTATCTATTTACTAGGCATAACATTATCTTTCACATTATGGAAAAAAATTTAGCTAACTTTACTGGTTTCTTATTTTTTAATTAAAAAAAGTGAATTTTTTTAAAAAAAATTGCGTTTGGAAGACCGCTGCGCAAATACGGTGTGATAAAAAATATTGCAATAATCTCTATTTTATTCTCTAGGGTCTCTGCTAAAAAAAAATATATAATGTTTGGGGGTTCTAAGTAGTTCTCTAGTAAAAACAACTGATTTTAGCTTGTAAATACCAAATGTCAAAAATAGGTCTAGGCAAGTGGCTAGGATGCATGATAGTGCTCCTTGAATGTTGTGCCCCTCTATATGGCTAGGCTGTGAAAAAGTCTCACACATGTGGTATTGCCATACTCAGGAGGAGTGGCAGAATGTATTTTGGGGTGTCATTTTTGCTGTATACATGCTATGTGTTAGGAATATCCAATAAATCGACAACGTTGTGTAAAAAAAAAAAAAGGTTTTAATTTTTTTCCCACATTTTCCAAAAACTTGTGGAAAAAAATGACACGTTCAAAAGACCCATAATGCCTCATAGAATATACGTTGGAGTGTTTGCTTTCCAAAATGGGGTCATTTTGTGGGTGTTTCCATTGTCTTGGTGCTCTAGGGCCTTTAGAAGTGTGATAGGTAGTCCGAAAATGATGTGTGTAATTTATGCTCCTAGAACGCCTGAAGATGCTAGTTGAATGTGGAGTCTCTTTATGTGGACAGGCTGTGTAAAAGTCTCACACATGTGGTATCGCCATACTCAGGAGGAGTAGCAGAATGTATTTTGGGGTGTAATTTTTGCTATTTTCATGCTATGTGTTAGAAATATCCTATAAATTGACAACTTTGTGTAAAAAAAAAAAGTTTTAATTTTTTTCCCACATTTTCCAAAAACTTGTGGAAAAAAATGACGCGCTCAAAAGACCCATAATGCCTCATAGAATATACGTTGGAGTGTTTGCTTTCCAAAATGGGGTCATTTTGTGGGTGTTTCCATTGTCTTGGTGCTCTAGGGCCTTCAGAAGTGTGATAGGTAGTCTGAAAATGATGTGTGTAATTTATGCTCCTAGAACGCCTGAAGGTGCTAGTTGAATGTGGAGTCTCTTTATGTGGCCAGGCTGTGTAAAAGTCTCACACATGTGGTATCGCCATACTCAGGAGGAGTAGCAGAATGTATTTTGGGGTGTAATTTTTGCTATTTACATGCTATGTGTTAGAAATATCCTATAAATTGACAACTTTGTGTAAAAAAAAAAGGTTTTCATTTGTTTCCCACATTTTCCAAAAACTTGTGGAAAAAAATGACACGTTCATAGAATATAGAATATACGTTGGAGTGTTTGCTTTCCAAAATGGGGTCATTTTGTGGACTTTTCCATTGTATTGGTGCTCTAGGGCCTTGAAAAGTGTGATAGGTAGTAAGAAAGTTTTATGTGTATTTATGCTCCTAGAACGCCTGAAGGTGCTTCTTGGACGTGGAGTCTCTTTTTGTGGCCAGGCTGTGTAAAAGTCTCACACATGTGGTATCGCCATACTCGGAAGGAGTAGCAGAATGTATTTTTGGGTGTAATTTTTGCTGTGTACATGCTATGTGTTAGAAATAGCTTATAAATTGACAACTTTGTGGGGAAAAAAAGAAAAAAAAAAATTTTCTTCATTTTCCCAAGAATTGTGGGAAAAAATTACAACTTCAAAAAACCCACTATGCCTCTTACTAAATACCTTTGACTGTCTACTTTACAAAAAGGGGTCATTTGGGGGGTATTTGTACTGTCCTGACATTTCAGGGCCTCAAGAAAGGAGATAGGCAGTCAGTACATCTGGTGTGATCAATTTTCAGTAATTGGTACCATAGCTTCTAGACTCAATAACTTTCACACAGACTAAATAATATACACTAATTTGGGTTAATTTTACCAGAGACATGTAGCAGTATACATTTTGGCCCAAATGTATGAAGAAAAATTAATTTTTTGCAAAATTTTATAATTGAAACTAAAAAAAAGTGTTTTTTTTCAAAATTTTTGCTCTTTTTTTGCATATATCACGAAAAAAAAAAACCCCAGTTGTGATCAAATACAACCAAAAGAAAGCTCTATTTGTGTGAAAAAAATGATAAAAATTTTGTTTGGTTACAGTGTAGCATGACTGAGCAATTGTCATTCAAAGTGTGAGAGTGCTGAAAGCTGAAAATTGGTCTGGGCAGGAAGGGTGTCAAACTGCTCTGTATGGAAGTGGTTAATGCATGCCAATGTAAGGACCTGTACAAAAAAGGTATGTGAATGGGAGCAGTTCACACTGATGTGTTGCGCGAATATGTGCTGGTTTGAGGTTAAAAAAAGTGGAGGAAGTCTTCTTCCAATAACACATGGTAAAGTGGCTTGACGCCCCCGAAGACGTCAACCTATGACGAAACTGGTTGGGCGGTACCAGACGTGACGTTGCTACACCCCCTTAGCCAGCTGTTTTTGCTTCTATGAGTGCGGGTTCTCCGCTGCTTCTTCCATTACCAGCGTTACTATATGGATATGCCTGACTGTTCAAATGTCATGTGAGTGCACCTTTTTAATAAACTAGATTGTGATTTTATAACAGTATCACGCTATGTGCCTTTGTTATCCCTTTTTACCCATACGCTTCCCATGCACCTTCTCATGAATGCATCTCTATCATGACCCTTTGAGGATTGACACCTGCCATTTTTTGGTTAACCCCTTGTTAAGCGCTTCTGGCCTCTCCATTAGTTTGGGTGGCCACTGAGATCTGGTAAGCTGCTAATTGGTGTGCCTTTATCCCACAGGTGATGTCTTCCTGCTTTTTACTATACAAAGAGTCTGCATTACATCTGCATGCTGGGATTTGTGGTTCCTTTCATTTAACACCACTTTTTTTAGTGAATTCCTTCTTTGAAGATTGTTATATGGACACATTTTCTTCAAATATGTTCACTATTGTATGGACTTTTGACCACCTTGCACAATATTTATGATTTTATGATTTATGTCCTTATGTATTGATAGCGCTGCATGTTTTTTACATTTACATTTGGATTTTTTCTATAGGTCTGTGTGTGTGCTGCTTTCACGTTCATCATATTAATTTACTTAATTCTTATTGGGCTAATATTTGTAGCGCAGAAATCCCCTCTTTTTTTACATATTGCTGACTTGCAAATAGCCTCAGGAGACACTCGGCACTGCTCTGTCCACAGAGCTGGCACTGCCCTAGTTGAATGTGCTCTTAAGTCCTCTGGAACAGGAGGGTTTTGAGAAGAGTAGGCTCTTTTAATTGTCTTAACATTCTAGGAGATGACTGTACGTGTTGATGCTGACTGGCCCTGCCTTAAGCCATGTTGGAACCAAGCACAGATTTCAGCTCTCCTGAATGAAACGGTAGCTTCCAAGCAGCAGGTCATCAGAGCTAGATCCACAACCAGGGGATGTGGTTCTCTCATTTATCCAAGAAAGACAGTAAATTGATTTCCTAGACTCAGTGGGAGGAAAAAGATACCCCATGGATAAAAAGCAGTCTGGGGTTTAAGGACTGTTTGGTGTCCAGGTAGAACGTTAGGTGAGGCTCCTTGAGTACAAAGCTTACAGCTCTGACACCCTTTTCACAGAGGTTCTAGAAACCAGAAATATGGTCTTCAGGGTTAAATTATAGAGTGTAGTCAATTCAGTAGGATAGAAATGAGGCCTTGATAGAGCTGAGGACCATAAGCAAGTCCCACATAGGGAACAATGATTTCCAGGCAGGTCTATATCTTCATGCAAGCCTTTTAAGAATTGCATCACTAAATGGTTAAGGAATCCTTAAACCCCTGTAAGTGCAGACAAGGCTGAACTTTTACATATTTGAACTAGGGATGTAACGATATCAAAATCTCACGGTACGATACAATTTCGATATTGACCTCACGGTACGATATTTATTGCGATATTGTGGAAAAGCTCATGGTATTGTTAAATAGCTCATGATAGTGTTTGTGATGATAATAGCAAAAAAATACCGACATTTATTCTGCTTTTGCCAGTCAACAGGCAATTTATTGTTGTATTTATGGATCCATGACAACATAAAACACTGATCACATAGTGCTTTTAAAGTGCAAGTTGTAGTCAGGAACATCAATATTCTGTATAGTAATATTTGGTTGCATAACTGATTCTTCTGTGCAATGTTCAAGTTAAGAAGCAGCTAGAACAATTGTAAACAAACAATAAGCAATTCCCTTTAAGTGCAAACAAAGATCAAGTTAAGTCAGGTTTAAATGTGCAAGGCAAATAAAGGCAGCCTTTTAAAACTGGTATTTAGGAACATAACTTAAACTTAAATAAAATAGTCAGTCAAAAAGCCTTTAAAAAAAACACTTACCTATCATTTAGCTTATGTTCACGTTTTTCATCAGAAAGATCAAAATATCTACATTGCAAGAAAAAAAAAAACAGTAAAAAAAATCCTTAAACTCTGGTCTATGTAGTTAACAATGATTTGTTCCACGGGACTGTGTTTATTCCTCTTGCTTTTTGACGGACACCTGTCCTTTTAATATTGTAACCCAACCACGACGATATCGAGACACGACCACGACGATATCGATACGACCACGACGATACGATATCGCGATATCTTCGATATCATTACATCCCTAATTTGAACTTAGGCCCCTGTTCAGTCCCAGTTGTAACAACTGCAGAACCCTGGCTGGTTTAGGTGATAAAGGACTCCAGGCTTTTGCTTTTGAGATCTGCATAATTTACCCATATTCTCTATTAAAAAGTATTCATGGAGACCTCTCTGGCTTGACACAAGGTAGCCACTACCTGCACTGAGTACCCTTGATTTGGTAGCCTCCGCCTCTCAACTTCCATGCCATCAAAAGTAGTCTCTTGGAGCTGGATGGCGAAACTGGCCATGGTAGAGCAGATCCGTCATAACTGGCAGAGGCAGCGGTGACTCAGTACTCAACTACAGGAGAGAGACACTAGAGCCTCCTAAGCCAAAATTGTATAATTGCAATTATTGATACAGGAAGTTCCACTGACAGCCTAAGAATTCTACCGTTCCACTGCTGTGTAGGCACAGTACAACTCTTGCTTCTCTTGTGAAAGGAGTGACTGACAGAAGGACTTTGAACACTACGGTCAGTTTGAGAGCAAACTTTGCCTCATAAGCTGAACATCCCACGACCTTGAGCAGCCTACTCTTTGAAATGCGTCCCTCAACCTTTTTGGCTGGGGTCTGATATGATAATGTTCCATTCGAAAACAATTGGTTGGTTCCAAAGAACCAAGGATATTCAGGCACTGTTCTGCTGGAAGAGACTTTGCTTTTTCCAAATCACCTTTGACTTTCTCTATCAGCGGACAGATCTTCCCTTGTGGAAGTTCTACTGAATTTGTTTTCCGTCGCAATTGCAGACAGTAGGACCTTTGTGAATGCCCAGGGAGAGGTGTACAGACCAAGGGGGAAGCACTGAAATTGGTAGAGGAATTTAGAATGGATTGAGACAAGTAGGTAGGTGTCTGATAAACCTACAGAGCATCCAGATTTATCAATAATAGAATTGATTGGAGGTTCTCTATCTTACACGACTCCAACTATCTGTGCTTGTTGAGTTTTTTCAAGTTTAGCACTGGACACAAATTATCTGATTTTGATTATTTTTTTCTTTGATAGGAACAGAGGTGAACCTAATCCTCACCTCTTCTGAGCACTTGGAACCTTCACAATTGCTAATTTTTCATTTATTCCAGCTTCAAACTGTACCATAATTTTACACTTTTCCATCAAATTTGGTAGCCTGGCTGGCAGAGCAATATAGCTGATGTATATCTGATATCTGTATATGTATCACTGATCCTGTATATAATATAATATAGCTGATGTAGCCCACTGATCCTGAATATTTTCCATGCAGGTGTGTTTGCAAAGCTTTACACAGGCACCCCCTTGATAAGTTCACCCTGTTCTCCTAAGACAGGTACCTTTTTGATTTTTAAGGCTTCAACAATAAAGATTGGGTATTTCTCTAGTTCCTTTACTAATCTTTTTCCTGGTCCGTAGGAGTTTGCCTCCTTGGATCTACTTGGGAGTTGCTGTTTGTATGCTGGACCTTTTCTGATTTTTTCAGTTTTTTTATCAGATGATATTCACCCTGACCTGCTAGTGGTCACCCTTGAGATGGCTGTATCCTGTCTACTCTCAAATAGAATTAATCTGTTGTCTTTTATCTTGCACCAGTTTTATTTTTAAGGCGGGATTCGTCAACCATGGCTTCAGCCATAATGCCCTCCTTGTCGTGAACGTGGGGAACACCGCTCTTGAAAAACATCAATTGACATCTACTGACACATCCGCCACAGAGTCTCCCACCAATTTCAGCTCTTACAAAGCTGTTACCACCTTGTCTCTCTTCACTTCCTCCAGAAGGACTTCTTTAAAGGGTAACTCTACTTTCCTTTTCAATCTGCAGGGCTGTAATTTTCTGTAAATTGCAAGGCAATATGGCTGTCTGGAGGTGTTCTGTACACAGAATGTGTACAGAATGCCCCCCTGAAACATAATTTGCTGCTTGAGTGATTAGCTCACTGATTTTTCCAGAAGTCTGCAGGAAGATACAAGTCAGATTTTTGGCATTCACTACAACAAAAATATAACTTTTGGTAAGATACTCCCAATAGGAAATCACGTCTAAAGGGATACAGACCCTGCCACTTTCCTCAGAGTCCTGCAGGTGCAGCAGCTAGGTAATAATTATGAAACCACTTCCATTAGCCTCACTCAGCACCTGGACTGGTTATTGCTGGTCTGCAGATGCTACAGTACGTAGGAGCACTTCAGAGCTGGGTCTAATTTTTGGACTAGAGCCTCCTTGAACACAACTGCAAGGTGACGTGTCTTGACAGCTGCAATAATAATCCAGCCACCATCGGGGGAAACCGCAGCAGGTTGATCTTTAGCTTCCTCAGGGTATACAGTTTTGACCAGTGGCGGAACTACCAGGGCCGCAGCAGTCACGCTTACAATGGGGCCCTGGCGTTCCACTACTGTAGGGGGGCCTGCCGCCGCCCATGAGGTGCACTGGTCATTTTGGTGCACTCTCACAGGCACACAGTCCCCGCCCCACCCATCCTCTCCGCCCGCACTCAGGGGCACTCATAGGCACACGGGCTCCGCCCATTCTTTCTGCAGGAAGATGCAATGTTGGGGCTCGGGAGACTCAGAGAAAGAGAAAATCAGCTGACGCGTGCTGGCCTAGTAGAGTGAAAGGGGAGGAGCTCTCCACCGTTCAAGGAGGAGGAGTGGAGTGATCTGCAAGTGAGTGACTCTGATCCCATCCCTCTATCACCACTGCCACTGATCCCCCCCACACCACCCCACTGCTGCCACTGGTCCCCCCCCCATTGCTGCCACTGATCTCCCTCCTACACCACCCCTACTGCTGCCACTGGTCCCCCCACACCACCCCCACTGCTGCCCCTGATCCCCCACCACACCACCACCACTGTTGCCCCCACACCACCGCCGCTGCTGCCACTGATCCCCCCCCCCACACCACCACTACTGCTACATAAAATTACCGTGTAATATAGGCCCTTACCCCTGTGAGAGATTAGCAAAACAAAAAGGACAGAGAAAGATGGGGCTTTGCGGGCCAGTGGGAGTAGAAGGATCAGACAAGGAACCGTTTGTAAAACAAAAATTACATTTTATTTGTATAAAGAACAATAAAACTAAGCATGGACTACCATGCATATGTGATAACAGAGGACTGACATGACATACAGTAATAAAATCAAACAATTAACGTCACTACTAATAGAGAAACATATCCCCAAAAGGGGTTGTAACCAAAAAAGCAGAGCCTGTGTAGGGTGGAAAATGGGTCTCAAGCTGGATTCGGTCAAGGTAGGTCCCCAGCAAGCCGACACGTTTCGCTCAAGGCTTCCTCAGGGCCTGAGAGACCATAACAGACCGATGTTTTCCTTCTTGATAGTGACTTGTACTAGGCGACAAAGCTGTAGCGATACTAATGCTGCTTGGAACAATATTGCTTCCGTATTTATCATAACAGACATCAAGAATATATTTCTTGCATAGGATCCAATGTATTACGTCCCAGATTGTGTTGCCAGGGGCAGGGCTTTTATGGCTAACCCCACTGTGAACTTTTGGGGTGGGTCCCGACTCACAAGGTGAAGGTCCTCTCCCTGATATATTCGCTCTTATATATATATATTCGCTCCTAGATATAATGGATCTAGTATTGTGTTACATGGCTTGAATAGGACAGGCAGCACCTTTCTTTCTGTGGTTCAAAGATATGGTGTATATTTCCCCAGTTTAAGGGTCCTTGGTGGCGACACAACTGACCTTTCCTCAGTCTAAGGTAGACTCCAGGCAGGAAAGGGAGACATGCATATATTTCAATTATATGGACAATACAGTCCTGGGCTGTATAAGCCCTCTATGTCTGGTTCACTAGCAGCCTGCCTCTTTCGTCCTATTCAAGCCATGTAACACAATACTAGATCCATTATATCTAGGAGCGAATATATATATATAAGAGCGAATATATCAGGGAGAGGACCTTCACCTTGTTACATAGTTACATAGTTACATAGTAGGTGAGGTTGAATAAAGACAATAGTCCATCCAGTTCAACCTGTGTAGGTGTGTGTGACTGTAATCATCTAACATAGCCCTCAATCTCCTGATCCTTGAGATGTAAGTCTAAGAGTCTTTTGAAAGTCACCATACTACCCGCAGAAACCACCTCTTGTGGTAGACCATTCCACAATCTTGTAGCCCTAACAGTAAAGAACCCCCCACGTTGCCTGAGGTTAAAACGCTTCTCCTCTAAACGCATTGTATGTCCTCGAGTCCTCATGCAATTCCTTCGAATGAACAGCTTTTCTTCTAAGCTGAGATCCCCATTAAGATATTTATAAATTGCTATCATGTCCCCTCTCAGACGTCTTTTCTCCAGGGAAAATAAATCGAGCGATTGCAGCCGCTCTTCATAGGTAAGGTCCTCCAATCCCCTAATCAGTTTAGTTGCCCTTCTCTGGACTTTCTCCAGCTCCAACACATCCCTCCTGAGGACTGGCGACCAGAACTGGACAGAATACTCCAGATGCGGTCGGACCAGAGTTTTATAAAGTGGAAGGATTATAGTCTTATCTCTGGAATACATCCCTTTCTTTATGCATGCTAATATTCTGTTGGCTTTGGAAGCTGCCGCTTGGCATTGCATGCTGTTGCCTAATCTATCATCAACTAAGACTCCCAGATCCTTCTCCATTTTTGATTCCCCCAAGGGTTCCCCTCCTAACGTGTATTGTGTTTTTATGTTTTTGGTCCCCAAGTGCAAAACCTTACACTTCTCCACATTAAACCTCATTTGCCATGTCGTTGCCCACTCCGTAATTTTGTCCAGGTCATTCTGTAGGATATCTGCTTCATGCTGTGCAGTTATTGCCCTGGCCAATTTTGTGTCATCTGCAAAAACTGATAACGAACTACTGATCCCGTCCTCAATGCTGTTTATGAATAAATTGAACAAGGTTGGTCCCAGGACTGAGCCCTGGGGCACCCCGCTTACTACCTCAGACCAGTCTGAGTATGCGCTGTTTATTACTACCCTTTGGACACGGCCTTTTAGCCAATTCCGTATCCAAGAGCAAACCCTGCTGTCGATACCTGCAGACCTTATTTTATAAATTAAGCGCTTGTGGGGAACTGTATCAAACGCCTTAGCGAAATCCAAGTACACCACATCCACTGGTCTCCCCCTATCTAGCTCACAGCTCACTTCCTTGTAGAATGCTAAGAGATTGGTTTGACAAGATCGCCCATTTGTAAACCCGTGCTGGTTACTACTGATGATGTTGTTGTCTTTAGCATACTCTACGATATAGTCCCTTATCATCCCCTCCAAAAGTTTACATATTATTGATGTCAGACTGACAGGCCTATAATTTCCCGGGATATGTCTCTGGCCCTTTTTGAATATCGGAATCACGTTAGCCTTCCTCCAATCCCCTGGTACATCTCCTGTCCTAATACTGTCAGCAAAGATCAGGAACAGTGGTCTAGATATAACCATACTGAGTTCCTTGAGCACTCTTGGATGTACGCCACCTGGGCCTGGTGATTTGTTTGTGTTAAGTTTATCCAGTCTTTCCCTGATTTCCCCCTCTGTTAGCCATAGTGGCAAGTCCTGTGTATTACTACTAACCATACAGTCATGGTCAGTGTACCCTTCCTTTTCCTGCGTAAAGACTGACGAGAAAAAAGAATTCAGCACGGTTGCTTTTTCAGTGTCTTCTGTAACCATCCTCCCATCATCGCTAATTATGTGTGCAATATGCTCTGCCCTAGTTTTTTTGCTGTTGATATATTTAAAGAATTTCTTTGGGTTTTTTTTACTATCCTCCGCTATTTGTCTCTCAAAGTTGATTTTAGCCATCTTGATTTCGTGTTTACACTTCTTATTTTCCTCCTTGTATTGCTGGAAGGCCGATACGGTGCCCTCTGATTTATATTTCTTGAAGGCCAATTTTTTTCCCCTAATAAGTTTTTTAACGCTACGGTTTAGCCAGCCAGGTTTGGCTTTGTCTCTTCTAAATTTATTCCCCATAGGAATGCACTGCAAGATGCCTTTGCTTAATATTGTTCTAAAGCATTCCCATTTTTCCTCTGTGGTCAGTGATCCCAGGGTTTGGTCCCAGTTTACCCTTTCCATCAATGAGTACAATTTTGGAAAGTCTGCCCTTCTGAAGTTTAGGGTTCTTATGTTCCCCACTTGCCTTTTTATATTGTTATTTATACTAAATGTGATCATCCTGTGATCGCTAGAGCCCAGGTTGTCCTGGACTCCTACCTCCGAGATTATGTCTGGGTCATTAGTGATCAATAGATCCAGGATAGCATTCTCTCTAGTAGGGGAATCCACCAACTGCGACATGTAGAGTCGGGACCCACCCCAAAAGTTCACAGTGGGGTTAGCCATAAAAGCCCTGCCCCTGGCAACACAATCTGGGACGTAATACATTGGATCCTATGCAAGAAATATATTCTTGATGTCTGTTATGATAAATACGGAAGCAATATTGTTCCAAGCAGCATTAGTATCGCTACAGCTTTGTCGCCTAGTACAAGTCACTATCAAGAAGGAAAACATCGGTCTGTTATGGTCTCTCAGGCCCTGAGGAAGCCTTGAGCGAAACGCGTCGGCTTGCTGGGGACCTACCTTGACCGAATCCAGCTTGAGACCCATTTTCCACCCTACACAGGCTCTGCTTTTTTGGTTATAACCCCTTTTGGGGATATGTTTCTCTATTAGTAGTGACGTTAATTGTTTGATTTTATTACTGTATGTCATGTCAGTCCTCTGTTATCACATATGCATGGTAGTCCATGCTTAGTTTTATTGTTCTTTATACAAATAAAATGTAATTTTGGTTTTACAAACGATTCCTTGTCTGATCCTTCTACTCCCACTGGCCCGCAAAGCCCCATCTTTCTCTGTCCTTTTTGTTTTGCACTACTGCTACCACGGACCCCCCCCCATACCACCACCACTGCTGCCGTTGATCCCCTCCATACCACCACCACTACTTCTGCCACTGATCCCCCCCACACTGCCACCACTGCCCCCCCCCCATGTCACCACTACTGCTACCACTGATCCCATCCCTACCACCACCACTACCACTACTACCATCTCATCCCCCTAACCACCACCCCTGCCACTCATCCCGTCCTCCCCACTGCTGCCATTCATCCTCTCCCCACCACCACTGCTTACATTCATTCCATCCCCCCACCACCACAGCTGCCACTGATTCCATCGCCACCACTGCCACTCATCTCAGGGGCCTAATTACAGGAGTCACAATTACAATGGCTCATGTGTTGCCCCTGTACACCTGGATAGGGGGGCAGCATATAGAGGAAAAAATCCCCTCCATTTTTCTCCTGCACCTGCTAAAAGCCAGCTTCTCCTCCTTTCCCTCCCATAGGCATTCAGAGGCTGCAGGAGGAAAAGTGAGGGGATTTGTTCCTCTATATGTCCTCCTTCGCCGCCCCTTCTATCCAGGTCCTGCTGCCCTCACGCCCTGGGATCAGTGGGAAGGGCCCTGGCCAGGGTCAGGGGGGCCCTTCATGGTTTCTTGCACCAGGGCCCTGAAGGTTCTAGTTACACCTCTGGTTTTGACAACCTGTTTATACAGGCCTTTTTCTCTGACCCCCCTCTATTCTTCCTGGATTAACTCCTCCAGTTGTTCTTTGAAGGGAAATGAGTACTTTCTAACCTTGTGGAGAGTTTCCTCCACTTCACTCCAGGCAATTGCATCCCTAACTGCCCTTGCAAAAGACTTTATTGGGCAATCATCAAAGCCTGTGGCCCCTTTAATGCATTCTTCCGACAAGCTTTCCAATTTGGACACCACCTACTGGCTCTGGTTGGAAGTGCTAGGCAATTCAGCCACCGACTAGGAAGTACAGGCTTCATGTATCAATTCCTTGGCCGATTCTTTATTTAAGGTGGCTGCTCTCCAGCCATCTCCTTTGTCAGTTGTCGCTTCTTCCAAGCAGATTTGACAAACTAGCCTCTCAGGCAGTGACTTTCCACTACAAACGTTGCAACCATTAGGGCTGGTAACCTGTGGTGTTTGTAAACAAGGAGCAATAATGAAGGGCGGGATGATGACCTTGATCAATGTTGCCTGGATGTCTGCGCCTAAATGGTAAATGTTCTGGCTTTTAGAAAGCTCCCTCCATCCTGAGGTCCTTGCAAGGCTGTATCCTGCTTGTTCCAGGCAGACTTGACATATTAGCTTGGCAGGCAATGACTCTCCATCACAAATGTAGCAACTATTAGGGCTGGTAGCCTGTGATGTTTGAAAATGGGAAGCAATGATAATGAGTGGCGAGTTGATGACCTTGAACAACATTGCCTGAATGTCTGCTCTTAGATGGTGACTTGTCTTGACCTCTAGAGGGCTCCCTCCATCTTGAGGTCCTTACATGACTGTAGATATTGACTCTTTTATTCCCAATCTTCACTACTTACCTAATCACTATACCTTAAAAGCAATGGGTGGTCTGACTGGGCAGCGTTCCCCATAGAAACAGAGCAAAGCAACAGACTGAAATGAAAAACATGCGCTGATCATCTTATTTCTCTATCTCTTTTACAATTCAAACGGTTCCTTTATTGAAATATTTGGAAAGACACATTCAAAAAGTTGGACAGCAGTTACATAATAAGAAACAGCCAATAAGGTGCACAACCAGTGATAATAGCAAATGACAGCAGTAGTAAAACAGAACAGAACATAACTAGCACCGTCCCACGCCCCCAGGCCCAGAAGCACCAGTAGTAGAGAAAGGCGGGCAACCCCGATCAGCCCGAAGGGGCCAACCAGGGCTGCCACTTCCGGTCAAATTTCTTAGGGCAATTTCGCAGCATGTAAGTCATCTTATACAACGGCAAAACCTCATCAATAGAGTGCTCCCAGGAAACCACCGAGGGGGGAGAAGGAGCAATCCATTTCAAAACAATTTCTCGTTTGGCATAATACAGTAAATATGTGATCAATAGTTTAGTGGGTCTGGGTCTCTGATCATCATCCATAATGCCCAGCAGGGCCAGAATCGGGGAGACCTGGAGAGCCAAGCCCAGCCTATAGTTGATGACATCAAAAACTTGTACCCAGAACATGGCCACCTTGGGGCATTCCCAGAACATATGCAGGAAAGTACCCACACCGGTAAGGCAACGCGGACAATTTGGAGATCTCTGAGGGAAAATCCTATGCAGCTTCTGGGGGGTATAGTAGACTCTATGTAGAAACTTGGTTTGGATCAAACGGTCTCTGGCAGAAATCATCAATTTGGTGCCCGTCTCAAAACAATCCTCCCAATCGTCCCTCTCAAGACCAGGCAGATCCTCCTTCCACATATCCCACAGCTTATCCATTCTGGGAGAATGGGAGCATTGCAGAGTAGAATAAAGAGAGGAAAGCGGCTTGGCCAAAAGTTCATGGGCAAGCAGCTCCTCCACCGGGTACATCCCTAGAGTGTTGGTCACAGGGAATTGAGCTCGCAGTGCATGGCGCAGCTGGAGGTACCTGAAATACATCCAGCCAGGAAGGCCCTTCTCCCTACGAAGGTCGGGAAAGGAGAGAACAGATCCTCCGGGACAAACATCGCGGAGAGTCCGCACATCATACCGCGCCCATAGCTGAGGATCCGGTAAGGAAACCAGATGCCCCAGATTAGGATTCCCCCATAAGGGGCACACCGGCGACCACTGGGTAGAAGACAAAAATCTGCGTCTAGCCGCCCCCCACACCCGCAGCGTCACTCTAGTGGACTGAAGGGCAGGAGGGCAAGCCCTAATTCCCCTATACACTAGATTACTAAGTCCCTGCAGGGAACCCACCAGAGCAGCCTCCAAACAGACCGCCGCGTTATCCCTCGACTGTGCATACCACCAGCCAACAGTGACCAGCACCGCCGCCCAGTAGTAGGTCTGGTAGTCAGGCATCGCAAGTCCACCGCAACTCGAAGGCAGGCACAGAGTAGATCTAGCTAAGCGGGGAGACTTCCCAGCCCAGATAAAGGAACTCACACAGCCATCGATAGTCTTGAAAAAGGAAATGGGTAGCCAGACAGGGCTGTTGCGAAAAAAATATAAAAACTTAGGCAAAAAAATCATCTTAAGCAAATTTATCCTACCCATAAGGTTCAGAGGCAAGGAGGCCCAGAGGGCACACCTATCTCGAAGGTGGGCCACAAGGGGATCCAAGTTTAGAGATCGAAAGGAGGCCGGGTCCCGTCGCACCTCGATACCCAGATAGCGAAATTGGTCCACCCAGCGCAGGGGGGTCGGGGCGGCCGCCGCCTCAGCCCCCGGGTCTAGAGGGAACAAGATCGATTTCGACCAATTGATACGCACCCCGGAAAAACGGCCATACTCATCAAAAATCTCAAGGGCAGCCCGCAAGGAATTATTTGCGTCGTGTAAGTACAGCAGCGCATCATCCGCGTAAAGGGAAATCTTTTCCTCCAGGGGACCCACCCGCAGGCCCACCACAGAGGGGGAGCTCCGAATCAGGATCGCCAAAGGCTCCAGAGCCAGAGCGAACAAGGATGGCGAAAGAGGACAACCCTGTCGAGTACCCCTCTGCAGCGGGAAAGAATCCGAGACCCCACCCGAGGTGCGAACCCGAGCAGTGGGCAGGCGATAAAGCATAGTCAGCCAGGTGAGAATTTTCGGGCCAAAGCCAAATCTCCTAAGAACTTCCCATAAGAACCCCCACTCAACTGAGTCAAAAGCCTTCTCGGCATCGAGGGAGGCTATGACTCGCTGCCCAGGATCGACATGATCCGCCACCAAATTCAGGAACAGTCTCCGCAAGTTAATATCAGTTCCCTTGCCCGGCATGAACCCCTTCTGATCTGCCTGCACCAGCACATCCAGCACCCCCGCCACCCTGCGGGCCAGCACCTTAGCCAGAATTTTGGCATCAACATTGATCAGGGAGATCGGCCTGTACGAGGCACAATCCTCCGGGTCCTTCCCAGGTTTGGGGACCAGTACAATCACCGCCTCCCGCATAGACTCCGGAAGAGAGCCTTGGGCAAAACTGTGCTCAAACAGGGAGACCAGACGGGGGGCTAGAATTTCTTGATAACCCACATAGACCTCCGTGGGGATGCCATCAGCTCCAGGGGTCTTACCAGCCTGCAGGAGGCTAAGAGCCTCCTGCACTTCCTCCAAAGTAATGTCGGCCTCCAAAGCGTTCCCGGCCTCAGCGTCTAGCACCGGAAAGTCTACTCGATCCAGATAGGAACCCAGCTCATCAGTTGTGTAATCCACCCTGGAAGAGTATAGGGTTTTATAAAAGGACCGGAAGCGAGCAGTAATTTCTCCCGGAGATCGGAGGATTCCCCCATCCAGTGCTCTAATCCCACTGATATGGACAGACGGGGTAAAACCCCTCGCCAGCCATGCCAGGAGCTTCCCATTTTTATTACCATATTCATAGACCCGTTGGGCAGAGGATAACATTGATTTACGGGTCAATTCAACCCGCACCAGATGGACTTCTCGAAGGGCGCACTGCCAGAGACCGTAAGTGGTAGAAGAGGGGTCGGCCATGTAGGCCGCCTCCCACACACGTACCTCCTCCTCTCTTTCCCCCAGAGATCTCTCAGAGTCCCTACGCACCTCAGCAATGCGCAACCCATATTCCCCCCGAAGCCAGGCCTTGAAGGAGTCCCAAAGGACGTGCGGGTCAGCCGTATCCCCATTAGTTTGCCAAAATTTAGTAATCCCCTCCTGAACCCGCTCCTGCACCACCTCATGCGTAGCCCAGTACCGGGAGAGCCTCCACAGACCTCCGCCCGAGGGACCCCCCCGCAGCACCACTCGCAATGGAGCATGATCAGAGATCCCCCTGGCCAGGATAGATACCTCCGACACCCTGCGTAGAGCCGAGTGGGATGCAAACGCCAGGTCTATTCTGGACAGGGATCTATGAGATGCCGAGTGGCATGTGTATGCCCGGGTCGAGGGATGAAAGTGGCGCCAGACATCCGTCAGAGCAAAGGCTTCCGCCCATTGGGCCAAGCGAGGGGACCCAGAGGCGGTGGCATGCAGCCTATCCCATTCCGGGTACATCACCAAATGAAAGTCACCCAACACGAGAACATCATCCACACCGTACCGAAGGGCCACCTCCATAATCTGGGTTATTTCTCTATCTCTATGTGGGACACCTGCAGCAGATTAGCAGCAGTTTGCTTTATTCCTTAAACCCCCTTTGGTTATTTAACCACTGAATACCTTGGCATGAGATCTCTATCTTCTACTATGAAATTAAAAACAGCATGACACAGTGATCCCACAGCAAGCATTGAGAAGGGGATAGGAAGAGCCAAGGTGAAATGCCATAAACAGCACAGTGATTGTAGAGCAACACTGAGAAGGAGAAAGCAGAAGCCCAGGTGAAAGCCATAAAAAGCACAGTGATCCCAGAGGAACACTGAGAAGGAGATAGGAAAAGCTCAGGTGAATGCCATAAAAAGGGCTCTTTCACACGGGTGTTTCGATCAGTTCCACCTGTCAGTTTTTTAGGCGGATCTGATCGGATGCCCCATTCAGCCCTATGGAGCAGCGGATGTCAGCAGTGACATGTCCGCTGACACCCGCTGCCATCCGCATCCGATCCTGTCCGTGAAATCCGGACGGATGGAAACGCTATTTTCCATCCGTCCTGGGGATCGGATCGGATGAGAGCGGACCGCTTGTCATAGAGAGCAGCGGGGCTCTGACACCTCCCTCTCCGCACTGCGTGCGGAGACGGAGCTGTCATCCGCCGGCTCAGCGGGGATCGGCGGATCGATCCCCGCTGAGCAGAGCACGGTCCGCAACGGAATGCGGACCGTGTGAAAGAGGCCAAAGGGAAAACATACCTGCAAACAATGACCACATAAGCATCCAGCATGCATGAGTAGAGAGCTCCACCATGTGTTGCCCACAAATGCCATAAAACCATTAAAACTATCACATTTTGCCATTAGTGATGATATCAGTGGCTGAGCATGCTCAGATCCACATCTTGGAAAAGGGCTAGCCAGGAAACAGGCCACAGGAGCTGCATCACTTCCTATCTTTCATGCTCAGAGTACATTTGCACTGCTGCAGCCATCTTTAAAAAGGCAAACGTCCACAAAAAAGAGAAAAGAGGTGAAAAGCATATGGAAAGCAAAAGGAAACCGCTGTCACTTATGTCAAAGCTTGTTTAAAGCTTTCTTTGACAGGCCTGCTCTGCCAGAATGGGGCTCCTATCATATAACTCCTATAGAGGCTGTACAGGAAGGATTTCCACCCAGGAGAGGCTGAACTATGACCCCCAGACCACAAGAATGGGGGTCCAACCATATAGTTTATGTAGAGACTGTACAGGAAGGACTTCCACCCAGGAAAGGCTAAACCTGGCTGGGGCGACAAACGGTAAGGGATACCTTGCGACTCCAGTCCTGATCAGGTGAGGACATAAAGGAGAATGCTGCAAACTAGGTCTGTCTTTGATTTATAGTTAACCAGTCCTATCAGGTTGTGGGGGCGAAGCCACAACCCAAGTGTATGCTGACATGATGCGCCAGAAAAAATGATTGGTTAAGCCCAAAAGTGCTTTTTTTTTACCACTACTGTTTATTTTGGCTTTTGATAGATAAGTAGTGCATTTAATATACAATTATATAGATCATACCAAAATGAGGAACACAAGGACTTTGTTTTTGAATGAGGGACAGTCCCTTGGCGTCAGGAACAGTTGGGAGCTATGGTTTACCTGTGCTCAATATACAGGTGGGTGGGGCCCACTCATCCTGTACGTAGGGGTTTCCTGACTTAAAGATTAATTTTTACTGTGTGCAGTAAATAAAGTACAGAGTTGTTCCTCTGAAAAGTGTCTTGTCCCATCACACATGGTATCTTATATGTTGCATTAGGAGGGATGTGCTGAGCCTGCTCCCACTCCACCAGTCCATTATACCTCTGTTATCTCACTCCCAGTAACAAAATGAGGTCCCGCCAAGCACCTGAAAAAAACTTAGATTTATACTTATCTTACCCCCGGCTTCTATATCGCTGGGCATGACATTACCACCCTGCCAAGAAGATGCCTGGGGAATACAGAGCTACAAGAAGCTCCTGTCCATTACAAGATACTTTTTTGGGGAGATTTAAGCTGCTCTGTATTGCCCAGGAAGGATTGTAACATCATTCTCACCTAGATACTGCGGGTAAAAGACGGGGTCAGGTGAATATACAATCCCAATTTAAAAAAGTAGAAGAGTCAGGTTCTTAACTGGCCTGCCTACAGTCCAGATCTTTCACCACTTGAAAATATTTGGCACATCTTAAAATGGAATATATGACAAAAATGGGACAACATTCCTTTCCCAAAACTCTAGCAACTGGTGTTATGACAAGCTTAGCATAGGAGAGAGACATTTTTTTTTCTTTCAGTCAGAGAGCTTTCTTAAAGTGGAGTTCCACCCATTTTAATAAGTTTAGATGTATGTAATCCCCTTTAAAAATACTTTTACCATTGGAAACTATTTTTCTTTTTTTTTTTGCAAGGAAATACCTTTTTTTTCTTCTTTATTCATCCGCACTTCCAGGTCCGGCCGCCTATAGGCGATTACGTCACTCGGCGATTCGCAAGGGCTGCTAGGATGTATCCCAGCAGCCCTTGCGAATCGCCTAGTGACGAAATCTCGCATTATTACATCGGCACCAGCGGTACTCGGATGTATTGCATTGAGTCTGTGCCACAGGCTGACTCTATATGCATATATCTCTGATCAATGTAAGAATTAGGATTCTGTCTTCTCACTGGCGAGACCAGGTCAGGAGTGAACTGAGGAGTCGTGACAGCCATAAGAGGACCATCAATAATCTCTCCGCAGACATCAAAGGCGCCTGGTAAGCTGAATCTTCTTTGCTTACCTTTGTCTCTGCATTGAGCCTGTCTTTGTGTCTGTAGTATGGGTTTATAATATTCATAATTGATTTACAAAGAACTTGGTATCAGCTTGTGTTAACTATTATAGTTAATAAGGTCATCACTTCTGTATGTGTATGTATGTGTATGTATGTATGTATTTATGTGTATACAGTGGGGATCGAAAGTTTTGGCATCCCAGGTAAAAATTTGTATTGATGTGCATAAAAAAGCCAAGGAAAGATGGAAAAATCTCCAAAAGGCATCACATTACAGATTAGACATTCTTATAATATGTCAACAAAAGTTATATTTTATTTCCATCATTAACACTTTCAAAATTACAGAAAACAAAAAAAATGGTATCTGCAAAAGTTTGAGCACCCTGCAGAATTTATAGCATGCACTGCCCCCTTTGCAAGGCTGAGATCTGCCGATGTCATGGATTGTTCTCAATCATTGTCTGGGAAGACCAGGTGATGTCAATCTCAAAGGTTTTAAATGCCCAGACTCATCTGACCTTGCCCCAACAATCAGCACCATGGGATCTTCTAAGCAGTTATCTAGAAAACTGAAACTGAAAATAGTTGATGCTCACAAAGCTGGAGAAGGCTATAAGAAGTTAGCAACGCGTTTTCAGATGTCAATATCCTCTGTTCGTAATGTAATTAAGAAATGGCAGTCATCAGGAACAGTGGAAGTTAAAGCAAGATCTGGAAGACCAAGAAAAATATCAGACAGAACAGCTCGCAGGATTGTGAGAAAAACAATGCAAAACCCACGTTTGACTGCACGATCCCTCCAGAAAGATCTGGCAGACACTGGAGTTGTGGTACACTATTCCACTATAAAGAGATACTTGTACAAATATGGTCTTCATGGAAGAGTCATCAGAAGAAAACCTCTTCTACGTCCTCACCACAAAAATCAGCGTTTGAACATTGCAAATGAACACATAGACAAGCCTGATGCATTTTGGAAACAAGTTCTGTGGACCGATGAGGTTAAAATTGAACTTTTTGGCCGGAATGAGCAAAGGGGCACAGAATTTAATGAGAAAAACCTCTGTCCAACTGTTAAGCATGGGTGGATCAATCATGCTTTGGGGTTGTATTGCAGCCAGTGGCACAGGGAACATCTCACGAGTAGGAGGAAAAATTGATTCAATACAATTTCAGCAAATTTTGGATGGTAAGTTGATGCCATCTGTGAAAAAGCTGAAGTTAAAGAGAGGATGGCTTCTACAAATGGATAATGATCCTAAACACACCTCAAAATCCACGGGGGATTACATCAAGAGGCGTAAACTGAAGGTTTTGCCATGGCCTTCACAATCTCCTGACCTCAACATAATTGAAAATCTATGGATAGACCTTAAAAGAGCAGTGCGTGACAGACAGCCCAGAAATCTCAAAGAACTGGAAGACTTTTGTAAGGAAAAAGTAAGGCAAAGATACCTCAAACCAGAATTGAAAGACTCTTGGCTGGCTACAAAAAGTGTTTACAAGCTGTGATACTTGCCAAAGGGGGCAGTACAAGATATTAACTCTGCAGGGTGCCCAAACTTTTGCAGACGCCATTGTTTTTGTTTTCTGTTTTTTTGAAAGTGTAAATGATGAAAATAAAATCTAACTTTTGTTGACATATTATAAGAATGTCTAATCTGTAATTTGATGCCTTTTGGAGATTTTTTCATCTTTCCTTGGCTTCTTTATGCACATTAATACAAATTTTTACCTGGGGTGCCCAAACTTTTGATCCCCACTGTAAAAGGGAATCCTTTTGGATTTTTAAGACCAAGGTCCTCGCACCTTGAGGGTTAAACTTGGACTTTGATCTTAATTGCTCCATTAGTGACAGATGATTTTTTGCTAGGATGTATGTTTACATATTTTTTATTTGTTTTTATTTGTTCATAAATTTTAATATTTTTTATCTGGGGCTATATATAATATTTAATATGTCTTTTATTTATTTATAGTAGTTATTCATTTTATCATTTACATCAGATTGCCCCATTTTTGTTTTATTTAATGTTTTATTCACATTTTTGTTAAAGAGGATGTGATGTCAGACAGCGGGCTCTGCAAACCTGTCCCCAGCATCATAGACCTCTGTTTTTTTGTTCCCCTGGCCGGATACGGCTTTAATAAGGATTACAGTAAACCCCCCTCCATTGCGGGGGTTACGTTCCGGACCCAGCCGCGAAAAGTGAAATTCCGCGAAATAGAAAAACCCTATTAAAATGCATTGTAGGCATGATTTTTTTACTGTCACTGTACGTGTAAAAGCATTTTAAGATCTTTAAACACACTTTTAAAACAATATAAACTCATTTAAACACATAAAAGATACTAAGAGACAGAGCAAGAGCTATGAAAAACACAAAAATCTTTAATTTTAAATGATTTATATAGTAAAATAACATTACAAAAAAAAACGCGAATTACCGGGACCGCAAAAACTGAACCGCGATGTAGCGGGGGATTACTGTATACTGCTTGGTGGTCATGGTAATTCCTTCCGGGATCTTCTTCCTTAATGCTGAAGGGGCAGGTATCCTTTCTATTTTGAGCTACTGATATAACCCAGTGTTCTGTGAAAAAACCATACCCGTGAAAATTCCCTACCCTCGTCACTTCCGGTGCACCTACGTCATTGAACAGCTGAGGAGCTTATTAGTGTGCATGCTCGGAGGGTAGGGAATTTTCACGGTAGTGTATTGTAACGTTACACCGCATCTCGGCTGCAACATGAATCATCTCCGCTCCTACCCCTGTCACTTCCCTGATCTTGGCTACTAAATGTAAAAGCGGCGGCGGGTCTATGAAAATATAAATCACGGGGCCGAGATCTCCGTGATTTCGATTTCATACACCCGCCGTCGCTTTTACATTTAGTAGCCGAGATCAGGGAAGTGACAGGGGTAGGAGCGGAGATGACTCATGTTGCAGCCGAGCTGTTTTAATGTAACCGCCGCAACAGCTGAGGCGGTGCAACGTTACAACACACTACCGTAAAAATTCCCTACCCTCCGAGCATGCGCAATGCTAAGCTCCTCAGCTGTTCAATGACGTATCCGGAGCTGTGAGCATGCGCACTGCTACGCTGCTCAGCTGTTCCATTACGTTTATGACAGGAAGTGACGTGGGTATGTCATTTTCACGGGGTATGGTTTTTTAACGTTACGCCGGCCGATCCTGCCGGACTCCACCCCTTGCTGAACAAGTCACAGCCCTGAGCGCCGACATAACGCATACAGGGGGGCGGAGCCTTGCTGCGGACGTCACACCCTCTCCTCTCGCATTGACACACTGCTGTCTGTTATGCCTGAACACTTCCTATGTTTTGTGAGTACCCTAACTTTGGATTAAACGTCTACTTGATCAGTTTTTAACAGAGAGCACTAGATTATATCTGTTTTTTTGTTCCCCTTACACACCTGTTCTATGGACGTATGAGGTTTATGATCCTGGACTCTCCTTAGACATCAATTTGCTGGCTATCTTTACCCCTGCAGGGGACTGCTGTGTCTGACCCTGGGTGATTCCTGGGTCAGATATTAAGGTGAGAGGCTCGCACTTTTGGTGGTGGATCTCTACAGTCACGGAGTTGTTTTGGAATTAATTGATCACAGCACACATTTTTCTACACGTGGACTTGGTTGATTTATATTATTTAGATTTTTTACACGTGGACTTTATTTATCTGAAGGGGTTCACTCAGTTTTTTCTGTTATTCAATTGGATCACATGGATGTTTTTTTCACATTTTGTTTGTTGATTCATCACAATTTTATATGCTCACAAGCTTCATTTATCACATGTGTACCTTTATGATTTAGCGCAACACATTATTTGGATTTGGTGATGCTGCAACTGTCCCACATCAGCACTAAGCCTGAGAACGAAGTGATCACATAACAGCTGATCACTCAGTTCTTGGTCTGCTCAGAGCAGAGAGCAGAGACGGTCAGTCACCGCTCTACACCCTGTCCCTCCAGTGCTCACTGGAGCACTGGGCTGGAGGGGGAGCGGGCACAGCCCTCGCCAGCTTTCCACCTTGAAATGAGAAGTGGAGCCAGGGGAATCCTGACAATATTGTTGGGGTCCTTCGGGAACCTGGAGCGGCTCTGCCATGTGAGGTGATAAAAGGCAATAGCCTGCTGTCAGCCAACTCTGGGTCACAGGAGTGCAAAAGTAATTGTATTCCTAAGACCCACAAGTGAAGTATAATCAAAAATGCTTTGGACATACTTCTATTTTAAATCTGCCATGACAGAACTATGGGGGGCTGCCATTACTAAGCACCTTCTAAAAATGCTAGCTGCCCACCTGTTATGCTTGACCCACTATCTTCAATATTATCTTATTGTCCAGACTGTAAAACTGAAATCTATAGCTGAATGTGTCATCCAGATCAGTGACTCAAAGTACCGAAGCCAGAGGAGCAGTATGACAGTCAAGCATCTAGCATTTAGAAGGAAAGGTCAATAATGGTGGCTTCAATATCTTTCATGACAGATTTACTTTAAGTGCAGTAACCTTGGTGGTTGAATGTACATTCAAGAAATTAACTGCGAATATTTAGCCTGTTACATAAACCTAGATATACTGTATATTAGATTTCCTCACCTTTCTCCATAAGTGTATGTAAAACCATACCTTTTTTTTTGTATAGGAGGGTTAGACTTTCTGCCATACTTTTATCGTGTGCAGTGACCCCACTGGAGAGATTCACCCCTCTATTTGTAATTCTGACCATTGCCAAAACAACACAAAATACGGGGAAATCCTACATTTTAGAGTTGTCATAAAAGCAAGAGGTGAGTGGAAAATTTCCATTGAGGACACTCTGGTGACAACTAAAATGGGAATTCTCCTAAATTTGGGGAGAATCCCTTTTCACTTCGTGTTGCGTCTCCAAGGCAGACAAATCATTAGAACCGGACACAGACTACAATCAAATAATCGTTAGGGGTTTTAACTCTTCCTAGTGTAGCACACTCTAGTGTGCTAGAAAGTGTACATAGTTTTTATAATAGGTAAATTTGGCTTAACTGGCAGCCAAGCCTGGGTTGAATCTGGGTCAGGATTGAGTGACTCAGGGAGGCTGGATGACTAAGCAGGCAGCATCTCTGGTAACTTCCCCTGCTCTCTGGAACCTAGGAGAAGATTCCAGAAGTAGAGGGTTAAGTTTAGTAGTTCACAAGTTAGCCTGTAATTTTGTTTGTATACTCTTACCTCCTTGCTGCAGTGATTCAATCTTGCTTCTTTTCACATGTGGTGTCTGGCTTCTCTGTTCACCTATGGGAGTCGCCTGCTCCACTGTTGGTTATATCCTTTTCCTGTCTATTACTTCCTGGGTCACCTCCCTGTTTGCTTCCCTATATATACACATGCTCAGTGCACTGCCCCTTGCTTGAGCAACTTCACTGTTCTCTAGCTCCCATCCGTATACACCTAGGCTACTATATCTGATTTAATGTGTACCAACCTGTAATGTTCTGGTACCTTTGGTACCCTAATTCCACTTTTCCTAAGTGTATGCGCCCCACCATTCTCTTTTGGTAAGGTGCGCATACACCTTTAAGACCGATGCTGTCATCACTGAGCGCCGCTGGAGCGGCTATTTCAACCTCCGGCGGTCTCACTCACATGTTCGTTCAACGCCGCATAATCTGCCTTGAAGCTCTCATGCTTGCAAGCGTACCTCGCTATCGGAACCACGCTGCTGATCCCTGTATCCCGCTACCGGATCATCCGCTCTTGCCGAACCTCTCCTCTACTACATTGCTACTAGTGATAAGTACCCCACAGGGGAAACCTCTATAACCTTCATACTAAAGCTTACACTATCTAGCTCTGCATACTAAGGACTATTACTACATCTGCATTAACTAAGATTGCTAGCTCTTTAGCCTAATACCATCTGCTCTTGCACTGGGTTGGTCTATCCTGTATGTTCACCTGCTACTCTATCATCTGCTACCATACATGATTGCTAAACCTATCTGCATCCCATCTGCTACTATCTTACTTTCAAGAACATTCCTTTCAAGTGTCTGTCATCTACCATCTCTACCCAACCTGTCTCTTCAGCCTATTATCACTATATTACTATACATATAAGTCACTCTAGGAACATCTTATTGAGTGTGTGTATCTACTTGCTGAATTGAGACTATCCACACATGATGAGTCTTGGGAGTTGGGATTGGTGTCTCAGCGTTTCTCTACATGACTACTGAAGTGGAATATTTCTGCAGCTGTAAATCCACATTATACATAAAACGCTGGAGCGTTACACAACCCCGGGTTCGTTTTTCATGTCTGTGTTCGTTTGCTGCCTGTCCTGACCTTGGCTTGTCTCTTGGATATTCTTTAGTCTGCTACTTACTCTGCACATTCCAACGGTCTCCACATCTTCAGCCGGGCCTACCTGGGGGCCGCGACCTGGTTCCAGCTTGCTGAAAATCCATCCCCAGCATCAGGGGCCCTGGTGAAGAAGCAGGCTGGGGCTTAGACTCCATGCCCTGGGGAATCCTGAGCTGGGGATCTTAAAGGGTTCACTTCCACAGACATTTTGACAGTTTGCTCAAGCCATGAGCTCCTCGGAGACACCGTAGCCCCTTCTGAATCAACTTCAAAGTTTGGCGCAGAGAGTTGATGTTCAGCAGACTTATCAAGAACAGATTATGCAGTGTTTGCAGGCACTTTCCTCCCATCTGGATCAGCTGCAGGTTGTGCCTACTCCCTTTCCTTCCGTTCCAGCTCCTGTGTCCGCCCTTGCTGCTTCCGCAGTCCCTCCAACAGAGGTCAGTCCTTCAAAACTCCAGTTGCCTCCGCCACCTCGCTTCTCTGGTGATCCCAAAGCTTGTTGGGACTTCATCAATCAGTGCTCTATCTACTTCGAGCTAGCGGGCCATTATTTTTCTACTGATCGTTCCAAGGTGGCATACGTGATTTCACTCCTGTCGGGACCAGCCCTGGCTTGGGCCTCATTGCTGTGGGACCGTCAAGATCCCACCATTTCCAGTCTCTCTGCCTTCCTACAAGGCTTCCGTAACACCTTTGATGTGCCTGGCAGGGCCTCATCCACTTCTGGAGCTCTTCTTCGACTTTGTCAAGGAAACATGACTGTTGGTCAATATGCAGTTCAGTTTCGCACCTTGGCTTCAGAACTGGCATGGAACAATAAGGCTCTTACTGCAACTTTTTGGCAAGGTCTTGCAGATCGTATAAAGGATAAACTTGCTGGAAGAACTATACCCACCACCTTGGATGGCTTGATTGCCCTTAGCATCCAAATCTATGTCCGCTTCCAGGAGCGAGATCTGAAAAGGACTGTGCCACATCACCCCCCCGGTGGGTTGCTTTGTTCCTGTTGTCCAGAACTTTCTTGAACAACCCATCTCTTCTGTGTTGGCTTCCAAAGAACACATTCAATTACGCCAGACAGGCCTTACTCCACAAGAGAGGTAACGTTGCCTGAGACTCGGCCTGTGTCTTTACTGCGGAGCT
Source organism: Pelophylax lessonae (assembly GCF_965119305.1). Taxonomy (NCBI): domain Eukaryota; kingdom Metazoa; phylum Chordata; class Amphibia; order Anura; family Ranidae; genus Pelophylax; species Pelophylax lessonae. The sequence goes on along the minus strand of NC_138778.1, from coordinate 77,128,279 downwards.
GGTGGTCATATAATAAAATCCTGCCCTGTCCGTCTGGGAAAACTGTCAGGTCTAGGTCACTTTGAGGTAGGTGATCTAGACCAGAATCTGAACTCTAACTTACTTACTCTCGATTTGTCATGCCAGTCTCTATTCATTGGGCCATGAACTCATATCAAGTTTCTGCATATGTGGATCTGGAGCAGCCGGGAATTTCATTAAGCAGTCCTTGGCCACTGAATTGGGCATTCCTCCAGTTCCCCTTGCTATGCCTCTATCTGTATTGGCAGTGGATGGCTCGACCTTGGCCTTCGGACCCCTACTGTTTAGAACAACCTCCATCACCATGCATGTCGGTGTCCTTCCTCGTGAGGAAGTCTCCTTCCTGATACTTCCCAAGTATTCTAGTTCCATCATTCTTGGACTTCCATGATTGAAGAAACACTCACCCTATCTGGATTGGAACTCTGGTCAAGTGTTATCTTGGGGGTCGCAATGCCATCAGACTTGTCCCCCCCAAGGTATCTCCACCTCTGCATGGTCACTACCTCTCTCATGCTCCCTCTGCATTATCTGGCCTTCCAAGATGTTTTTTGCAAAAAACTTGCTGACAGTTTGCCTCCTCATCGACCCTACGACTGTGTAATTGACCTCCAACCCGAGACTTCACCACCCTGAGGTCGAGTCTACCCTCTCTCCATCCCTGAGATTCAAGCCATGTCCAAGTACATCCAGGAAAATCTGCAGAAAGGATTTTTATGTAAATCCAATTCTCCCGCTGGGGCTGGTTTCTTCTTTGTGGAGAAAAGGGATGGTACACTCCAGCCCTGCATTGATTATAGAGGTCTCAATGCCATTACCATTTAGAATCGGTACCAATTACCCTTGATTTTGGAAATTTTTGATAGACTACTAGATGCTCGAATTTTCAGAATCTAATCAAGTTAGATCTCTGTGGAGCATACAATTTGATTAGGATTCGAGAGGGAGATGAATGTAAAACCGCTTTTAACACCAGAGATGGGCACTATGAATATATCGTAATGCCCCAGCTGTCTTCCGGAGCTTTGTTAAAGACATTTTTCTGATCTCCTATATGTGTGTGTCATTTTGTATCTGGATGACCTACTCATCTTCTCTCCAGATTTGAACACTCATCGCCAGCATGTTTGTACGGTGCTTCTACGTCTTCGGGACCACCGCTTGTATGCAAAGTTGGAGAAGTGCCTCTTCAAGCAAACCCAAATTCCTTTCCTAGGCTACATAGTCATGGATTAAGGGTTGCTTATGGATCCTGCCAAACTTCAGACCATTTCCAACTGGCCTCAGCCTTCTGGTCTAAAAGCTACGCAATGGTTCTTGGGGTTCACCAATTTCTATCACCAATTCATCCCTGATTACTCCTCTCAGGTGGCGCCCATTACCTCTATGACCCGGAAGGTCGCTAATGCTAGAACCTGGCCTCCTGAAGCTTTTGAGGCTTTCCACAAGCTCAAGACGGCCTTCCTGTCTGCATCTATTCTCAAACGTCCTGACATTTTTCAGCCTTTCTGCTTGGAAGTAGACACTTCGTCCTTGGGAGTGGGGGCTGTCCTTCTCCAAATGCATGACAGTATGCTCCGCCCCTGTGCCTTCTTCTCTAAGAAGTTTTCTGATGCAGAAAAAAATTACACCATCAGGGATCGGGAGCTTCTGGCTATCAAGCTAGCACTGTAAGAATGACGAGATCTACTGGAGGGGTCTCCTCATTGTATTCTGGTCTATACCGATCATGAGAACCTCCAGTATCTGCAGTCCACCCGACATTTAAATTCCAGGCAAGCACGATGGGCTCTCTTCTTTGTCAGGTTTAATTTTGACATCACCTTTCGGCCCGGCTCCAAGAATGCTCGTGCTGATGCTTTGTCCAGATCATTTGAGGTTGCTGACTCAGAGTGTCATATTGAACCTGAGCATATTATTCCTGCCAATTGTTTCCTGGCCTCCACTCATCTTCAGTCTCCAGGTATCCCTCCCGGAAAGACCTTTGTGGTGCTCTCCCTTCGCCCCAAGCTTCTCAAATGGGCACATGACTTAAAACTCTCTGGACATCCTGGTGTGCAACGCACCTGTGCCTTCCTGTAGCGTTTCTACTGGTGGCCCTCACTCCAGACTTGCTCCATTTGTGTGCAGTCTAAGTCCTCTACGGCAGCTCCAGGAGGTCTCCTTTTACCTCTACCTGTTCCAGAGGTACCTTGGCGCTGCATCTCTATGGATTTTATCTCTGAACTAACCCCCTCAGCGGGCTCCACCGTTATCTGGGTGGTGGTGGACAGGTTTTCTAAAATGTGTCACTTAACTCCACTTCCAGGACTACCCTCTGATGTCACTTTGGCTTCCATCTTCATTAGGGAAATCTTTAGTCTCCATGGTATGCCCTCACACATTTTCTCTAATAGAGGAGTTCAGTTTATGGCCTGCTTCTGGGGAGCCCTGGCCACATCATTTGGAATCAAGTTGGACTTCTCCTCCGCTTTTCATCCACAGTCAAATAGACAAATGGAAAGGGTTAACCAGAATGTGGAACGGTATCTTCGTGTCTTAATTTCTGCCCATCAGGATGATTGGGTAGACCTTTTACCCTGGGCAGAATTTGCCCTCAATAATCACGCTAATGCCAGCACTGGTGAGTCTCCCTTTTTCGCTGTATTGGGCCACCATCCTTCAGTACCATTTCCTGTTCCGATGTCTGCTGAGGTGCCAGCGGCCGCAGAGATGCAACGATCTCTAAATTCTAATAAATATAAGAGTCAGTGCTGCTCAAAAATTAAAAATTAATTGTTAATAAAGTGTACTAGTGCTAAATCAATCCCATAAATATAAAGTTCTAAATACTGTGCATAAAGTGTATTCGTGCTAAATCAATTGCTCATATAACACAAAGTGCAATAAATGCTGTGCAACATACACAAATAAATGAATCTATCAAGCAAAAATTATTCTCTGATAATAAATGTGCATAAAAATAAGATAATTATATACTGTGCAACATATGCTCATAAATAAATAAATGAATAAATATATCCAACGAAAAGTCTCTTCATTAATAAATATATGCAAAGTTCTTTGCTTAAATTCTTCTACAAAGTGCTCTTGTGCTTAAATAAGTGACTCCTCTAAACAAAAAATGCCAAGTGATGTCACACAGTGCTCCCCTCTTGATCCCTCACTCACCAGACTTAAGCGGGTAATATGCCTGTCACAGCCATCCACGCTGAAAGCTCTGGCTAGTAAGCACTTGTAATCACTCCAGGACACTCTCAATCAGGCAAGATATGTGGCTATAGAATCCTTTTCCTCTCTGTTCATAGGGCTCCCCCCATAATGAAAAGAAGAATCTCCATAGTAAAGTACCTTCCAGCAATTTTATTGCAAACAATTAAAAGTTACACTTCAAAACCAACGATATAAAACACCTTCACTGAATTTCCTGGTGTTGGATGCCGCTTCCGCGTTCTGCGCTCCAAACACCGGATATGACGTCGGACGTACGGGCAATGCCGTTGCGGCTTCCGAATTTTTTGAGCAGCGCTGACACTTATATTTATTATCATTCTAGAAGTAACCCTTCTTGTCTAGCTACAGCTCGTTAATTTAATTAATTATTTATTTAGTTTATTTAATTTATTTATATCACCATAAGTGCAGGTACCCATTTTAGCTTGTATTTAAGATCTCTAAATTTTATCTGGGCAGATGTTTCCAAGAATTTAATCTGGCAGCTTCCAGGTACAAAGTAGCGGCAGATCGTCATCACCATGTGAGCCCCAAAATTCTCCCTGGTGATAAGGTTTGGCTCTCTACCAAGAAAATCCGTCTCCGAGTACCTTCTATGAAATTTGCTCCCTGTTTCATTGGTCCCTTTACAATTCTTTGCCAGGTTAACCCTGTCGCTTTTAAGCTCCGTCTCCCGTCACATCTAAAAAATCCCCAATGTTTTCTATGTTTCTCTCCTTAGACCATACATCATCAATAGGTTTTCTTGTCCTATTCATCCTTCTCCAACAGCCAGTACTTCGGATCAGTATGAAATCAAGCAAATCTTGGATTCCAAATTCTCCAGGGGGAGGCTCTTGTATCTAGTTGACTTAAAGGAATATGGTAATGAGGAAAGATGCTTGATTCCTTCTACTGATGTTTCTGCTACTCGTCTGGTGAAACTTTTTCATCAGAAGTTTCCACTCAAGCCTGTCCCCAAACGAGTGGGGAGACCCCGTAAGAGGGGGGGGGGGGTACTGTCAGAAGTTAGCCTGTAGTTTTGTTTGTATACTCTTACCTCCTTGCTGCAGTGCTTCAATCTTGCTTCTTTTCACATGTGGTGTTTGGCTTCTCTGTTCACCTATAGGCATCCCCTGCTCCACTGTGGGTTATATCCTTTTCCTGTCTATTACTTCCTGGGTCACCTCCCTGTTTGCTTCCCTACAGTGCCTTGCGAAAGTATTTGGCCCCCTTGAACTTTGCGACCTTTTGCCACATTTCAGGCTTCAAACATAAAGATATAAAACTGTAATTTTTTGTGAAGAATCAACAACAAGTGGGATACAATCATGAAGTGGAACGAAATTTATTGGATATTTCAAACTTTGTTAACAAATAAAAAACTAAAAAATTGGGCATGCAAAATTATTCAGCCCCTTTACTTTCAGTGCAGCAAACTCTCTCCAGAAGTTCAGTGAGGATCTCTGAATGATCCAATGTTGACCTAAATGACTAATGATGATAAATAGAATCCACCTGTGTGTAATCAAGTCTCCGTATAAATGCACCTGCACTGTGATAGTCTCAGAGGTCAGTTTAAAGCGCAGAGAGCATCATGAAGAACAAGGAACACACCAGGCAGGTCCAAGATACTGTTGTGGAGAAGTTTAAAGCCGGATTTGGATGCAAAAAGATTTCCCAAGCTTTAAACATCCCAAGGAGCACCGTGCAAGCGATAATATTGAAATGGAAGGAGTATCAGACCACTGCAAATCTACGAAGACCTGGCCGTCCCTCTAAACTTTCAGCTCATACAAGGAGAAGACTGATCAGAGATGCAGCCAAGAGGCCCATGATCACTCTGGATGAACTGCAGAGATCTAAAGCTGAGGTGGGAGACTCTGTCCATAGGAAAACAATCAGTCGTATACTGCACAAATCTGGCCTTTATGGAAGAGTGGCAAGAAGAAAGCCATTTCTTAAAGATATCCATAAAAAGTGTCGTTTAAAGTTTGCCACAAGCCACCTGGGAGACACACCAAACATGTGGAAGAAGGTGCTCTGGTCAGATGAAACCAAAATCGAACTTTTTGGCAACAATGTCAAACATTATGTTTGGCGTAAAAGCAACACAGCTCATCACCCTGAACACACCATCCCCACTGTCAAACATGGTGGTGGCAGCATCATGGTTTGGGCCTGCTTTTCTTCAGCAGGGACAGGAAAGATGGTTAAAATTGATGGGAAGATGGATGGAGCCAAATACAGGACCATTCTGGAAGAAAACCTGATGGAGTCTGCAAAAGACCTGAGACTGGGACGGAGATTTGTCTTCTAACAAGACAATGATCCAAAACATAAAGAAAATTTTCAATGGAATGGTTCACAAATAAACATATCCAGGTGTTAGAATGGCCAAGTCAAAGTCCAGACCTGAATTTAATCGAGAATCTGAGGAAAGAACTGAAAACTGCTGTTCACAAACGCTCTCCATCCAACCTCACTGAGCTTGAGCTGTTTTGCAAGGAGGAATGGGAAAAAATTTCAGTCTCTCGATGTGCAAAACTGATAGAGACGTACCCCAAGCGACTTACAGCTGTAATCACAGCAAAAGGTGGCGCTACAAAGTATTAACTTAAGGATGGGTGAATAATTTTGCACGCTCAATTTTTCAGTTTTTTATTTGTTAAAAAAGTTTGAAATATCCAATAAATTCCGTTCCACTTCATGATTGTGTCCCACTTGTTGTTGATTATTCAAAAACAATTACAGTTTTATATCTTTATGTTTGAAGTCTGAAATGTGGCAAAAGGTTGAAAAGTTCAAAGGGGCCAAATACTTTCGCAAGGCACTGTATATATACACATACTCAGTGCACTGCCCCTTGCTTGAGCAACTTCACTGTTCTCTAGCTCACATCCGTATAACCCTAGGCTACTATATCTGATTTACTGTGTACCGACCCTGGCTTCATTTTTCCCGTCTGTGTTCATTTGCTGCCAGTCCTGACCTCGGCTTGTCTCTTGGATATCCTTTGGTCTGCTACTTACTCTCCACATCCTCATCCAGGCCTACCTGGGGATGACAACCTGGTTCCAGCTTGCTGCAAATCCATCCCCACCATCAGGGGCCCTGGTGAAGAAGCAGGCTGGGGCTTAGACTCCGCTCCCTGGGGAATACTGAGCTGGGGATCTACAAGGGCTCACTACCACAGACCCATTGACAGGAGCTGCCTTGAGAGTTGAGATGGGCCCCAAGCCAATCCCCAGAAAAGTGGGCTGGCAGGGGGCAGGCACCTCCAAAATACTCCTGGGTCATGCAAGGGCAGTTGGGTGGAAGATGGAGAAGAAGTGCTGATGAGGCTGTCGGTGGCCCTTGAGGTATCTTCTCCAGGGAGAATAAATTAAGCGATTGTAGACTCTCTTCATAGTTAAGGTCCTCCAATCCCCTAATTAGTTTAGTTGCCCTTCTCTGGACTCTCTCCAGCTCCCAACACATCCCTCCTGAGGACTGGCGACCAGAACTGGACAGAATACTACAGATGCGTTCGGACCAGAGTTTTATAAAGTGGAAGGATTATAGTTTTATCTCTGGAATACATCCCCTTCCTTATGCATGCTAATATTCTGCTGGCTTTGGCAGCTGCTGCTTGACATTGCATGCTATTGCCTAGTCTATCCTCTACCAAGACTCCTAGATCTTTCTCCATTTTTGATTCCCCCAAAGGTTCCCCCCCTAAAGTGTATTGTGCTTTTATGTTTTTAGTCCCCAAATGCAAAACCCTACACTTCTCCACATTAAACCAAATTTGCCATGTCGTTGCCCACTCTGCTATTTTGTTCAGGTCATTCTGTAAGATATCTGCCTCATGCTGTGCAGCAGAGGTGGCTCTCTAATTAGGCAAATTAGGCGGTCGCCTAAGGCCTCGCACTCACGGGGGCCTCGCAGCCACCTAATTTGCCTAACGCACTGCAGGGGGGAGGTCGGTCCACCCGGGTGCCACACATGGGGGGGGGGTGCCAGGGAGCAGAATGCAGGGGACGCCTTAGTGCTGGCTCCGGCTACGCCCCCACATAACTAGTACTGACTGGTTGCTAGAGCCGCCTAGCGTCTAGCAACCAGTGCTCCCTCCCTGCCCAGCATTGAAAGCGGAGGATTTAACTTCCTCCTCCGCGCACCGAGGGCGCTTCCTGTGGCCAAAAGCAGCTGCCCCTTAGGTTGAGCCCTTTCCACCACTATGGCACCTTGGAACAGCCTGGGACTCGGGACGGGGTGGGAGAAGACCTCACCGCCGCCGTCCGGACCCAAGAAGCAGCGGGCGCAGCATCTCCAGCAGGCCGCCACCTCCCAGTCAGAGCCTGCCAGCTGTCACTGTCCTCAACAAGAAGGAAGACAGGCTGACCGAGGGCCCAGAGGATGAAGATGGCGGGAGGTAGGTGCATCACACACACACCTACCCACAGACAGGGGGCCCCAGGAGGGACTGCAGGCAGGTCTAGGGGTCTCACCCACCCCCCTCTATCTTACCCACCCCCTCTTTCTCTTTCACCCCCCACTCACTTACCCACCCCCTCTCTCTCTCTTCCACACCCCTCTCTCTCTCACCCACCCCCCACTCACTTACCCACACCCTCTCTCGCTCTTCCAGCCCCCTCTCTCTCTCCCACCCCCCTCTCTCACCCCCTCTCTCCCTTCCACCCCCACTCTCTCTTCTACCCCCACTCTCTCTTCCACCCCCCTCTCTCTCGTCCACCCCCCTCTCTCTCTTCCACCCCCCTCTCTTTCACCCACTTCACACTCTCTCTTCCACCTGCCACTCTCTCTCTTACCCACCCCTCTCTCTCTCTCTCACCCACCCCCCTCTCTCTTCCATCCCCTCTCTCTCCCCTTCCCTCCCTCCCTTCACCCTCCCTCTCTCTCACCCTCTTCCTCCCTCTCACTCCCCCCTCCCTCTCTCTCCCCCTCCCTCTCAGCTTCCCCCTCTCTCCCTCCCTCTCACCTTCCCCCTCTCTCCCTCCCTCTCACCTTCCCCCTCTCTCCCTCCCTCCCTCTCTTTCACCCACCACATCTTTCTCTCCCATCCCTCTCTCTCTTCCACCCCTCTCTCTCCTTCTCACCCCCCTCTCTCCCCCACCCCCTCTTTATCTCTTCCACCCCCTCTCTCTCACCCACCCCACACTCTATCTTCATCCTCCCTCCCTCTCATCCTCCCTCTCTTTCATTCTCCCTCTCTTTCATTCTCCCTCTCATCCTCCCTCCCTCTCATCCTCCCTCTCTCTCATCCTCCCTCTCTCCCTCCCTCCCTCCCTCTCTCTCTCTCATCCTCCCTCCCTCCCTCTCTCTCATCCTCCCTCCCTCTCTCTCATCCTTCCTTCCTCCCTCCCTCCCTCCCTCTCATCCTTCCTCTAACCCTCCCTCTCATCCTTCCGCTCATCCTCCCTCCCTCTCATTCTCCCTCCCACCGCCTCCCTCTCACCCTCCCTCTCTCTCACCCTCCCTCTCACCCTCTCTCTCACTTTTCCTCTCTCCCTCTCTCTCACCCCCCTTCTCTCTCACCCTCTTACCTGGCCTCTCTCCCTCCCTCTCTCTCACCCTCTCACACTCCCTTCCTCTCTCTCCTTCCCTCCCTTCCTCTCGCTCTCTCCTTCCCTCCCTTCCTCTCTCTCTCTCTGCTTTCCTCCCTTCCCCTCTCTCTCGCTCCCCTCTCTTTTACTCTTCTCTTTTTTTCTCACTCCCCCTTATTTTTCTCTCACTCCCCCTATCACCCACTTTTCCTCTCTCTCACCCTCCTCTCTCATCCCCCTTTCTCTCTTTCTCTCTCTTACCCCCCCCCCCCAATCTCTCTTTCCTATGAACTGGACTAGCTAACTCCTGGAGGGGGTAAAGGAGCAATTCATTAGCAATTTCTTTAGTCAGTAAAGTGCAGCAAGAAGGGGTTAATGTTCTGCCACTGGTGCATTAGTGACAAGTGACAGTTATTTAACCCCTTTGTGCTGCATTAGTGGCATCAGTGTCAGTGTTAATTAACACTGCCAGTGACTACTAATGCAGCACAAATAGTTTAAATAACTCCACCAATGCCCACCAGTGGGGAGGGATTAATGTCAAATTTCAAGTTTAAACCTAACTAGCCTTAGAAAATTCTCCCATCCCCCTCCTAATGACTATGCTGGTTAACCCTTGTAGAAAATATGTATAACCCTGTTTTCAGACTTCTCCAGTCTGGTCACGTTATTCTTTGTGTGTTCCAGTGGTATATGGAGGGGAGAGGAGGGAGCGCCAACAACAGATGGGACATGGGAACCTATGGGTGATTTCACCGCTCCATGCTTTACCGGTCATTGTCAAGTGCTCTCTCCTCTCCCCTGCAGCCACCGCTGACATAATCCATGGCTGGGTACAAATTACTTGTCTGAAAACCCATGCTACGCCCCTACACATAACCCAAGTTTTAAGGGGCAAGGGACCTTAATGCTGCTATGCTCAGGCAGTGTTAAGAGCGTGTCTCACTTAAGCGGGCCTCGCAAAATTATTTTTCCCATTATGGGCGTGAGTGGGGCCTCATGTCTAAGTTTTGCCTAAGGCCTCACAAAGCCTAGAGCCGCCCCTGCTGTGCAGTTATTGCCTTGCCCAATTTTGTGTCATCTGCAAAAACTGATATAGAACTACTGATCCCGTCCTCAATACTGTTTATGAATAAATTGAACAGGGTTGGTCCCAGGACAGAGCCTTGGGGGACCCCACTTACCACCCCAGACCAGTCTGAGTATGAGCTATTTATTACATAGTTACATAGTTTCTGAGGTTGAAAAAAGACATCAGTCCATCCAGTTCAACCTATGATGTGTATGTGTTTGCTGTTATCCGTACATTGTATACCCCTGTATGTTTTGGTCTTTAAGGTGCCCATCTAAATGTTATTTAAACTATCGATGCTCCCTGCTGATACTACTGCTTGTGGAAGAGAATTCCACATTCATACTGCTCTGACAGTGAAGAACCCCTTACGTATTTTAAGGTTAAACCGTTTTTTAACTAGTTTTAGTGAGTGGCCACGTGTCTTATTATTTTCCCTTTCTCTAAAAAGTTTGTTCCTTATGCTAGGGTCATCACCAGTACAGTATTTGTACATTGATATCATATCCCCCCTCAAGCGTCTCTTCTCCAGAGAGAATAAGTTCAGTGCTTGTAGTCTTTCCTCATAGCTGATGTCCTCCATTCTCCTAATTATTTATGTTGCCCTTCTCTGGACTCTCTCCAGTTCCAGCACATCCTTCCTGAGGACCGGTGCCCAGAAGTGGACAGCATACTCCAGATGTGGCCGGACCAGAGCGGGAGAATAATCTCTTTATTTCTGGAGTGAATCCCCTTTTTTACACCCTTTGGACACGCCCTTTTTAGCCAGTTCCGTATCCAAGAGCAAACCTTGTGGTCGATGCCTGCAGTCCTTATTTTATAAATTAAGCGCTTGTGGGGAACTGTATCAAACGCCTTAGCGAAATTCAGGTACACCACATCCACAGGCAGGTCTCCGCCTGTCTAGCTCACAGCTCACCTCCTTGTAGAATGTTAACAGATTGGTTTGACAAGAACGCCCATTTGTAAACCTGCTGCTGATGATGTTGTTGACTTTAGCAAACTCTACGATATAGTCCCTTATCATCCCCTCCAGAAGTTTTCATACAGTAATATCGATGTCAGGCTGACCGGCCTATAATTTCCCGGGACATGCCTCTGCCCCTTTTTGAATATCGGTACCACGTTAGCTTTCCTCCAATCCCCTGGTACATTTCCTGTCATAATACTGTCAGCAAAGATCAGGAACAGTGGTCTAGATATAGTTTTACTAAGTGCTTTGAGTACTCTTGGATGTACGCCATCTGGGCCTGGTGATTTATTTGTGTTAATTTTATCCAGCCTTTCCCTGATTTAACCCTCTTTTAGTCATAGCGGCAAGTCCTGTGAATTACTGCTGACCATACAGTCATGGTCAGTGTATCCCTCCTTTTCCTGTGTAAAGACTGAGGAGAAAAAAGCATTAAGCACGGTTTCCTTTTCAGTGTCCTCTGTAACCATCCTCCCCCTCATCGTTAATTATATGTGCAATATGCTCTTCCCTAGTTTTTTTGCTGTTGATATATTTAAAGAATTTCTTAGGGTTCTTTTCACTATCCTCCGCTATTTGTCTCTCAAAGTAGATTTTAGCCATTTTGATTTCGTATTTACATTTCTTATTTGCCTCCTTGTATTGCCGGAAAGCCGATACTGTGCCCTCTGATTTATATTTTTTGAAAGCCATTTTTTTCCCCTAATACGTTTTTTAACATTACTGTTTAGCCAGCCAGTGTCAGGTAAACAGTTTGGCTAATCAGCGAAATCGCGCATTGGCGCGAATACGCATGCGCGGCCAACTCCGGGCAAGATCAGCTAAGAACGTGCGTGCGCCAATTCGCACACACGCACGCGGGACGTGACGGCGCTCGGCGCCAAGCGGCCTATTTAAACTCAGCAGTGACAGGTACTAGTTGCTGGATGATCTTCAGCTCCCTGTGTCCCTTGAGCCTTGTTTGCCTTTACCTTGGATTCCCTGTTGCCGACCCGGATTGCTTGACCATCGTCTCTTCTTGATACCTCTGGCTTTTGACCCTTTGGCTTGTCCCTGGACTTTCCCAGTTTTCTCCAGTGTCTGACCCGGCTTGGCTATTTGACTCCGCTTCCCGTGATCCTGCAGCACACCTGCCTGGCTTATCAAGTCTTCCAGATCCACCCTGGACCTACCATCCATTGGCCTCAGCCACCGTTTGGCCATCCCAGCCGGCAACCCGTGCTACTTCGGGCACAGCACTCCCTGTCTCACCTCCAGGGGTGTTCTGCACCTAGCCGCAAGGGGAGCCCTCTCTACACTCCGGCTTCGGATCAGGTACGTGACAGCCAGGTTTGGCTTTGTCTCTTCTAAATTTATTTCCCATAGGAATGCACTGCGAGATGCATTCACACGTCGAGTGAAGTGCTGGAGGAAGAGAATGGAGTGTATATAGACTGTATATAGGAGAGTTGTCCCTGAAGAGTTCTGAAGTCAACTGAGCATCCCATAATACTCCTTTACTCCATCCAAGTTTTATTCCCCAAATATAAAAAAAAAAACGAAAACAAAATGCTGGACTGTTTTCTGACTTTGGGATACTGTGGAAACTTGGTGTGCCTTGCTGTGTAGGAGGGGGGGGGGGGGTTCCATTCCATTAGCAGCTCCTACATGGGTCATGCTACACTACTCTATGCAACACTAAAACAAAAATTGTAAACAATTTAGGGAAATGTGAAGTCAACTTGTGGAAATCCAATAAGTTCTTACCATTGGTCTTGCATGATCAATAAACAGCCAAGGGTATATGAGAACATACATGATTAGATGCACCTCATTGGTCAAATATTTTCTATATTTCAGAATGTTTTTTTGCTCACACATACTAGTAGGCAAATTCAAAGACTGGCAAGAATACCAGGCTCTGGCAGGGGCTGCCCACACTGAAATATCTTTGAATCTTTAATGGAAGTTCTGGAGACCAGACTAAAAGCAGATTTCCTATATTGTTATTCCTTTAAAAAAACTGAAAGCTTCTCTTCTTCAAACAATGGCACAATACCCTGTCACAGCTTCCCTTTCCGCACTACATACGAGTGGGGAGCCATGCAACCAAAACCTGGCCCCTCGCACACAATTCCCACCACCCCTGCTATGGCCAGTGTATTGATCTCCAAACACTAGCCGCAAACTTCCTTCCTCCTGGTGCCAGGGTCTAGTGAACACAGCATGCACTTCTCTCCGCACTGTGCCCTGCTAGAAGACAAAGAGCTCACTGCCAGCCACACGCCTGATACACCTGAGCAGGAAGGGGGTGGAACCTGTTACCCGGGCAATCTGAGGCTTATGGCCAATACATTATACAATATTCTTGTACAATTTTCCTTTAGATTTACCAAAACCATATAATATGGGGTCAAACCTAAACACCCTCAGTTTGTATGCAATCAGGCAGGCCTTTGCACTATAGTTGAAGGTAAATCTAAAGGAAATTGAACAATATATGGCCAGCCTAAGCCTCAGATTTGGGTCACAAGATTGCACCCTTGCTCAGGTGTATCCACCTGGGCTGGAGGAAACAGTCCCAATGTTTCTTTCTGCCAGTCCCCTGGATGCTCCATATGCCTGTGAGGATCCCAAACTGAGGTTGGGCTTCCAGGAGCTGTCTCTGCCTCTCATTGCCACTCTTGTGCCTTCTGCTTTCCTCAGCTCCCAACTCACGACCAGGATTCCCAGTGCTACTCTTGCTCCGGACCCAGCAGACGTCTGTCCACAGACCTGTCTCCACAGACCTTTCAAAACTTGCCATTCATCACCCAAACCACCTCGCCAGCAACCTATAGTTACCCGTTGTCCTCAGCGTGAGTCCCCAAACCTTTCTGTCCCTCTCCTTGCTGTACCATATTACCACCCTGAGAAACATTCTCACTTGCTGTGCCTTCTTGTTGCTATGTGGACTGTTTCCCCTTTGCTGTGCCATATTACCACCCTGAAGAACATTCTCCCCTAGCTGTGCCTCGTTGTTGCCCTGTGGGATGTTTCCCCTTTGCTATACCATATTAATGCCCTGAGGGACATTCTCCTTTGCTGTGCCTTTTTGTTGCCCTGTGAGCTGTTTCCCCTTTGCTGTGCCATGTTACCACCCTGAGGAACATTTTCCCTTGCTGTGCCTTCATGTTGCCCTGTGGGCTGTTTCCCCTTTGCTATGCGATATTACTGCCCTGAGGAACATTCTCCCTTGCTGTGCCGTATTGTTGTCATGTGTACTTTTTCTCCCTTGCAGTGCCATATATCCACCCTGAAGAACATTTTCCTTTGCTGTGCCTTCTTGTTTCCATGTTCTCTGTTTTCTCTTTGCTATGTCATATTACTGCCCTGAGGAACATTCTCCCTTGCTTTGCCTTCTTGTTGCCCTTTGGGCTATTTCCCTTTGCTGTGCCATATTATTACACAGCTTACTATTCCCCCTTGCTGTGCCCCCTGGTTGCCCTGTGGACTGTGTCTCCTTTGCTATGCGATATTACTGTCCAGAAGATCATTGCCCCTTGCTGTGCCTCAAAATTGCCCAGCGGACTGTTTCTCCTTTGCTGTGCGGTATTTCCGCTCAAATGACCAGTAACCCTTGCTGTGCCACAATATTGCCCCGAGGAAATATCTTAGCACCATATTGCCATTCTGTGGACTTTTCATCTGTGCTGTGATATATTGTTGGCCTGTGGACTATATCTCTGTGCTGCGTCTTATTGCCGCCCCTGTATGCTCAAATTCTCTATCACAACCCTATTATAGAATAGCTTAGCACTTGAATGGCAATGTTTCAAAAAGGACAGAATTTGTAGCCCCACTACTTACTATGTCTTTTACATATTACATATAGTTACATAGTAGGTGAGGTTGAATAAAGACAATAGTCCATCTAGTTCAACCTGTGTAGGTGTGTGTGGCCATAATCATCTCTCATACCCCTGAATGTTCTGATCCTTGAGATGTATGTCTAAGAGTCTTTTGAAAGCCACCATACTTCCCACAGAAACCACCTCTTGTGGTAGAGAATTCCACAATCTTGTAGCCCTAACAGTAAAGAACCCCCCCACGTTGCCTGAGGTTAACACGCGCTTCTCCACTAATCGCATTGTATGCCCTCGAGTCCTCATGCAATCCTTTCGACTGAATAGCTTTTTTTCTATGCTGAGATCACCATTGAGATATTTATAAATTGCTATCATGTCCCCTCTCAGGCGTCTCTTCTCCAGGGAGAATAAATCAAGTGATTGCAGACGCTCTTCATAATTAAGGTCCTCCAATCCCCTAATTAGTTTAGTTGCCCTTCTCTGGACTCTCTCCAGCTCCAACACATCCCTCCTGAGGACTGGCGTCCAGAACTGGACAGAATACTCCAGATGTGGTCGGACCAGAGTTTTATAAACTGGAAGGATTATAGTTTTATCTCTGGAATACATCCCTTTCTTTATGCATGCTAATATTCTGCCGGCTTTGGCAGCTGCCGCTTGACATTGCATGCTATTGCCTAGTCTATCCTCTCCCAAGACTCCCAGATCTTTCTCCATTTTTGATTCCCCCAAAGGTTCCCCCCCTAAAGTGTATTGTGCTTTTATGTTTTTAGTCCCCAAGTGCAAAACCTTACACTTCTCCACATTAAACCTCATATGCCATGTCGTTGCCCACTCTGTTATTTTGTCCAGGTCATTCTGTAGGATATCTGCTTCATGCTGTGCAGTTATTGCCCTGCCCAATTTTGTGTCATCTGCAAAAACTGATATAGAATTACTGATCCCGTCCTCAATGCTGTTTATGAATAAATTGAACAAGGTTGGTCCCAGGACTGAGCCTTCGGGGACCCCACTTACCACCTCAGACCAGTCTGAGTATGCGCTTTTTATTACCACCCTTTGGACACACCCTTTTAGCCAGTTCTGTATCCAAGAGCAAACCTTCCGGTCGATGCCTGCAGACCTTATTTTATAAATTAAGCGCTTGTGGGGAACTGTATCAAACGCCTTAGCGAAATCCAGGTACACCACATCCACTGGTCTCCCCCTATCTAGCTCACCTCCTCGTAGAATGTTAAGAGATTGGTTTGAAAAGAACGCCCATTTGTAAACCCGTGCTGATTACTGCTGATGATGTTGTTGTCTTTAGCAAACTCTACGATATAGTCCCTTATCATCCCCTCCAGAAGTTTACATACTATCGATGTCAGACTGACAGGCCTATAATTTCCCGGGACATGCCTCTGCCCTTTTTTGAATATCGGTATCACGTTAGCTTTCCTCCAATCCTCTGGTACATTTCCTGTCATAATACTGTCAGCAAAGATCAGGAACAGTTAGTTACTGAGTAAGGTTGAAAAAAGACATCCGTCCATCCAGTTCAACCTATGATGTGTGTGTGTGTTTGCTGTTAACCGTACATTGTATACCCCTCTATGTTGTGGTCTTTAAGATGCCCATCTAATAGCTTTTTGAAACTATCGATGCTCCCTGCTGATACAACTGCTTGAGAATTTCACATCCTTACTGCTCTTACAGTGAAGAACCCCCTACGTATTTTAAGGTTAAACCGCCTTTCCTCTAGTTTTAGTGAGTGGCCACGTGTCTTATTGTATTCCCTTTCTCTGAATAGTTTGTTCCTTATGCTAGGGTCACCAGTACAGTATTTGTACATTGATATCATATCCCCCCTCAATCTTCTCTTCTCGAGAGAGAATAAGTCCAGTGCTTGTAGTCTTTCCTGATGTCCTCCATTCCCCTAATTATTTTTGTTGCCCTTCTCTGGACTCTCTCCATTTCCAGCACATCCTTCCGGAGGATCGGTGCCCAGAACTGGCTAGCATACTCCAGATGTGGCCGGACCAGAGTCTTGTAGAAAGGGAGAATAATCTCTTCATTTCTGGAGTGAATCCCCTTTTTTATGCATCCCAGTATTCTGTTGGCTTTGCTTGCAGCGGCTTGGCATTGCATGCCACTGCCAAGCCTGTTGTCTACCAGTACCCCCAGGTCCTTTTCCATCCTAGACTTACCCAGAGGTTCCTCCCCTAGTGAGTAGCTTGCTTTCTGGTTTCTGGCACCCAAGTGCATTACTTTTCAACATTAAACCTCATCTGCCATGTAGTTGCCCACCCCATTATTTTGTTCAGGTCTGCTTGTAAGGTTTCCACATCCTGCATAGAAGATATTGGCATGCTTAGTTTAGTATCATTTGCAAATACTGAGATTGTACTAGATATCCCCTCCTCTAGATCATTTATGAATAAATTAAACAGGATTGGTCCCAGGACAGAACCCTGGGGGACCCCACTTTCCACACCTGCCATATCCGAGTACTCCCCATTAATCACCACCCTTTGCACTCTCCCCTGGAGCCAGTTCTCTATCCAGGTACTCACCTTATGGTCCATACCTACCTTCCTTAGTTTGAACAGTAAGCGTTTGTGGGGAACGGTGTCAAAGGCCTTTGCAAAGTCCAGATACACCACATACACAGGCTTACCTTTATCTAGGTGGCAGCTCACTTCATCATAGAAGGTTAATAGATTGGTTTGGCAAGAACAATTTTTCATGAATCCATGCTGATTACTACTAATAATACCGTTTTCATTACTAAAGTCTTGTATGTGGTCCCTTAATATCCCCTCCAAAATCTTGCAGACTACTGATGTTAGGCTGACCGGGCTATAGCTACCCGGGATATATCTCTGCCCTTTTTTAAATATTGGTACCACGTTGGCTTTTTTCCAATCGGCTGGCACCATACCCGTCTGTAAACTATCCTTAAAGATCAAGAATAATGGTCTGGCAATCACCTGGCTGAGCTCTTTAGGAACCCTCGGGTGCAAGCCATCCGGTCCCGGTAATTTATTTATGTTAAGTTTCTCTAGTTTGGTTCTAAGTCTATCTTCTGTTAGCCATGGCGGAACTTCCTGAGGTGTATTATTTAGTTTAGCCTTACAAGCTGGGTTAGTGTAGCCCCCCAATTCTTTTGTGAAGACTGAAGAGAAGAAATTATTTAACATTTCCGCCTTTTCTCTGTCCTCTGTGGCCATATTTCCTTTGTCATCTTTTATGGGGCCAATGTGTTCTGGCCTTGCTTTCTTACTGTTTATATACTTAAAGAATTTTTTGGGGTTCTTTTTACTCTCTTCCGCTATATGTCTCTCATGTTCTATTATAGCCGCCTTGATTTCGTCTTTACATTTTTTATTACACTCTTTGTAATGCTTGAATGCTGCCAATGACCCCTCAGCCTTGTATTTTTTGAAGGCCTTTTCTTTAGTATTAATATGCATTTTTATGTTGGAGTTTAGCCACCCAGGGTTTAGATTTGCACTTTTAAATTTATTTCCCTTTGGAATGCATTGGCCAATCCC
Source organism: Pelophylax lessonae (assembly GCF_965119305.1). NCBI lineage: Eukaryota > Metazoa > Chordata > Amphibia > Anura > Ranidae > Pelophylax > Pelophylax lessonae. The sequence goes on along the minus strand of NC_138778.1, from coordinate 77,110,094 downwards.
TTTAAGTATGCTCTTGCAGCACTCCCATTTTTTCTCTGTGCTCTTTGTTCCCAGGGTGCTATCCCATTTGATATTTTCTAGCAGCGAGCACAGTTTGGGGAAATTGGCTCTTTTGAAATTCAGTGTTCTTATATTAGCCTTATGTTTCCTGTTACTATGATTAATACTGAAACTAATTGACCTATGGTCACTATTTCCTAAGTTGCCCCGTATTTCTATATCCGTAAGCAGGTCTGTATTGTTGGTAATCAGTAGGTCAAGTACTGCTTTGTTTCTTGTCGGTGCATTCACCATCTGACCCATGAAATTGTTCTGCAAAACATTTAGGAACTGCCGAGCCTTGGCTGAATGCGCGGTTCCTTCTACCCAGTCTATATCTGGATAATTAAAGTCCCCCATTATAATCACATTTCCCATCCTTGCTGCCAATCTTATCTGTAAAAGGAGGTCTGCCTCTCCCTCCTCCCTCTGGTTGGGGGGCCTATAGCATACGCCCAATATTACCTTCCCCACAGTGCCTTCCCTTTGAAATCTACCCATAGGGATTCTGCCTCATCCATAGCTCCATTATTAATATCATCCCTCATATTTACCTGTACACTGTTCTTAATATACAGACATACCCCTTCCCCTTTTTTACCTTCTCTATCTCTGCGATAAAGGGAGTACCCCTGAATGGTCGCCATCCAGTCATGAGAGCTATCAAACCAAGTCTCTTTTATCCCCACAAAAGTCCTCCTCAAACATCAGTAGCTCCAGCTCTCCCATCTTGTTGGCCAGGCTTCTGGCATTGGTATATAAACCTCTTAATTTTGACCGGTTACATATATCCTCATTTGATGTTTTTAGGCTGCTCTTGAAATTTTTCCCCATACCCACCCTGGGTTTAGGAGCTCTGAACACCCTACCGCTAATGTCCCCATTTGTGCCCTCTGAATCCTGCTTTCCACTGGCTAATTCTACATCTGTACCCTCCCCCCCATCACCTAGTTTAAAAGCCCCTCTAACTTTATGGCCATCCTTTCACCCAGTACGGCTGCACCCTCCCCATTTAGGTGCAATCTGTCCCTACCAAAGAGCCGGTGGCCGACTGAGCCGTCGGCCCAGTTCTCCAGGAACCTGAAACCCTCCTTACTACAACAGCTCCTCAGCCAGTTGTTAACTTCCCTAATCTCCCGCTGCCTCTCTGGTGTGGCTCGAGGTACAGGTAGTATTTCTGAAAATACTACCTTGGAGGTCCTACTCCTCGACTTAGCTCCTAAGCCCCTGAAATCGTTTAGGACTCTCCATCTTCCTCTGCCTATGTCATTGGTACCCACGTGTACCATGACAGCTGGGTCTTCCCCAGCCCCACCCAGTAATCTGTCCACCCGATCCGCGATGTGCTGAACCCGAGCGCCCGGTAAACAACAGACTGTTCGGCGCTCACGGTCTTTGTGACAGATTGCACTGTCTGTCCTTCTAATAATTGAGTCCCCTACCACCAGAACCTGTCTTTCCTTTCCCTTTCTCCCGGCCTCACTGGAGGAGTTCTTCCCCTGGCAGCTAGGGGTGTCGCTCTGCTCCAGCAATGCTGGTCCCTGACTGGTTTCCCCAACATCACGCAACGGGGCGTATTAATTGGGGTGCTCCAGCCCAGGACCGGTCTCCTTGCCTTGTCCCCTTCTACCCCTCCTGTCACCCCTCTACTCTGCTCTGATGCCTGCACCTCCAATACTCCGCCCACCTTTGTGCAGGCCCCTGCCTGCGCCTGACGGGTACGATCCCGGCTCTCCTTCGGTATGGACATTCGGCTCAGTGTTGCCAGCTGCTTCCCTAGATTCAGGACCTGAGCTTCCAGGGAACAACGTGCTTACATTTTGCGCATTTGTACTCGCCCTCGATCGCATGATCGAGGAACGCATACATATCACAAGATGCACACCAAATCGCATCTCCACACCCGCCGGGCATTGTACTTACTAATCTAATCTAACTGGGATTCAGTAATTTTAGTCTATCTTGTGTGGCTGTTTCCTAGCTTCCTAACTCTGCTTTCTCACCCTCTGGTACTCTGCTACACTCACTTGACACTCACAGTCGCAAAACACTCACAATCGCACCACCCGGTCAGTCGCACAACACTCACAGTCGCACCGCCCGGTCAGCCACACAACACTCACAGTCGCACAGCCCGGTCAGTCCCACAACACTCCCAATCGCACAGCCTGGTCAGTCGCACAACACTCCCAGTCGCACACAGCCCAGTCAGTTGCACAACATTTACAGTCGCACAACACTCCCAGTCGCACAGCCCGGTCAGTCGCACCACACTCCCAGTCGCACAACACTCCCAGTCGCACAACACTCACAGTCACACCGCCCGGTCAGTCGCACAACACTCACAGACGCACAGCCCGGTCAGTCGCACAACACTCACAGTAGTATTAGGTACTCACAGGCACTCAGGTAGTAATAGGTACTCACAGATACTCAGGTACTACACTACACCCTCCATCAGTGTTTAATCTCAGTCACCAGTCTTACTTACCTAGTGGTCTAGATATAGTCTTACTAAGTTCTTTGAGTACTCTCGGATGTACACCATCCGGGCCTGGTGATTTATTTGTGTTAATTTTATCCAGCCTTTCCCTGATTTCACCCTCTTTTAGCCATAGCGGCAAGTCCTGTGTATTACTACTAACCATATAATCGTGGTCAGTGTACCCCTCCTTTTCCTGTGTAAAGACTGACGAGAAAAAAAGCGTTCAGCACGGTTGCTTTTTCAGTGTCCTCTGTAACCATCCTCCCATCATCGTTAATTATGTGTGCAACATGCTCTGCCCTATTTTTTTTTGCTGTTGATATATTTAAAGAATTTCTTTGGGTTCTTTTTACTATCCTCCGCTATTTGTCTCTCAAAGTTTATTTTAGCCATTTTGATTTCGTATTTACTTTTCTTATTTGCCTCCTTGTATTGCTCGAAAAGCCGATACTGTGCCCTCTGATTTATATTTCTTGAAGGCCATTTTTTTTCCCCTAATAAGTTTTTTAACATTACGGTTTAGCCAGCCAGGTTTGGCTTTGTCTATTCTAAATTTATTTCCCATAGGAATGCACTGCGAGATGCATTTGTTTAATATGTTCGTAAAGCATTCCCATTTTTCCTCTGTGGTCAGTGATCCTAGGGTTTGGTCCCAGTTTACCCTTTCCATCAATGAGCACAATTTTGGAAAGTTTGCCCTTCTCATGTTTAGGGTTCTTATGTTCCCCACTTGCCTTGTTATATTGTTATTTACGCTAAATGTGATCATCCTGTGATCGCTACAACCCAGGTTGTCCTGGACTCCTACCTCCGAGATTAGGTCTGGGCCATTAGTAATCAATAGATCCAGGACTGCATTTTCTCTAGTAGGAGAATCCACTAACTGAGACATGTAGTCCTGTAAGGTTTCCATGAATAGACGGGCCTTCTGTGAGTGTGTAGTCCCCTCTTCCCACTCAATGTCGGGATAATTGAAGTCCCCCAATATGATGACTGATCCCAGTTTCGCCACTTTACCCAACAGTGATATAAATTCCAGCTCTACCTCCTCCCTTTGGTTGGGTGGCCTATAGCAAACCCCCACAATTACTTTTCCCTTTTTTTCTTCCCTATGGAGTTCTACCCACACTAATTCTAACTCCATACTCATCCCTTCCATAATATCATTCCTCTCTATCACCCTTACATTTTTCTTGACATAGAGACATACCCCTCCCCCTCTTTTTCCTACCCTGTCCTTCCAGTACACTGAATACCCTTGGATATTGGCTAGCCAGTAATGTGAGGGGTCAAACCAAGTTTCCGTTATTCCCACAAGGTCTATGTCCTCCTCATGTACTAACATTTCCAACTCATCCATTTTATTAGCTAGGCTCCTGGAATTTGCATATACCCCTCTTAGTTTTGTGGAAGTTGATAGAGAATGGTGATTATTTTTATTCCTGTTTGGTCTGAGGTTTTCCCGCACAGACCCCCCAATTGACGTTATGGAGCTACTGTCGCTGCTGACTCTAATACTACCTTCTGTCCTTTGCACCCTCCTGACTGACTCTACTTCTGAACCCTCCCCCCCGTCTCCTAGTTTAAAAGCCCCTCCAACTTGGTGGCCATCTTTCTCCCCAAAAGAGCTGTACCATCCCCATTAAGGTGCAGCACATCCTTACTAAAGAGCCGGGAGCCGACTGAGAAGTCAGCCCAGTTCTCCAGGAACCCAAACTCCTCCTTCCTACACCAGTTCCTCAGCCACTTGTTAAGTTCCCCAATCTGCTTCTGCCTCTCTGGTGTGGCTCGAGGTACAGGTAATATTTCAGACAAAACCACCTTGGAGGTCCTATTCCTCAATCTATTCCCTAAGTCCCTGAAATCGTTCTTTAGGATCCTCCACCTTCCTCTTACTTGGTCATTAGTGCCCACATGCACCATGACCGCTGGGTCATCCCCAGCCCCGCCCAATAATCTGTCTACCCGATCCGCGATGTGCCGAACTCGAGCGCCCGGTATACAACATACTGTCCGGCTACCGCAATCTTTTTTGACAGATTGCCCTCTCTGTCCTCTTGATGATTGAGTCCCCCACTACCACAACCTGTCTAACCTTTCCTGAATCTCGGCCCCCCTTCTTCCTGGAGCTGCCACTCCCCTGGCAGCTGGGGGAGGGCACCTGCTCCAGCACTGCCACCCCTGAGCTGATATCCCCCTCAACCTGCAACTTGGCAAATTTGTTAGGGTGTACCAACTCAGGACTGGCCTCCCTGGCACTCTTCCCTCTACCCTTCCTAACGGTCACCCAACTGCCTACCTCTGATGCCTTCGTCTCCTCTACTCCTACCACCTCTATGCTGGCCCCTGCCAGCGCCTGATGGGTAATGTCCAAGCTCCTTTCCAGGTTGTTGATGCTACGCAGTGTTGCCACTATGTTTTCTAGATCCAGGATCTGGGCTTCCAGAGAAACAAGTCGCACACATTGTGCACAGCAGTATTCGCCCTAGATTGGTTCATCGAGGAACGCATACATGGAGCAAGAAGTGCACTGAGTGGCATACCCAATCCTGTCGGACATTATTACCCTCTACTCTATGGGGATAATTAGTAACGACCTGCTATTCCTTACCTAGTCTACCTCTTATCTCCCCTGGTACTTTGTTCTAGGTCTATTTTTATTTCTGATGCCACACATTCCTACTGCAGCAGGACCATTGATGGTAAGAGCATGGAAAACCATAAATAGGCAAACACAGGCTATGATTCATGAGAGGTACAGAAGTTTACAGAGCTCACCCTCAGTGGCTTATTCTATTTTAGGCCAGAAAGACCACAGCCATGCATTGGAAGTAATTGCACCTCCTGCCATTCCTTTTTTGGAAGCAACTTGTAAACAACAATGTACCATTTAAACAGGCCACTTATGATAATCAGTGTTGCCCTAACACATTTCTACTAGTTTAGGTGCCATGGGTAGATGTAACATTTATATGCTGGAAATTATATTTTTTTTCCTTTTACTTCTCACCATGTTGATGCTTGTTGGGCACCACTTCATGCTTACCTACTGTATACTATTTGTGTTTTACCATATACATCTGTGAACATATTTATTGGTGATTTCATTCTTACTGTGCTTCTCCCTTCCCTTTCCTCTTGCTGGTGGGTTTTTTAAGTGCAATAGCTTTTTTTTTTGTGCAAACACGTTGAGTGGAGGTTGAACGGAAAAATTAGCATTCAATATGGATGGGGGAATCCCTGCCCCTGGCTATTGTATTCTGCCATTGTAGGCTCCCCTCCAGCAGAATACAATGATCAGTGTAACTGGCTATAGCTGGCAGAAGTGATCATTAAGGAAAGACTAGACAGGCTGGTTGTACACAAGTCGATCGAAAGAATGACTGGTATGCAACCAGCTTGCCCATATAATAGTTTGAAACTTGGCTGGTTCCTGCTGAACCGGTCGAATCTTGATCCACATATGGCCGTCTTAACCGAATATCTGAAAGGTTTGTCTTAACATGACTAACAACTGTGTAAACCAAATGTGACATGCACAAATTGTCTCACTTGAATTACTACAATCTAAATTTTTAAGAAAACACTAGGTTTTACAGGAGTGGGTTGCTGTGTGACTGGTATCTGTCTTGTTCCATGGGACTCTGGCCCTCAATACTGATACATGGAAGCTTTTCTATCATATTTTTGGTCTTACTGCAAGTAGAAAAAATGGGATTTTCGACTAACCGTAAAATCAATTTCTCTGATGTTTATTGACGGACACAGCTCCTGATCTTCTTAACTATTGGGTTATACTACCCCCCTTCAGGATGAGGACACTAGGCAGAAAAAAAGTCTAGCTACGCCTTTGGGCAGTTCCAGGTAGTATACTCCCTCTCTCTGCTATAGATACTCAGTTTTGTTATAAGCAGTGTCAGGAGAATAACAACTTCACAGAGGGGTGGGTGCTGTGTCCACCAATGAGCATCAGAGAAATGGATTTTACGGTAAGTGAAAAATCCCATTTTCTCTTTCATTAATTTCGTCTATTGGGACGTCCCAAAGCAGTGGTAAACATGAGGGGTGGGACCAGCTAAAAATACATTACCAAGGCTAAACTATAGCCAACCAGCTAAACAGGAGCTCAACCAAAACAACTGGAGCCCACCTGAAAAGAACAATACACCCTCAAAGAGGACCAGGTCCTCTAAGCAGCAATCTGCAAAGCCGTGTTTCCAAAGGAAGCATCCACAGATGCCAACACATCCATTTATAGAACTTTGTGGAAGTGTGCACCAAGCAGGTAGCTGCCTTGCAAACAACTGGCTGGTTGGTAAGTTGTGACTGGAAATCTATTCTTTTTTTTGATCTGCGTCCGCCCTTCCAGTGCTCCTTACCACTAAGACCAGTTATAGGTGGAGGCGGTGACCACTTTGTGCATTATTGATATCTATATTGAGCCAGGCAACACACTGACACCTTTGCCGCCATTGTGCGATGTGCTGGGTTTTCAGTATGACCCTGTGCCTTTTAAGGAGGGGTGGGCTCCCTCTAGTCACCTGTCCTCCATCTATCCCATTAAATGCATGTGCTCTCATTGTAGAGACTCTTTAAATTGTAGAGTTAGGGACTGCAGATCACAGGGTGCCTTGTCGGGGCCTGCAGCTTACGCATGTATTTGCAAATGTGTGCAACCAAACCCCTGTTTTTAACGCATACTGTTAGACAGGTCAATTCGGTTGGTCGCTGGCTGGTTGGTAAGTTGTGACTGGAAATCTCTTCGTTTTTTTTTTTTTTTTTTTGACCTCTAAGCAGCAGTCTGCAAAACTGTGCGGCCAAAGGAAGCATCCACAGATGCCAACACATTTACTTATAGAACTTTGTGGAAGTGTGCACCGACGAGCAGGTAGCTGCCTTGACAGAGGGTCCAGGAGGCACTGAGCACCCAAGTAAAGTGCGCCTTGACAGGGAAAAGAAAGTACCTGTCCCTTGAGGGATTAGGCCTGAATCACAGTCTGTCTGATCCATCTGGAAATGGTCGCAGAGGAAGCAGACAACCCTTTCCAAGGCCTATCCGTGAGCAAAAATAGGGAGTCTGACTTCCTTAAAGACTCCGTAGCTGCCAGGTACACCCAATTGCCCGGACCACATCCAAGGCATGCAAGGCAATTTCCTTTGGATGTTTTGGCCTAAGACACAGGGATGGCAACACAATGTCTTCATTCAAATGAAAATCAGACAACCTTTGGAAGGAACGACGGACAGGGGCAAAGAACCACCTTATTTCTGTGAACCACCAAGTAAGGTGAACGACAGGATAAAAAGACCACCTTCTGGGACGGCGGGAATGTGTACGCTGGAGAGGACTGGAACAAACTGTTCTGCCCACCTTAGAATTCCGGCTACCTCCAGAGCTGCTGGTACACTTCTTGTGCCCCCCTGGTGATTGACATAAGCCAAGGACATCCCTAGAGACGACCCAATGTTCCAGGCACAGTCTGATCGATCAGAGTTCCAAGACACCGATCAGTAGTCTGGTCTCTTCCAGTGTCCAGACCCCCTGAGCAGAATTTTTGCCAAAGACGCCACCCCAGCTGGACAGGCTTGCATTTGTGGTGACCACTGTCCAATACAAGGGGAGGAAGGATTTGCCCAGCTGAAGTGCTGGAAAACGAAGCCACCATATCAGGGACTCTTTTGTTCCCCCGGCTCAGCCGGATCGGATTGTCCAAAGACTGGGGAATCGTGTGCCATTTGCCCAGAACCTCCCTTGCAGGGACCTCGTATGGAACTGTGCCAACGGATCTGCCTTGAAGGTAGACACCATCAGGCCCAGCACCCGCATGCAAGTCGAGAGGGATCACCATCTGCTGGAAAGGAGGGGATGAATTGCAGCTTGCATTTTCTGGAGTTTGTCCAGAGGAACGAGCACTATGGCCGAATCCAGATTCAGACCCAGACAGTCCAGCTTTTGCAGACAGAACCTTCTGAAAATTGAGAATCCAGCTGAACTCCCTCAGAGTTCGTATGGTGATCTCCAGGTTTTCCACCAGAGCAGAAGGAGGTTGTCCAAGTAGCCCAGTACCGAAATCCACCGTTGGCATAACAATGCTAGCACCGGGGCTAACACTTTTGTGAAGACCCGAGGAGCAGAGGCGAGACCAAAGGGTAACGCCACAAACTGATAATGCCCACGGCAGAGAGAAGGAAGTGCTGGTGATCAACACATATTGGAATTTGAATGTAAGCCTCCTTGATGTCGATAGAGGCAAGAAAATCCCCCTGATGAAGGGATGCCACCACTGTGCGAATGGACTCTATTCGAAACTTCTGCACCCACACAAAGCAGTTCAGTGCCTTGAGGTCCAGGATTGGACGCACCTTGCCTTCCTTCCTGGGAACTGTAAACAGGTTTGAGTAAAATCCTTGAAAACGTTCCCAGTTCAGAACCGAAACAATCCCCCCTTGAATTAACAGGTCTTGCATTGCCCCAAACAGATCCTATAAGCGGTCTGGGGATAGTCGCACATTGGAAGGAAAGAACCTTGCGGGGGGGGGGGGGGGAAGCAAAACTCGATCTTGTAGACGGACCGTATGACTTTGTGGACCCACTTGTCTTGTACCAGGGAGGTCCACAGGTCCGGAAACCAGCGAAGACTTCCCCCCACCCCTGATACGGGTGAGGGCGCACCTTCATGCTGAAGGAGCCTTGTCCGCAGGTCTGGAGAAGCTCGCGCTTGACTTGCCAGACCAAGTTCGCTTGGATCCACCAGAGGAGACCCTGAAAGGCTTCGATCTCTTGTCAGTCACCCCTGAGGGACGAAAAAATTTCCTATGAGCCGAGAAGGATGGCCCACATCTACGACGAGGGTCCTTGCCCTTACCAGCCTGGGGAAGAAAGGTACTCTTCCCCCCGTGAGACCCTTAATGAAGGACCACTGCTGAAAAAGAGAGCCTAGCGACTAGGGGAGCCGCGTCCAAAGAGGCATCACAGATAAACTGCAGCCCCTGGACCAATTGGTCCGCCAGCTCAGCAAAAGCAGGGGGGAGCTGCTCCCCCTCCAGATCACGGCGTAAAAGCTTAGCCCACTCAGTTAGAGTTTGTGACAGCCGTGCAATGGTAAATACCGGCCTTTGTGGTGAACCAGCCACAGTGTACATATTGCGGGCCACAGCCTCTGCCTTCCTGTCAGCCGGATCCTTAAAATCCAGGGACTCTTCAACCGGATTTATAGTTGCCTTCAATCTGGAGACCGGAGGGTCCACCATCGGGGGAACAGTCCAATTGTTGAGAAGGGATTTCTCATAAGGATACTGCATAACAAATCGCTTAGGGACCAAAAAGGGACGTTTTGGCCGTTCCCACACTTTAGCCACAATTCTGTGAAAATAGACAGGGAAAGGGAAACACCTTTACCGCTCTGGATGGCTTGTGAGTGCCAAAGGGAACCAATGCCTCAGTCGCAGCTTCAGCTGTGTCCTCCATTTTTAAATTGTTACGCACAGATACAATCAATGCATTAGTGCATTCACCAGTGCCTTTTCGTGCGTGGCTACAGGAGTGGAGGAATAATTCTCACTATCTAAGAACTCAGGGCGCGTGGTCGCAGATCCAGCAGAGTGACCCACGTCTGCGGTGGCCGAATCAGATTCAGGATCTGAGGGGACAGATGAGGCAGGGGAAGGTAAGGGGAGCTTTTTACTAGCCCGGCGCCCAAAAACGACCTCCACCTGGGACACAAAGGACTCCAGGATCGCCATCAGTGAATCGAGGGATGGTTGGAACCCGGAGGGCCCCGCAGCCTCTGAGAGGGGATCAGGTGGAGAAATGTGCTCCAAAGACTCCATGGTTTAATAGGGAGACCCCACAAAAAAAGGTGTAAAAACACTGCTAAGGGACACCCCCACTGCTCCGGCAGCACCACTCGGTCGCCAGTAACACAGCACCTAATCGATCCTCAGCAGAGATGGAGAGGATCCCACCAGAATCACCACCCAGCAGAAACAGGCACATGCAGCCAGGATAATCTGCAGTCCATGTGCGGCAATCAGGAAGTGAAAAGATCCAGGGGATGAAGAGGGGCTCCCACCGCCGAAATCACCACCCATAGGGCTCCATTGTCATGGCCACCGCTATTTTCAATGGCAAACCACTGCAAAATGGCCGCCGGACTACACAAATATGGCCGCAGTGCATTGAGCACACAGGCTACAGCAAAATGGCGGCCCCGCGTGGCACCACGAGGCTCCCAGGGGGGATCCCTAGGCCTCAGAAAAATGGGACAGGCAGGAAGGGGGGCCCCTGGCAGGAGCCCTCACTAGGTAGAGATGCCCCCCCCCAGCCAATCGTCTGTTTGCCGGCGGCGCACCCCCACCCCCATTGCCAGCACTGCACCCTGCCCCCACCCCAGGATCTGGACAAGGGCACCCCACGGCCCCAACACAAGTGAAGGGGGGGCGAGATGGCCCGAAGGGACCACCATGAGGGGGGGTGCCTAACGGGAAAGGAGGGGAACCCTGGGGTCCGACCGTCCCAAGGAGGGGCCTCCGTCCACCCAAAAACCCTCCAGGGGGGGCAGTTACTTACCATACCAGGAACCAGGTGGGGACTGATCCAGACAGAACCTCCTCTCCATCGAAATGGGGGGGGGGGGCTGTTGGCCAGGAGGAATGCTGCGACTCGGGCCAAGACATAGTCCTATGCGACCTCGCGAGGTTCTTAACTCTCAGGCCAGCCCCCGTCCGGTGGGGCTATGTCCCGGTTGACATAGCGTGGAGCTGAGGTCTGCGCGCACTCACTGGTGAGACTGGGGTGACCACTGGATCTAGATTATCCAGCCCGTCGCCCAGTCTGGCAGTTGATTGTAGATCTAACAGGAAAAAAAACAGGAGAAAAAAATCTATCTTTAAATAAAAAAATTGCCAGGACCAAAGATCCCAGCAAGGAACTAGGTCCTTACTCCTGACTAGGCAAAAAAAAACTGAGTACCCATAGCAGAGAGAGGGAGTATACCCGCTGGGACTGCCCATAGGCATAGCCAGACTTTTTTCTGCCTAGTGTCCTACTCCTGTAGGGGGAAATATAACCCAATGGTTAAGAAGATCAGGAGCTGTGTCTGTCAACAAACAAAAGAGAAATGGGATTTTTGTAATCACTGTAAATTATTTTTCCCTGCGTTCATTGAAGGACACAGCCGCATCATTAGATCATGACTAATTGGTTAGTACACCACCTGCAGGAGTAGGACGCTAGGTCCAACCAAAATTTGCAACCGCAGAAGTAGCATCAACTTTATAAGTATGAACAAATCACCCATAGCGTGAGAACCAGAGACACAGTGTTGAAAGCTCAAGAAACCTAGAATGAGCAGTAACTAAAAAACAGAGGTTCCTGACCCAAAATGGCATAAGCCTGAACTACAGTCTGACAGATCCCATCTGGAAATGGTGGATGATGAAGTTTCCTACCTTCTTTCTAGGGTTGTTTGTGACTATGAATGAGGAATCCGTCTTGTGAACATAAACATTTCTAGGTCTTATCTCCTAAGTGCTAGGCAAACAACTGAGCAGTGTGTTGCACATGGGGGGTTTGGCCACCAGAGAGGAACAGAAACATTTCTAGGTCTTATCTCCTAAGTGCTAGGCAAACAACTGAGCAGTGTGTTGCACATGGGGGGTTTGGCCACCAGAGAGGAACACCTCTAGGCTGTTTTTTAGTTGTACCTAGTGTCCAACTCCTACTAGTTGTGTAATAACCCTTTGGTCATGATCAAGCTACGTCCTTCAATGAATGGAAGAGAAACTGTTGTTTAGTTAAAACACAGAAATGCATATTTATTTGTAGCAATATTTAGAAAAAAAAATACACAGAGCCATATGGTTCGTTAGAATACTCTAGAATATTTATTATGTTAAGAATAAAGCAACTTTAAATAGAATAGTAAGGTGCCTCTCTTTCAGCCAAAATATAACAAGATGGCTTGCTGAGGGCTAATACTGAAAAAAAAAATACAGTTTAATACAGCAGGGTTTAATGAAAGAGAACCTGTCAGAATAAATAAGGGTAATGGCAAAGTTTACATTTCAATTAGAAAAAGTGTACCCATTTGTCAAATTGTAGAAAAAAACATTGACTCACTCAGTGTGTGTTGGGGTTATGGTGGTGGTGGTGGATCCGGGCCAAGAGTTATCCTTGTTCTGTACAAGTTCATGAGTTATAGATTTTTGCCATTCATCCAGTGGTATGTATCTAATATTGTCTAAAGGCCCGTACACACGATACGAAAATCGGAAGTAAAATTTCGTCCGACGAACGATCTGCTGATTTTCAGATTGTTAGTATAGTGCTTTCGACAGCCGATTACGAATTTTCGGACGACAAAATCTGGATGTGCAGGCTATATAATTTTTATCGTACGTCAACACAACGTCCGATTTTCTTTTAATTAGTACAGTTTTCGTCCGAAAAAAATCGTAAGGAAAAGACTAGGCATGCTCAGAAACGAAAGAGCACATACAAAACAATTCAACACATGATATCACTTCTGAAGTTGAATTCTGTCGTACGAGAATTTTCGTATGAAAGTAACCTCTTCACTTTCCATATGAGACTAGCATGCAACAAAAATCGGGCGCAAGATCATTCGATAATCTGATCGTGTGTACGAGGCTTAAGTGTGTGGAAAGGGAGGGGAGAGTTGTGGGTCTAAGCTGGTAGCCAACTTGGAGTGCTCATGAGCCTGATGGGGAAGTCAGTCATGGATGCTTGCCATGAGTTAGCAGATGGTAACTGCCTCTGTGTGAAGATGCAGATATGTAATAAAAGACTGGCACTAATTGCGTTGGGTCCAGAAACAGAACTATCTCTGGCAAAAAATGATCAATAGGGCAAACATTATAGAGAAGGCAGAAATGAGAAAAAAAAAGGGCATTACTCCCCTTCATTACATCCCCAGATCCATAGCACAGAATCATCACTGTTCTAGGATCCAACTGAACCTTGACAACTGTGGTGCTGAATGTGTACTTGGAAGTACAAATTCTGACTAGGAACACTAATGTGCACATTCCCATTTTTTTGCAGGGTTCAGTGATGAATAAATACTAATGAGACACATAGAACAGAAATTGAGTTATCCACATGTCCGTGCCAAAAGTCAGTACCCAGTATTAAGGTAGTCATACATTTAAACAATCATCTTTACATCTACCAAAACTTTGCACAAAGACCATTGGGAAATCCATTCAATCTGTAGGTCCTTGTGCTACAATAGCTGTGGATGTGAAGGAGATTGAACTGATTTTAACTTGTATGGTCAGCTTGAGTAGTATCCTGCATTATGATGTATATCAATGTAGGTGTTATATCATTCAGATAAATGAAGACATTATTTAAAATTAAGCACTACACACAAGTGTGGAGGTGGCAGAGAAGAAAATGTATTTTTGTGCACTTCCACCATGTAGGTGCAGGTAGGTATAAAAGTGTTTCATTGGAAATCTGACAGGTTCATTTTAATACTGACCTCCACACTGACACTTTTGTAGAAGGGTTTTACCCCAACCTGAGAGTCTGCAGTAATACTTTCATCATATGCTATCCTTTCAGCACAGAAGGCCTACAATAATAGAACTTCCCATTGACTGCCTAGTACCTGAGGTTCAGCAACATATGCTAAAGGAATGCAGACAGGATATATGCACTTACTCAGTAAAAGAAGTAGCAGATGGCAATGTTTAACCTTTTTTTTTTTGTCCAACAAATTTATCAGATATGCAGTATGTTAAAGGAATAAAAACACAGAATGAAGAAAACTCTGCATGAGTTTCTAATACTGCCCAACAAAGAAGGAAATCAATACTGACAAACTATATTGAGAGTTTTGCTAGATGCACCTACCAGTCATATAGAACTCTAAGCCAAACTGGACTCTATTTGCAAGTAATTCAGCCATGATTAGACTGTATCAAAGTTTGAATATTCATTCTTTAAAGTCTAACTCCACTTTTTGTTAAACCATTATTTAGGGTGTAACGTGTTGCTAAAAAAAAACAACCCCCTGTCACAGCATGCGGGACCTCTTCTTCCCCACAGCACCTGTTAGATTTAAAATTGGTGTGGCTGTTCAGGGCTCCGCTCACACAGACGCATCATTCATTTACAGAGATCTGTATATGAATAAACAAGTCCCATGGCAGGCAGACTTGTGGTTCTTAATGGAACACAAGTGCAGTGATCACTACATTTGTAGTCCATTGACGTTTCCTCCACCTCTCCAACTGAAAGCTCATATACCTCTGTACAGGCAGGGAGCTGAAGGAAGATTCTGCACGAGCCTGGCATTGCACCTGCTATCCACTGAACACAGTAGCAATGCTTTGCAGGCTTATTTGCAAAAAAAAAAAAAAAAAAGATAACTTTTTCCTGGAAAAATAGGTGTATTTACTATTTTCTTTTAAAAGTGAACTTAGTCTTTAATTATAACTGTGCAGCTTTACATATGAAAAATGTATATCTCCCCACTTAATTTTACTTTACCAGAAGATGAGAATATAACTAAAGCCCCGTACACACGTACCGATTGTCGGCCGTAAATATTCGGCCGACGACCGATAGGCCGATTGTAGGCTTGTTAGTATGATGCTTCCGACAGCCGACAGCGCATTTTCGGCCGAACAGAATCTGTCGTGCAGGCATTAAAATTTTTGTTGGCCGTCACGAGGACGGCCGATTGTTCGCCAGTCAGTACAGATTTCGGCCGACAGACAGCCGATTAGCAAGACTGGGCATGCTCAGAAAAGAAAAAAGACAAGGAAAGTGAACCATCACATGACATCACTTCTGCAGTCGGCTGTTGTTGGCCGACAAAATTCGTGTGCAGTCTTTTGCAGTTTTCAACAGACACGACAAAAGACGGCCGATCGTTCGGCCGACGATCGGTACGTGTGTACAGGGCTTAAGAGAGTCCTAAGGTTTGACATCTTCCATGCCATCTGGCTGACCTCATGCTGATATCACAAGGATATGATGTTTCCAGCTCCTGAATGTGCTTTCCTATAGCAAATAACAGCCTTATCAAACTCATTCACACCATCAGTGTTTGGCTGTGTTGCCCAATGCAAACAGAAGAAAAGTAGCAGTACATCCTTTGGCTTCAGCTCACACCAATGTGCTGGCGTTGATGTGCGCTAAAAAAAGGTCATGTAGCATTTTTGTGCAACTGCACATTCCAAAAGGGTAAAAGCATTAAGTTAAAAAAAAATGTTTTTAAAATCACACTACATTTCTTAAAAACACACTGCAGTAAAGTGCAACACAAGGCAGGTTACAAAACACATGCAAATGCATGCACTTTAATGCATATGTTATGGTGCAAACAAGCCCTTAAAGTGGACCTGCCGTAAAATTCCTGACATATCACAATATGCGACCACTGTATCATGTTTTTTCTCAAAAAATTCTACCTTTTATCATTTGAGAGCTTTCCTTGAGCTCTAGTCTCGTGATTTAACTTAGGCAGAGATGATTTCATCAGTCTGCTGCAGGCAGGAGGAACCATTTACTTAGTCTACTTTGCTCCAGTCATCAAACAGCAACATTGTAACTTTCTGGAAAGTCACAGGTTGAGAGGCTGCAGCAGGGGGTGAAACTGTGTATGACATTTGTGAACCCTTCCAAGTGCTCTGGCACCAGAATATACTTGATCGTGTAACCTCGGACCATACTTGCATGCCTGCTGTCTATAAAGCAGATGCTGATAATGCCTGAACAAAGAAGACCCTGTTCCTCTGGAGGGAAAACTGATGAAGACATGTTTGGGGGGGGGGGGGGGGAGTAGTGTGATCTATGCGAGAGGAAATAAATACCTGTAAATGTTACACTTATCTATTATTTGTCTGTATATTTGCTCAACATGAAACAATATACTACAGTATCTCACAAAAGTGAGTACACCCCTCACATTTTTGTAAATATTTTATTATATCTTTTCTTGTGACCACACTAAAGAAATTACACTTTGCTACAATGTAAAGTAGTGAGTGTACAGCTTGTATAACAGTGTAAATTTGCTTAAAATAACTCAACACACAGCCATTAATGTCTAAACCACTGGCAACAAAAGTCAGTACATCCCTAAGTGAAAATGTCCAAATTGGGCCCAATGAGCCATTTTCCCTCCCCGGTGTCATGAAACTTATTAATGTTACAAGGTGTAAATTGGGGAGCAAATGTGTTAAATATGGTGTTATCACTCTCTCACACTGGTCACTGGAAGTTCAACATGGCACCTCATGGAAAAAGAACTGAGGATCTGAAAAAAAGAATTGTTGCTCTACATAAAAATGGTCTAGGCTAAAAGAAGATTGCCAAAACCTTGAAATTGAGCTGCAGCACGGTGGTCAAGACCATACAGTGGTTTAACAGGACAGGTTCCACTCAGAACAGGCCTCACTATGGTCGACCAAAGGGGTTGAGTGCACATGCTCAGCATCCTATCCAGAGGTTGTCTTTGGGAAATAGATGTGTGAGTGCTGCCAGCATTGCTGCAGAGGTTAAAGGGGTGGTGATCAGCCTGTCAGTGCGCAGACCATACGCCGCACACTGCATTAAATTGGTCTGCATGGCTGTCAACCCAGAAGGAAGCCTATTCTAAAGATGATACACAAGAAAGCCCGAAAACAGTTTGCTGAAGACAAGCAGACTAAGGACATGGATTTCTGGAACCATTTCCTGTGGTCTGATGAGATCAAGATAAACGCATTTGGTTCAGATGTGTTAAGCGTGCGTGGTGGCAACTAGGGGAGGAGTACAGAGACAAGTATGTCTTGCCTACAGTCAAGCATGGTGGTGGGAGTGTCGTGGTCTGGAGCTGCATGAGTACTGCCGGCACTGGGGAGCTACAGTTCATAGAGGGAACCATGAATACCAACATGTACTGTGACATACTGAAGCAGAGCATGATCCCCTCTTTTCGGAGACTGAGCCGCAGGGCAATATTCCAACATGATAATGACCCTAAACACACCTCCAAGACGACCACTGCCTTGCTAAAGAAGCTGAGGGTAAAAGTGATGGACTGGCCAAGCATGTCTCCAGATCTAATTGAGCATTTGACCGTATTGAGCATCTGTGGGGCATCCTCAAACGGAAGGTGGAGGAGCGCAAGGTCTCTAACATCCACCAGCTCTGTGATGTCCTCATGGAGGAGTGGAAGAGGACTCCAGTGGCAACCTGTGAAGCTCTGGTGAACTCCATGCCCAAGAGGGTTTAAGGCAGTGCTGGAAAAAAATGGTGGTCACACAAAATATTGACCCTTTGGGCCCAATTTGGACATTTTCAGTTAGGGGTGTACTCACTTTTGTTGCCAGCAGTTTAGACATTAATGGATGTATGTTGAGTTATTTTGAGGGGACAGCAAATTTACACTATTATACAAGCTGTGCACTCACTACTTTACATTGTAGTAAAGTGTAATTTCTTCAGTGTTTTCACATGAAACAATTATAATAAAATATTTACATAAATCTGAGGGTTGTACTCACTTTTGTGAGATACTGTATATGCTATAATTGATGGTGGATCCTGGGCAGAATATAAGCTACTTTATTATTACTATTACTATGCCTTTATTTTATACTTTTACAACATGGAGCTGGAAAAAAGCACGTGTTATGTGCAGGGTGACAGGATACCATCTGTCAGACTTTAGTTCCAGAATCATCCCTAAACAGTAAAGCTAAATAATGTGGTAAATATACATTTTTTATAAGTAAACCTGCAGAGGTCTAATAATTTATTAATGAATATTCAAGTTCTCCAGCTCAACCATGTAACTCTTTGTAAAGATGAAGTCAGGTGCAGGACCAGGCATGAAGTCCGAACACGGAGACATGTCAGTATGTGCTATTCAAGACAGACAATTCATTTTAATTTGCATAAGACTGGAACAAAATAGGTAATGCTTCGTACTTAAACAGTAGAATTGGCTGGATTTACACTAATCACTTCTGGTGTGCTGTATTTTCCTGCATGGTGTTAAGGTAGCCAATTCAAATGAATTGGCCACCGGTGAAAAAACAGACATGCACCATTGTTTGCAATACAGCTTGTGCACTGTAACATATACATTCATAAAAAATTGCTGAGCTATTCGTCCTGTAAAACTACATGTGTTTTTGTTCTGCACAAATGGAAACAAAAGTGAACATTATTAGGCTATTTTCCCACCAGGTTGAATTTTCCATATAGTGAATCAGGAAAAACTGGATTTTTGTCTTACCGTAAAAAAACCTTTTCTCCGATGTTCCTTGACGGACATAGCTCCATATTTTCTTTGACCCTTGGGTTATGCTGCTCTCCATAGGAGAAGTCCCAGGGGGTGTACTCCCACTTCCTGCTATAGGACTTCAGTTTTGTAACAAGCAGTGTCAGAAGAATACATAACCCAACCCAACAGAGGGGTGGGTGCTATGTCCATCAAGAAAAATCAGAGAAAAGGATTTTATCGTAAGACAAAAATCCAGTTTTCTCTTTCGTTCATTGATGGACACAGCTCTATATCTTCTTTGACCCTTGGGACGTACCAAAGCAGTGTCAACATGAGGGGTGGGAAAAACACAGCAATAAACATATTTCCCAAAAGGGCTAAACTTAGCCAACCAGGTAAACCAGGAGCTTAACCAGGAACAATGGAGCTCACCTACCAAGAAAAAATAAACCCTCAAGAGGCAGGAGCCTCTGCAATAGCAGCCTGCAAAACTTTGCACCGAACGCAGCATCCACAGATGCTATTACATCCACCTTGTAAAACTTTGCGAATGTGAATACAGATGACCAGGTGGCCGCCCTGCAAATCTGTACCACTGACACCTGATGACAGTAGGCCCAAGAAGCACTAAGTGCCCTATAAGAATGTGCCTTAACAGGGAAAGGAGGAACCTGACCGTTAATGGAATAGGCCTGCACCACTGTCTGTCCAAACCACATCCAGGGAATGTAAAGCAATTTCTTTAGGATGTTTTAGCTTGGGGCACAAGGAAGGAAACACAATGTCTTCATTTAAATGGAAACCTGAGACGACCTTAGGAAGGAATGACTGACAGGTATGAAGCACCACTTTGTCCCTGTAAACCACCAGGTAGGGTAACCGACAGGACAATGCAGCCAGCTCTGACACCCTGCGTGCAGAAGTGATAGCCACTAAGAAGGGCACCATCTGTGACAGGGTAGGCAGAGGAAGTTCATGAATATTTTCAAAAGGCAGTTTTTGAAGAACCGACAGTACCAGATTGATGGTGCCCAGGGCCAAATGCTGATCTACACCTCGTTGTAGAAATTACAGCAGACCGGACACCAAAAAGGAATGGGAAGAAACCCCCCTGAGCCTTACACCAAGTAATGTACGCCCTCCAAACTTGATGATAAATCTTCCTCAAAGTAGATTTCCTAGCTTTTAACAGTGTAGGAATTACTGAATATGACAACCCTCTGTTCTTCAGTACCTGGCTTTCAATAGCCAGGCCATTAAAGCCAGCGACCATAAAGCAGGATGGAAGATCGGTCCTTGAGACAAAAGATCTTCTCTGAGAGGGAGTTTCCAAGGGGCATCGGCTACCAGCCTTACTAGGCCTTTGTACCAAAACCGGCGAGGCCAGTCTGGAGCCACCAGAATGACTGGAATCCCTTCTGCTTTGATTCTGCGTAGAAGTCTCGGCAGAAGTTGTAATGGAGGAAAGGCGTATATGAGACGATACTGGCCCCAAGAGGCCACCAGAGCATCGGAGGCATCGGCCAGAGGATCCCGAGACCTTGCCACAAACCTCAAAACCTTCCGGTTGAGACGAGAGGCCAACAGGTCCACATCGGGAGTCCCCCACCAGAGACAGTTGTTGAAACACTTCTGAGTTAAGAGACCATTCGTTTGGATCCAGCACCTGTCGACTGAGGTAGTCCGCCCTCCAAATTTCCACCTCTGGAATGTGCACAGCAGAGAGAACTGGAACAAAACATTCTGCCTACCTTAGAAAGCCGGCCACTTCTTTGGCCTCTAGGGCAATTTTGGTGCCCTCTTGATGATTGACATATGCCACGGCCGTGGCGTTGTCCAACTGAATCCTTACCGGGCACCCCTGCAGACGATCCGTCCACCGGGACAGGCAAAGCTTGATCGCCCGAATCTCCAGGCTATTGATTGACAGACTGGACTCCTCCCGAGTCAAACCCCCTGAGCTGGCATCTGTGGAAACCATCGTCCAGTACAGGGGAAGAAAGGACTTTCCCTGTCGAAGTGCCAGGGAACGAAGCCACCATATCAAGGATCCCCTCGTACCCTGGCTCAACAGGATCAGATTTCCAAAGAATGTGGATTCTTGTCCCATTTGGCAAGAATCTCCCTTTGCAAGGGCCTTGTATGAAACTGAGCAAACAGAGCCGCCTCAAAGGTGGAGGCCATCAAGCCCAGCACTTGCATGCAAGTCCTGATGACTGACAGTTGGATAACAGGAGACAAATCGCATCCTGCAACTTCTGGAGTTTTGTCTCCATAAGAAACACCCGGGCTGAGGCTGAATCCAGATTCAGGTCCAGGTAATACAGCCTGTTGAACGGAGTCAGAGCTGATTTCTGAAAATTCAGTTTCCAGCCGAATGCTTGCAGAGTTCGCACAGTTATGTCCAAATCGTCTTGTAAGACAGACAGAGACTCTGCTCGCAGAAGGAGATTGTCCAGGTACCCCAGTACCACGATTCTCCTCTGCTTGAGCAAGGCCAACACCGGGGCCAATACTTTTGTGAACACCCGAGGAGCTGAGGAGGAAACCAAAGGGTAACGCCATGAATTGATAAAGCTCCTCGCCCACGGCAAAGCGAAGAAAATGCTGGTGCCCGACATATGTTGGGATATGGAGGTAAGCGTCCTTGATATCGATAGAGACTAGAAAATCCCCCTGAGGAAGGGATGCCACTACCATGCGAATGGACTCCATCCGAAATTTCTGAACACGCACAAAGCGGTTCAGGGCCTTGAGATCCAAGATTGGACGGACCTTGCCTTCCTTCCTGGGAACAGTAAACAGGTTTGAATAAAACCCCTGAAAACGTTCCGACTCTGGTACAGACTAGGCAGAAAAAAACTGAAGTCTTATAGCAGGAAGTGGGAGTATACCCCCCAAGACTGCCCTATAGGCGTAGTCAATTATTTTACGCTTAGTGTCCTACTCCTGTGAAGAACAGCATAACCCAAGGGTCAAAGAAGATATGGAGCTGTGTCCATCAATGAACGAAAGAGAAATACTGCATTATGGCTACTAGATGAAGCAGGCAATCATAGTAGATAAGTGTTCATTTCCTATGATCAACTCCATCTAGTCTTCACAATGCAGTATTTTCCCAATTAATTTTATCCTGCATGAATGAAGAACATTCAGCCTGGACAGAAAATAGCCTAATAACATTCCATTTTGTCCCTCATTTAAACAGAACAAATGTACAGGCAATTTCACAGGAAGAATTAATCTGCAAATTATTTATAAAGGCACCCATACATGCAACACATGATGCACAAGCTGCATTGAAAGCAATAGTGCCTGTGTGAGTGCTGGCAGCCTATTCAGTTGAATAGGTTACAGTAATGCAATTCACGACAACACAATGCACCAGATCAGATGGGTGTGAATCCAGCCGAATCCACTTTTCGAATACAAAGTGTCAGTGTAATGGTGGATTGCCGTGATCCTAAAGCAGTACTAAACTCTCCCATCCTTTACAGCCAAGGAAGCTGCCATCCTAGCCTCTGTTTGATCTGTAGTTGCCGTAGTGCTGCACATGTGATAAGTTATGACATCAGCCATTTGATGGCTTGAGAACACAAGCAACTGTGACAGTTATCATTCACGGTATGCCTTGAATGTAACGGTTTTGAGAAACAGTTAAATAAATGGGTTTAGTTTAACTTTAGGGGGAAAAAAAGCTTAATTGATTTAAACAGGTCCATTTAACACACAGAGAAGCAGGTTTGGTTGTCAGGGCAACTAATGTCATTATCCATCGTCCATGCTCAAATCAAGCAGGAATGTTGCCATGGAGAATCAATCTCATTTCCTATCTCATGCTGAATGGTTTACTGCATAAACAGCTGCGTCATGGGAGAGTACAAGTGCACTTATATTGAAGGGCGGAATGCGATTACTTTATATGATCAAAGGTCAGCTGTCATGGTGTACATATAGGCAGGGGTCTGGATAATGGAATGTAATAAAATGTACACATTTCAGCTGGGATACATCTTATTGCATAAATGTTAAAGCTCCATCAGCACCCATATGACGTGAACTGTCAGCATGGCTTGTACTGGATAGCTATGGAGCAAAAGTGGATAAAATCTGCAGTAACCTGGATAGATGCTAAAAAGTATTTCACAGTGCCAGGCCCAGAGACAAGAGGATCAGCAGAAACAGGGAAAGACACACTGGTTCATTACCTCCAATACTGCATCTTAAGAACAACAAAGTCCTTTCCTTTACACTGTCCTTGAAGCATATTCTTCTATAGTTGCAATATTCAAAATAATAGGGATCTAGCAGGAAGACACACAATCACAAACACATAAATATAAAGGATTAGGAATTTAGCAGCCGAGTGCAGAGATGAACCCTGCAGAGCTTTACACATGGAGCACAGACCTGCTCTGCAAATGCAAAGCTGAAGCACAGACCTTACACTTCAAAACCCGTCCCATACAAAATGTACTGTATACAGATTGTGCACTGTAGTACATTATCTGTAATGATAACCTGTGTGCACAGAAAAATATATATATTAGCTTTGTGTATAATATGGCATATTAGTACATGGGATTGAACTATATATTAAAGGGATTCCTGCATGACTGGGTTCTGACAGCCACAGCAATTCACTTGCTGCCTACTACTACTAGGGCAGTGACTTAGTAAACAGGTTTAGTTGAGGCGCCACAGAATCAGTATTAGTCAGGTAATAGCAATCATTTTACATTTAGTGTTAATAAATTGCACATTTGCCCCTGTAGTATCTGAAAAAATGCTGGTATGAAAGGTTACCTTTACCAAAGATAAGCCCTGTTTTTAGCAATATTGCATACCATTTATACTGAATAAGTACATCCTGCTCTGCTGTGAACAAGTTGCTCTTTTAGAAAAAACGTGCTGTAAAGCTAGTTCTGACGCCGAGAAAAAGCAGCTGTAAAAACGTGCTTTCGGTAGCTTTTTCCATTGGCGTGATTTCACGTTTGGCCATGTTGCTTTTAGCAGCGTTTTTTTCTGCCTCCATTCAAAATCAATGGTTCCCTATGGGAGCCTATTGATTTGAATGGAAGGCGCACCGCAAGTCGGATCAGGATGATCCGACTTGCGGTGCGACTTGCGCTGTGAGAATCTTGAGGGGGAACTCCATGCCAAAGTGGGGAAAAAACTGCGTGGGGGTCCCCCCAGGTTCCAAACCAGGCCGGAATTTGAGGGTAGCCCCACTTTCGGCGTGGGGTCCCCCTCCAAAACCCAAAGTGTACCCCATACCCATTCACATAGGGAGGGGGTCCGGGATCTGGGGGGCCACCCTTGTTAAAGGGGGCTTCCAGATACCGAGAAGCCCCCTGCCGGCAGACCCCCACAACCACTGGCCAGGGTTGTGGGGATGAGGCCCTTGTCCTCATCAACATATGCACCACTTGGGTCACGCCGCCCCCTCAAGACCAAGGGTATCCAAAATACACTGAAAAAGAACAACAAAAGAAGGACGCACCGACGTCATGCATTACCACTAAAAGGATTTATTAAAATCCGAAGACAGCATACAGTGTACTCACAAACAAGTGATCATTGCGCACATAAGCACAATGGAACCGGTCGTCTCAAAAATAACCAGGGAGCCCCTGTACTGGGGTTCCCCTCACAACAGTAGCATAGTTAAAACCAATCAATTAATACAATATCATAGACTGAGAATAAAACAAATAATCTCCTATTAAAAATATATATCAATATAATTTAAAACACATAGTCAAAGATTAAAAAATATACATTAAAGTCAGTAGCAATCCACATGTGAACAAAACATGAATTATTATTATTATATGCAATTTAAAATAGTGATTTCATAATCGCACAGTTTCTATGGATGAAAATTGTAAAATATAAGAGGTACATACATATAACTGCTTATGTAGCTTCTGTGTACTTCTGACCTTGGTGATCTTATTGAGGCATTGTTGAAATGTTAGCAGTCTCTTTGGATCGGTTGAGAGGCTTCAGAACAAGGGACCAGTGCAGCCATCTACATAGTCGGCAGCTCAGTTCCAGCCTGAAACACATACTCACAGATGCAGATCCACCTACACTTCCGGGTGTATCGGTGAGCGTGCCTGTGACTGCCAATATGTCCACAATGCCCCATTAAGATCACCAAGGTCAGAAGTACACAGAAGCCACATAATCAGTTATATGTATGCACATCTTATATTTTACAATTTGCATCCATAGAGATTGTGCAATTTTGGAATTGCTATCTTAGATTGCATATAATAATAAACTGAATTTTTGTAAAATCTTACTGTAAAATTCCTTTCTCTGAGTCCTCCGACAGTCGCCGCCCATTCACACAGTCTTCACTAATGGGGTATTGCTTCCTCTTCGCAGGAGTTTCTAGGCAAAAGACTTGTTAAAGAACAATTCATCTACATAGTCACACCCATGGGGACTGTCCTTCTAGTCCAATACCCCCCTGCAATAGCCATCCCAACTTAGTTTGGTCGCAAGCAGTATTAGTGTAGAAAAAAAACCCCAAAAGAGGGGCGGGGGCGGCGACTGTCAGAGGACTCAGAGAAAGGAATTTTACGGTAAGATTTTACAAAAATTCAGTTTTCTCTCACGTCCTCCGACAGTCCCCGCCCATTCACACAGTCTTCACTAATGGGGATGTCCCAAAGCAGTGTAGACATGAGGGGTGGACAACGCAACCGTCAGAAAACCAACGCAGTACCCACATCAGAGAAAGGAACCTTACATGAACAGAAAGGCAACATTCTGGGTAACAAAAAAAGGGCTCAACAGGAGCAACAACCCAGGAAAACAAATAACCAAGGGGAAAACAACCCCAACAGCCAGGGACTCATACAAAACCAGAGTTCCCTATGGCACTGCCGCACAAAGAACTTTGCGGCCAAAGGAGGCATCAGCTGACGCCAGAACATCAATTTTATAGAATATGGAAAAGGTGTGCACTGACGACCAAGTCGCAGCCCTGCACACCTGGGCCACCGAAGCCTGATCCCGGAAGGCCCAGGACGCACTCACCGACCTGGTAGAATGCGCCTTGACACGGAAGGGAGGAACCCGTTCCCTCAAAGAATAGGCCTGTACAATGGTCTGTCTGATCCATTTGGCAATGGTTGCCGCAGACGCAGCCATACCCTTCCGAGGTCCCTCAGGAAGGACAAAGAGAGAATCCGACTTTCGAAAGGATTCAGTCGACGACAGGTAAACCATGATCGCCCTGACAACATCCAAAGAATGCAAGGCAACCTCTTTTGGATGCTTAGGGTTCGCTCAAAGCGAAGGCAAAACAATGTCCTCATTCAGGTGAAAATCCGAAACCACCTTTGGCAGAAAGGACGGATTAGGTCGCAAGACCGCCTTATCCCTATGAACCACCAGGTAAGGGGAACGGCAAGACAACGCCGCGAACTCCGACACTCTGTGAGCAGAGGTGATCGCTACCAGGAACGCAACCTTCTTAGATAGCATAGGTAATGAAATTTCCCTGATGTTTTCAAACAGGGAACGCTGCAACACAGACAGAACCAAGTTCAAGTCCCATGGAGGTAAGGGCTCCCGTCTAGGAGGGGGCCAAGTGACGCACACCTTGAATAAAGGTGCGAATCAAGGAATTAGATGCCACAGGGCGCTGGAAAAGAATAGCCAGTGCAGAGACCTGGCCCTTAATCGTGGCCACACCAGTCTGGAGGAAAGCCAACACCCTCGCCACCGAATAGGAACGAGGAGAGAAACCCCTGGACTCACACAAGGGAAAATAAGCTTTCCATGTACGGTAATACATCTTACCAGAAGAGGCTTTTCTAGCCTTGATCAAAGTAGGAATGACCTCTGAGGAGAGACCCCTGTCCCTCAGGACCTGGCTTTCAACAGCCAGGCCGTTAAAGCCAGCGGCTGTAAAGCAGGATGGAAGATCGGTCCCTGAGACAGTATATCTTCCCGCATTGGCAGCCGCCACGGAGGTTCTACGGCCAGGTGAACGCTGTCCGCGTACCAAGACCGACGAGGCCAGTCAGGCGCTACCAGAATCACTAGTGATTGTTCCGAGGCCAACCTGGACAACAACTGAATCGGAGGAAAGGCATAGATACTGATGCCAAGGCACCACCAGCGCATTCGAGGCGTCTGCCAGAGGATCGCGCGTTCTTGCCACAAACCTTTCCACCTTGTTGTTTAGCCGAGACGCAAACAGATACACATCCGGGGATCCCCACTTCGCACACAGCATCTGAAACACCTCCGGGTGTAGGGACCATTCTCCCTGGTCCACGGTCTGGCGGCTCAGATAGTCGGCCTGCCAATTCTCCACACCTGGAATGTGAACTGCCGATATCGCCGGGACATGAGTCTCGGCCCAAGACAGAATACTGGTCACTTCCTGGGCCGCCCGGGCACTCCTGGTGCCCCCTTGGTGATTGATGTAAGCCACCGCAGTGGCATTGTCCGTCTGCACCCGTATAGGACGGCCCTGAAGACAATCTGACCAATGGATCAGGCACAGCCTGATTGCTCTCAATTCCAAAATGTTGATCGGGAGGGAGGATTCCTCCTCCGACCAAGTGCCCTGGGCAGACAGACTGTCGGAGGACGTAAGAGAAATAATATTTTTTTTTTTGGTTCACATGTGGATTGCTACTGACTTTAATATACATTTTTTAATCTTTGATTATGTGTTTTAAATTATCATGATATATATATTTTTAATAGGGGATTATTTGTTTTATTCTCAGTCTATTATATTGTATTAATTGATTGCTTTTGACTATGCTACTGTTGTGATTTGCAATTGGTGTGGATTGTGGTCGGTTTTTTGTGCTGCCCCAGCAATATATCCATATTTGCCATTCAAATTGCTGACCTTCGCTCCCTGTGGGGCGGGACGACTTGTGGAGGGTGGTAAAAACCGACTACTTAATACCTTGCGAATGTGTGTGTGTGTGTGTGTGTGTATATATATATATATACACAGTATTTCACAAAAGTGAGTATACCCCTCACATTTTTGTAAATATTTTTTTTTTATAATCTTTTTATGTGACCACACTGAAGAAATGACACTTTGCTACAATGTAAAGTAGTGAGTGTACAGCATGTGTAGCATGTAAATGTGCTGCCCCATCAAAATAACTCAACACACAGCCATTAATGGTAACAAAGGTCAGTACACCCCTAAGTGAAAATGTCCAAATTGGGCCCAATTAGCCATTTTCCCCTCCTGGTGTTACAAGGTCTCAGGTGTAAATGGGAAGCAGGTGTGTTAAATATGGTGTTATCACTCTCACACTGGTCACTGGAAGTTCAACATGGCACCTCATGGAAAAAGAACTCTCTGAGGATCTGAAAAAAAGAATTGTTGCTCTACATAAAGGCCGCCTTGGCTATAAGAAGATTGCCAAGACCCTGAAACTGAGCTGCAGCACAGTGACCAAGACCATACAGCGGTTTAACAGGACAGGTTCCACTCAGAACAGGCCTCCCTATTGTCGACCAAAGAAGTTGAGTGCACGTACTCAGCGACATATCCAGAGGTTGTCTTTGGGAAATAGATGTATGAGTGCTGCCAGCATTGCTGCAGAGGTTGAATGGGGGGGGTCAGCCTGTCAGTGCTCAGACCATACGCCACACATTGCATTAAATTGGTCTGCATGGCTGTCGTCCCAGAAGGAAGTCTCTTCTAAAGATGATGCACAAGAAAGCCTGAAAACAGTTTGCTGAAGACAAGCAGACTAAAGACATCTGGAACCATGTCCTGTAGTCTGATGAGATCAAGATAAACGTATTTGGTTCAGATGTGTGTGGTGGCAACCAGGGGAGGAGTACAGAGACAAGTGTGTCTTGCCTACAGTCAAGCATGGTGGTGGGAGTGTCGTGGTCTGGGGCTCCATGTGTGCTGCCGACATTGGGGAGCTACAGTTCATAGAGGGAATCATGAATGCCAACATGTACTGTGACATACTGAAGCAGAGCATGATCCCCTCCCTTCGGAGACTGGGCCGCAGGGCAATATTCCAACATGATAACGACCCTAAACACACATCCAAGATGACCACTGCCTTGCTAAAGAAGCTGAGGGTAAAGGTGATGGACTGGTCAAGCGTGTCTCCAGATCTAATTGAGCATTTGACCGTATTGAGCATCTGTGGGGCATCCTCAAAAGGAAGGTGGAGGAGCGCAAGGTCTCTAACATTCACCAGCTCTGTGATGTCGTCATGGATGAGTGGAAGAGGACTCCAGTGGCAACCTGTGAAGCTCTGGTGAATTCCATGCCCAAGAGGGTTAAGGCAGTGCTGGAAAATAATGGTGGCCACACAAAATATTGACACTTTGAGCCCAATTTGGACATTTTCAGTTAAGGGTGTACTTACTTTTGTTGCCAGCAGTTTAGACATGAATGGCTGTATGTTGAGTTATTTTGAGGGGACAGCAAATGTACACTGTTATACAAGCTGTGCACTCACTACTTTACATTGTAGCAAAGTGTAATTTCTTCATTGTTGTCACATGAAAAAATTATAATAAAATATTTACAAAAATGTGAGGGTTGTACTCACTTTTGTGAGATTCTGTAGGTTGTCTTTGGATTTTATTAAACCTTTTTAGTGGTAATGCACGAGGCCAGTGCGCCCTTCTTTTATTGTTGGAATTGTTCCACTGATAATTACAAGTACAGTGCCTTGCGAAAGTATTGGGCCCCCTTGAACTTTGCGACCTTTTGCCACATTTCAGGCTTCAAACATAAAGATATAAAACTGTAATTTTTTGTGAAGAATCAACAAGTGGGACAATCATGAAGTGGAATGAAATTTATTGGATATTTCAAACTTTTTTAACAAATAAAAAACTGAAAAATTGGGCGTGCAAAATTATTCAGCCCCCTTAAGTTAATACTTTGTAGCGCCACCTTTTGCTGCGATTACAGCTGTAAGTCGCTTGGGGTAAGTCTCTATCAGTTTTGCACATCGAGCGAGTGGAATTTTTGCCCATTCCTTCTTGCAAAACAGCTCGAGCTCAGTGAGGTTGGATGGAGAGCATTTGTGAACAGCAGTTTTCAGTTCTTTCCACAGATTCTCGATTGGATTTAGGTCTGGACTTTGACTTGGCCATTCTAACACCTGGATATGTTTATTTGTGAATCATTCCATTGTAGATTTTGCTTTATGTTTTGGATCATTGTCTTGTTGGAAGACAAATCTCCATCCCAGTCTCAGGTCTTTTGCAGACTCCATCAGGTTTTCTTCCAGAATGGTCCTGTATTTGGCTCCATCCATCTTCCCATTCATTTTAACCATCTTCCCTGTCCCTGCTGAAGAAAAGCAGGCCCAAACCATGATGCTGCCACCACCATGTTTGACAGTGGGGATGGTGCGTTCAGGGTGATGAGCTGTGTTGCTTTTACGACAAACATAACGTTTTGCATTGTTACCAAAAAGTTCGATTTTGGTTTCATCTGACCAGAGCACCTTCTTCCACATGTTTGGTGTGTCTCCCAGGTGGCTTGTGGCAAACTTTAAATGACACTTTTTATGGATATCTTTAAGAAATGGCTTTATTCTTGCCACTCTTCCATAAAGGCCAGATTTGTGCAGTATACGACTGATTGTTGTCCTATGGACAGAGTCTCCCACCTCAGCTGTAGATCTCTGCAGCTCATCCAGAGTGATCATGGGCCTCTTGGCTGCATCTCTGATCAGTCTTCTCCTTGTATGAGCTGAAAGTTTAGAGGGGCGGACAGGTCTTCGTAGATTTGCAGTGGTCTGATACTCCTTCCATTTCAATATTATTGCTTGCACAGTGCTCCTTGGGATGTTTAAAGCTTGGGAAATCTTTTTGTATCTAAATCCCGCTTTAACCTTCTCCACAACAGTATCCCGGACCTGCCTGGTGTGTTCCTTGTTCTTCATGATGCTCTCTGCGCTTTAAACGGACCTCTGAGACTATCAAAGTGCAGGTGCATTTACACGGAGACTTAATTACACACAGGTGGATTCTATTTATCATCATTAGTCATTTAGGTCAACATTGGATCATTCAGAGATCCTCACTGAACTTCTGGAGAGAGTTTGCTGCACTGAAAGTAAAGGGGCTGAATAATTTTGCACGCCCAATTTTTCAGTTTTTTATTTGTTAACAAAGTTTGAAATATCCAATAAATTTCGTTCCACTTCATGATTGTGTCCCACTTGTTGATTCTTCACAAAAAATTACAGTTTTATATCTTTATGTTTGAAGCCTGAAATGTGGCAAAAGGTCGCAAAGTTCAAGGGGGCCGAAAACTTTTGCAAGGCACTGTATGTCTGCTGTGGTGGAAGATTGCAATTGTAGTTTATTCATTCACAGATCCTTGTGAATGAAAGACGTGGCTGTGTGGGCGAAGCCATGCACAGTTGTGCAGAATTCAAAACTGACAGGTGCTGCCAGGGAGAAGGACCACCACACGCTGTCAGAGGGGGAGTTGATTTGGGGGTGGGGAGACTGACTTGGCACCATGTTACACCCTAAATATGGGTGTAACATGAAACATGCCCTAAAAAGTAGAGTTAGCCTTTAAAGGATAGGTTCACCTTTTAGAACAGGTTACATGGTACACCCGTATTTAGTTGTAACATGTTCTTGTTCTGCTCCTCTCCCCCTCACTGCGACAGCAGTGGGGGGTTCTTCTCCCCGCAGCTGCTGTCAGATCTTTAAAACCGTGTGGCTGTTCAGGAGTCTGCCCACACAGCCGCATCATTCATTCACCAGAATCTGTGGATGAATAAACTACAAGACCCATCCTCCACTGCGGCAAATGGGCTTTAGTTTAAATGAACTGCGGGCTGAACTAATCAGCACACCTGTAGTTCTGCAGCTCTGAAAATGACAACCCGTACAGGCAACAGAGCTGTAGGCAGTGTGTGCAGGAGACTGACATTGCAGTAGATCCCTGGTGTGATACTTTGCAGGCTCCTATTAAAAAAATAATAAATGCACATTTTTACCTGCAAAAAGATGTGCATTTATTATTTTTTAATGAAAGGTAAACTTCGCCTTTAATGACTGGCTACTAATTTAAACTTATTTAAAGCAGACGCAAGATTCAACTTCAGTAAAGGTAACTTCTCATTCTCCCAGGTTTTATAGGCTGCAGCGACTATGACCAACATATAATTCATTGGAAAATTACTGTTATGGTTTGAAGTCCACATGCTAAAACTGCTTGTTTTTTAGTTAGGAACAGAGTGAGGAACTCTCAATTTCTGCCCCCTCGCTAGACAGTAAGCAGGTGTAAATCTGTGCAAATGAGACATTAATAGCAATGATACACCTTTAAAGCTGAAATCCAGGTATGGTCTTTATTACATACCTACATTGTTCCAGCTTGGCATTCTCCAATTGGGTGAGGTGGATAGAAGAAGCAGTGACATTACAATCACCAGCTCTTCCAATAAGAGAACACCTTGTATTAATTGAAAAAGATACAGGGTGTACTATAAATGGCAGCTGTACTGAGCGAGCGACCCCCTGTGGTCAGGTCAGGTCAGTGAAGATTCTGGCTATCAAGTAGTGAGGACTACTACAGGGATTGTCAGCTTCTCCATTGGCCCCTCAGTTTTCAGGTATAATACTTATATTTGTACAAACAGGAACAATGTTAGTATGCAAAAAAAAACATACCTGGAGTTTAGCTTAGTCTTGCTTTATTGCCATATCCTTGTTGTGGAGATTCATCCTCATTTTCTGTCTGAGGGGAAATGTTTCCCACAGAGACACTAACAGCAATAAAATCATCTTTCTTATGTAGACTGGACAGGTTCAACTGAAACTTTGAAACTTCTTGCACTTTTGGGCTGGTTGACACACTGGGAAAGAAAGTGATGATAAATTATCTATTACATCTATAAAACCTTAGATTGTAAGCTCCCAGGAGCAGGGCCCTCCTAACCCTCGTGTATTGAATTGTATTGTTGCTGTATTGTCTCCCTTTATATTGTAAAGTGCTGCGCAAACTGTAGGCGCTATATAAATCCTGTATATTAGTAATAATAATTTTACCAAATAGGGAAATAGACAGCAACACATTGCTGAAAGTGATAAAAATGTGTATATCTGTAGGAAACGTAGCCCCTATGAAAACACAGTTGGGGAATTAATAAGGAGTGGCACAAGCATAATGATTGCACCACTCTTCTAAAGTTAGAAAATGGAGCAGATGCTGCTCTTGAATAGTAAAAGGGACAAAAGATCCATTGTTAATTTATGACTGATCTGTTTCCTGTTCTATCCCGTGTCTGTAACAGGCATAGTACAAAACAGAACAGCTGAAGCTGCATGTGCTGGATTCTTCTGCCCATCCTTGTTCCTTGATCAGCTGAGATCAGGAGTAAGGAGGAGGGCTATGCAGGTTCTGTTTGTACAAGCAAAGAGAGGAATATGAGTTGTCTGCAGGCAGCTCACATTCTGTACACTAGATCCGACCTGAGAGGAATCTGCAACTGTTTTCAATACTGAAAACTGCTGCAATTCCCTTGGTAATAAGGTGAAAACCCTGTGACAGTTTTTATTTCACTCTGTAATAGAAACTGGCGTGGGTGGCAGAGATAGACCTGAAACAGATCAATCTGGTTTGTGACTGTGGTACATGCCACAAACGTTTCCTGCACCATTAAAAATGGCATAGCATCCTTTGTCAATTCCCCAGAGTGTACCTGTATTTAAAAAAGTATTAATGCTAAAGATTTATAACCCTAGGAGGGATGAGCATATTTCTGCAGCGACTGAACTGCTAAGACATAGTGCTCTGAAACAGCTAATGCATCAGAAAATAAATGTCTTATGTGTTTGTCACTGCTCTAACAATATTACATTAGAGAAAGCTAGCATATGTAGTGTAGTTACTGAAGTATATGTATAGTAAAAACCTGCCCAGGCTATACTAGCAGTCTAAATAAGTGCTGGAAGATACAGATGAATGTATGTATGTATGTATGATAAATATATGAGTAGCTAGTGTTCAAGAAGTGCACGGTTTGTCTGTGAGCAACCATTATTTCCAGGCAGTGTGAAAAATGCTCGTATGTAGAGTCACTGGAGTGCAGAGGTTAGTGTAAAGGCTGTATTATTAGGCTTCTTAGTTACCCTCAGGTGTGAGATGAAAGAACGGTCTGCTGAACAGTTGTTCTTCAGAACAATTGTGGCATAAAGCTGCACACTTGTATCAGCCAAGCGTGCATGTTTGATGCATTGAGCAGACATTCTTGTCACATCTGGGACAAGCCACCCCAGTCAATCAATTCTTCCTACAAGGCTGATCAATCAGGAGTTTCCGTGCCCATAGAATTACAGTTATTTTTTGAACAATCAGATGGAATGGTTGCAGATCTTCTCATATCCATGGGCACTTGTATTAATCATTTGCCTCCTGGCCCTTTTCCAGCACTGATATCTTGCTTGGTTCTCTGGATGCGATTGAAGATTTCTTTAAACAGAGCCTTGTATTCTGGTTGGCTCTGTTCTAGCCTTCGGTCGGCAGCTTCTAGTTGTAGCGTGAGCACTCTTTCAGGTTCTACTTCCTCTGCTGGGAGATCTCTGCTAGAGTTGTCCCGTGACACCGGACGAGACGTCTGCACTCCAGTATGGCAAAGACTGTCTTCATGCCGTCTACATTTGGCCAACAGTTCTTCATAACGTTCCAGCAAGGCATGATACTGCTCATCCACTTCTCTTAGGATAGACATACCACGGCGTCTCGTGCTGTTGGCATGAAGAGTGTAATTACCTTCATGTCGGCTAACAGCATCCCTTCCCACAATGTCACTCAGCGCAGTGTCACTGCAGCTTTTCCTAACAGCAGAGTTTGGATGTGTCTGATTGATGCTCAAGTCCCCCTCTCCTTCTAAAGGCTCTGGATCATCTGTTTCTGGGGTCTTGTTAAGTGGTTCCAGTAATGTTTGGGACAGGCTATCACCCCGACCCAGGAGGTAACGCTTCACCTGTGTAAAGAAAGGCGCAAGATGATTAACCTCTTAATTATTACACATGAAAACCATTGAAAGAAGGTTTAAGCTGAACCTTACTGAAAGTTTTAGGCTGTTATAGTAAATATCCTGCTTTATAGTGGACATCACAGTTATAATACATTTTATTAGTTAAAAAATCTTCTTTTATGCTAAACTTTCCCTGACTTGATGGTGAAGCTTTACCAACTACTATCTCTCAGTCCAAAGTGTGTGCCTTAAAAGTAGAATTCCAGGTTTCCTGTCATCTAATAGAATTTTTGTAAGAACTTACCGTAAAATTATTTTCTCGGAGTCCTCTGACAGTCGCCGCCCGAAGGTATTAGCCTTCACTAATGGGTAATGGCGCACTCAGCAGGAGCAGGCTAGGCAGATTATTAATTATCAGGTTAATACAAAAAAACTTTTGTACCTCAGCACGCCACTAGGGGGCCATCCCACAGCCATTACCAGAACCCAATCTGATTTTACTTCAGTTTTGTAGCAAGCAGTACCGGAAGGCAACAACCCCCAGATCCAAAAACCAGAGGGGTGGGGGGCGGCGACTGTCAGAGGACTCAGAGAAAATAATTTTACGGTAAGTTCTTACAAAAATTCTATTTTCTCTTACGTCCTCTGACAGTCGCCGCCCCAATGGTATTAGCCTTCACTAATGGGATGTCCCAAAGCAGTGCAGGTATGAGGGGGTGGGAATGCAACGCAACCAGATAGGAAGGTAACGCAAATAACCAGGCTACTAACAACCTGAGCCCTCAGTAAAAAACTGGAACCAACCCAGAAAAACACCACAACAAGGAAGACATCAAAAACAATGTCCCCTCAAACAACTGCTGATGTCAAAACTTTGCGGTCAAAAGAAGCATCCGAAGATGCCAAAACGTAAAATTTGTAAAACTCTGTGGAAGTGTGCACTGACGACCATGTCGCCGTCTTGCACACCTGAGCCACAGACGCCTGATGGTGAAAAACCCAAGAGGCACTCACGGCTTTTACCGGGAAAGGAGGAACCTGACCCTTGATGGAATAGGCCTGAACAATCATCCGTCTGATCCATTTAGAAATGGTCGCCGAGGAGATGGCCGATCCCTTCCGAGGTCCCTCAGGAAGAACAAATAGAGAATCAGACTGCCGAATCGACTCCGTGGCGGACAGGTAGACCTTGACCGCCCAGACCACATCCAGAGAAAGCAAAGCAAGCTCCTTAGGATGCTTGGGCCGTGCGCACAGCGAAGGCAACACGATATCCACATTGAGGTGGAAGGAAGAAACCACCTTGGGAAGAAAAGATTGACTCAGTCGCAGAACCACCTTATCTCTATGAAGTACCAGATAAGGAGAGCGGCAGGACAAGGCCACCAATTCAGACACTCTGCGAGCCGACGTGATGACAACACAGACAGAGACATCCCCCTGATGTTCTCGAAGAGAGGTTAATTGTAACACTGACAAAAACCAAATTCAGGTCCCCTGGAAGCAAGAGAGCTCCCCTCAGGGTGAGCCAAATGCCGCACCTCTTGAATGAAGGTGCGGACCAAAGAAAGCGACGACAATGGTCGTAGAAACAAGACGGCCAAGGCCAACAATGGACCCTTGGCCTTAGTCAGCACCAGATGCTGATCCACGCCCTTCTGCAGGACGGCCAAGACCTTCGCCACCGAGAAGGAACGAGGGTAAAAACCATGCACTTCGCACCAAGTGATACATGTGTGACAGTACTCACCGTCACTGGAAGTTAAAGGATAAATGGTTTGAATTGCTTCAGATGGGATGGTCATATTTGCCAGCCATATCTCCATATAGGAATATAAAGATTTATTCTCATTTGCCATGAAATCTGTTCTTCCTAAATGCTGTGTATAATACATATCTTTCAATGTCAGACAGGTGTTCCTTTTGTTGTGTATTGGGAGGGAATGTGGATTGCCCTTTCGCATTGTTAAGTGTTAATGACCTTCCATTGTTCTGTGTCTGGCTATTGTGTACATTGATTGCCCCCTGGGGCTTCTGTCTCATTACACATAACAGTCCTTCTAATCAAGCTATCGGACCAATCTCTGCTGACTCATTTTCAAGTCCTCATTTGCATGGCTAAGGAGGACCTGAAGGAGGACTACCTGTACTTTACAATTGACCAATAGGAAAGCGGTTGTTGGGGGCGGGATGTTCCAAATTCTGTATAAAAGTGTTTTGTGTACTTCCAATAAACGTCTTCCTGTTTGAACTTACATGCTCACTAGTAGCAGAGGAGTGTTGGGAGAGTGGAAGCGAGCAAGCAAGGCTCTCGTTACAACACGCTTTCCAGGTGCTGCGAAAAAAACTTCCTTGAAGTGGCTTTGCGAGCCCCTTACAAAGTAAGGATGACCGCATGAGGAAGACCTCTATCCCTCAGCATCTGGCTTTTAACAGCCATGCCGACAAAGCCAGCAACTGTAAAGCAGAATGGAAGATCGGTCCTTGAGACAGATCGTCTCGCAGCGGAAACCGCCATCGAGGTTCGACAACCATCTGAACGACGTCCGCATACCAGGACCATCGAGGCCCGTCCGGGGCCACCAGAATGACTGACATCCGTTCCGACGCCAACCTGCGGAGGAACCTGGATAACAGTGGAATCGGAGGAAAGGCATACAGTAGCCGATAGCGGTGCCAAGGCACTACCAACGCGTCCGCGGCATCTGCCAGAGGATCGGGAGCCCTGGCCACGAACCTTACCACCACTTAGTGGAGACGGGACGCGAACAAATCCACACCCGGGGTCCCCTACCTGGCACACAGGAGGTGAACCACCTCCGGATGTAGGGGCCATTCCCCTAGGTCAAAAGTCTGGCGACGTAGATAGTCCGCCTGCCAGAGTTCCACACCCGGAATGAGAACGGCCGAGAACGCAGGTACCTGCGATCCAGCCCAGGACAGAAACTCGGCCACTTCCATGGTGATTGATATAAGCCACAGCCATGGCATTGTCCATCTGTACCCGAACCGGACACCCCTGAAGCTGAGGTGACCACCGGAACAAACAAAGCTTGATCGCTCTGAGCTCCAAGACGTTGATCGGTAGCAAAGTCTCCCCCACCGACCACGTCCCCTGGGCGCAAAACGTTCCCAGAACTCCTCCCCAGCCCGACAGGCTAGCATCTGTAGTGACAACTGTCCATAATAGAGGTCTGAATGACCGACCCTGTGTCACGGACAGCGGCCAGCGCCACCACAGGAGATCCGACCCGGATGACTCAAGGAAATACTCCTTTCCAAGGACTGAGGTGTCCTTTCCCACCTGTCCAGGATCTCTGCTTGCAGAGACCTGGTGTAACATTGAGCAAACGGAACTGCTTTGAAGGCCGAGACCAGCCGTCCCAGAACTCGCATGCAGGTCCGCAAAGAGGAGAGATCGTCATTCCTGAGAGCTCGGATCTACTCCCGCAGTCCCGAATTTTTGTCCTCCGGAAGGAAGACCCGAGATTAAGCAAAGTCCAAGGACCATCTATGTACTGGAAACGAGTAGAGGGAGTCAGTGCCGACTTCTGAAATTGACGGCCCACCCGAACTCCTGAAGTGTCTGAACCTTCACAGCCAGAGCTTTTGCCAAGGTTACACATGAGTTTGACCTTACAAGAGGTCGTCCAGGCAACCAAGGACCGCAATGCACCGTAAACGCAGCAAAGCTAGACCGGAGCCAACACCTTGGTGAAAACCCTGTGAGCCGAGGTGAAACTGAAAGGCAGCGCCACGAACTGAAAATGCTCCCCAGCCAGCGTGAAGCGGAAGCAGCTCTGATGACCTGTGAAAACAGGGATGTGGAGATACGCATCCTGCAAGGCGATGGATGCAGTAATTCCCCAGGCCACCATGAGGCCATCTCCGACCGGATGGATCCCATCCTGAACGTCCCGCACAAAGCGGTTCAGGGACTACCAGTCCAGAAGCGGACACACCGTGCCCTCTTTCTTGGGCACCGTGAACAGGTTGGAGTCAAAACCGCGAAAACTGTTTCCGAAAAAGAACGGGTACAATGACTCCGTGTGCAAGCAAACCGTGCACAACCCCCATGAGATCTCTGAGACGATCAGGGGACAGCTGAAGAATGGACGGGAGGAACCTGTCTGCGGGGCGAGATCAACTCGATCTCGTGCTCTGAACGAATTGGTTCATGAACCCACCTGTCCTGAATGCCGGACAACCAGGGTTCCTGAAAAGAAAACATACGTCCCCCCACCCCAACAACGGGGTGGGCATCCCTTTTAGGGAGAGGTGGACTGGGCCGCCGGACCAGACTGACCGGCGTTTGGCTTACCTGACCACGGCTCCTCGTGGCCACCGGGAAGCCAGAAGGGTTTACCCTTCTCCTGCGTCCCAAAGGCACGAAGGCAATTATGTTGAGTCTTGAAGGAGGGCCCCCTCCGCGTGCAGGGGAGCTCTCCCTTGGTGAACTGGGGCAGACGAGTACTCTTACCTCTCGTGAGCCCCGTAATCAACTCATCTAGAGTTACCCCAAAAAGACGACCCCCCTCATAGGGGACCTCAGACACCGTCTTTTAGGACGCGTGGTCAACCGACCAGCACTTTAACCAGGTAATGCGGTGGATCGCAATCCCCACGGCCGACAACCGGGCGACCGACGGAGACAGAGGACTGGGAGGGCACAGGCCGCTTTTTATGGAGGAGCGTGCCGACATCAGCAGATTCACCTGGGACGCCAAAGTCGCCAGAGCAGCAGACATGGGTGCCAGGGGAGAGGATTCAGGTGTACCCGAAGTCCCCACCAGGTCTGCGGGGGATTTATTACCACGGGAGACCATTTTTGTCCCCCACAGTTTGTCCCCCACAAACTGCACCACACTAGCAAAAAAAAAAAAAGAATTCGATTTGGTCGAATAATGGCCGAGATATAAGCAAAAATCCCCAGCCTGTCAGCACATTTTACACAGGATAAAAATGAAGAAGTAGGAAGTGACCTCACATCGCTAGAGGCCAGCCCTCGAGCCCAGAGAAAAGGTGCCCATTGAAAGTCAATGACAAAAGTCACAGGGAAAATGGCCGCTTGCCCTTACTAGGCATGTTGCCCACATCCAAGATGGCACCCGACCGGGAGCCTGAACAGAATTCTCACATGGCTGCTGTGTTATACAGAGCTTAGAATCTGCTAACCACTAAAGTGACGGCCGCTCCAAACGGCTGCAAAATAAATGCACCAAACACATTTCTGGCTATAAGCAGGGACCCCAGGGAGACCCCCACAGCATTCCCATGCAGCGCCCCCAGCGGGGGCAGGGAAAACCACCTAGCCAGAAGAGGGATCTTACAGAGACCGTCCGCCTTGCTATCCCCTAGGAGTGGGCCCACAACTCCCCAAACGTCCCCAGGGACAAGGGGGTTCAGTACTCACCAGTCCAGCAGCGGGCACTGCTCAAAAACGGGAGACCTCCCACCCTAAGTGGGGGTGCCGTCAGCCATGGAGAGACGCTGGCAACACGCGGGCGATCAGGGTTGAGACATCCTCTGCGAAGCGCAGCTCCGCCGGCTTGACCCCATATGGAGGGGCACCGTCGTTGCGAGGCCTGGGCGTACCAGTAACCTGCGACGCTCGTTGGCAGGCTGGGACTCCATAAGGATCTATGATACCCAGTCCGTGGCCCAGCTCTGCAGTCACTTGTAGTCCTCCAGGAAAGGAATCCCTGACTAACTAGTGATAGTGAGAAGAAATAAAAATCTATTGTGTAAAGAAAAAACACTTAAATTCAGAAAAAAATATAAGAAAGCCAAGACGCTAGGTCTTAGCAGAGAAGACCTAAAGCTCTGCTCCTGATGCTAGGCAGCTTGAAACTGAAGTAATATCATATTGGGTTCTGGTAATGGCTGTGGGATGGCCCCCTAGTGGCGTGCTGAGGTACAAAAGTTTTTTTGTATTAACCTGATAATTATCTGCCTAGCCTGCTCCTGCAGAGTGCGCCATTACCCATTAGTGAAGGCTAATACCATTGGGGCGGCGACTGTCAGAGGACGTAAGAGAAAGTATATTTGGGCCAAGTTAGCCCAAACGAGCCATTTCCTTTACACAAAGTTGTAGTGTGCACTGTAACATACTTTAGTAGCATCAGCTACACACAGTGTGCGGCGCTTTGTTTCAGCAGCTGTGCAGGCAACTTTGTGTCCGATGCTGGAAATAAAGTTGGGTTGAATGTTTCTCCAACATTCAGAAACAAACACCCTCTCACTGTACTGCATCTATGAAGGAGCAGTGTTGTCACCCTAATGCAGACCATACACAGAGCAAAACTACTTTCCTACAACCACAGGTTGCAAAACTTTGCGGCCAAAGGCAACAATTGCAGATGCAAAAGTATCCACCTTGTAAAACTTGGTGAATGTGTGTACAGATGCCCAGGTGGCCGCTTTGCAAACCTGGACCACTGACGCCTGATGACAGAAGGCCCAGGAGGCACTAAGCGCCCTCGTGGAATGCGCCTTAACAGGGAAAGGAGGAACCTGACCCTTAATTGAATAGGCCTGCACCATTGTCTGCCTGATCCATCTGGAAATGGTATCAGCAGATGCAGCCTGTCCCTTACGAGGACCATCCATAAGAATAAACAAGGAATCCGATTTCCAAATAGGCTTAGTCGCTATCAAGTACACCCTGATGGCCCGGACCATATGCAAAGAATGCAAAGCAACCTATTTTGTGTGCTTTGGCTTAGTCCCTTTGATGAAGGGAAGCCACAAATGTGCGAATAGATTCTATTCTGAATTTCTGAACCCGCACAAAGTGGTTCAGGGCCTTGAGATCCAGGATTGGACGAACCTTCCCCTACTTCCTGGGGACCGTGAAGAGGTTTGAATAAAACCCCTGAAAACTTTCTGACTTTGGAACTGGGACTATGACCCCTTGTGATAACAAATCCTGTACCACTCCTAAAAGGCCTTGAAGCCGATCCGCAGGGAGACGCAAATTGGAAGGGAAGAGCCTTGAAAATCAATCTTGTAACCGTACCGAATCAACTCAAGTATCCATTTGTCTTGGATGAACAAGGTCCATGGGTCCGGAAAGAAACAAAGAAGTCCCCTCACCCCTAGTACGGATTAGGGCGTTCATTCACGCAAAGGAGAGCTTATTTGCAAGGCCAGAGGAGCCCGTCCTGGACTTACCACCCCAGAGTCTCTTGGAACCCCTTGTGAAGGGGCAAGAGGATTTAGAACCCGTGGGACGAAAAGGCTGCTTGTGGACCGAAAAAAACAGTACCAGGTTTGCAGCGAGGCTCTCTGTTCTTAGTAACCTGCAGAAGCAAAGTGCTCTTGCTTCCCGTGAGACCCTTTATGATCTCTTCCATGGAGGTTCCGAACAGGCGGTCCCCTACAAAGGGAAGATCCGACAGAACCTTTTTGGAGGCCTGGTCCACAGACCAACATTTCAACCAGATCATGCGGTGTAAGGTCACCGCTGTCTCACGGAGCTGCATTCAGGGAGGCATCACAGATATATTGCAACCACTGTATTAACTGGTCCGCCAGCCCCGCCATTTCGTGAGGGTGCTGACCCTCTTTCAAATCCTGGCGTAAAAGCTTCACCCACTCCGTCAAGGTTTGAGAGACTAAGGTTATGGCAAACACCGGTCTCACAGTAAAAAGATGACGGACCAAGGATTCCGCCTCCCTATCTGCAGGATCCTTTAGGGATGGAGCGTCCTCCACTGGTAGTAACGTGATTTAATTTAGTCTAGAAACCTGAGAGCCCACCACCGGCGGCACTGTCAGTTTCTTCAAAAGGGAATCTTCAAAAGGATATCTCCTAGCAAGGTATCCCAGCCATGCATTTCGGGGACCCCCACTGACTAGCGACAATCTTGTCAAAATAGGCAGGGAAGGGAAACGCTTTAGTCACTCTGGATGGCCTGCGGGCGCCAAATTGCACCGGAGCGGCCGACGCGGCATCCGCTGAGTCCTCCATTTTTAAAATTTCTCGCACTGACACAATCAGTGCCTCCACAAGTGCTTCTTCTTGCGCAGAGGCGGTGGAAGATGAATCATCCTCACTATCAGAGCACTCAAAGTGCGTGGACGCAGACCCCATGGGGTGACTTGCGTCCGCAGCGGCCAAATCAGCCTCAGAATCTGAGGAGGCACAGGAAACAGGTAAAGGCGGAGGGCGCTTTTTGCCAGGTCTTTTCTGTAGGACCATGTCCACTTTAGACACTAAAGATTGCAGGACCACCGTCATGGCCGCCATAGCAGAGTGGGACCCCGAGGACCCCCCCCCTCTGAGAGTGGGTCCGGTGGTGAGACATGTTCTGCAGGCTCCATGGCACCTCAGTGAAAAAAAGCACAGTATAAATTTAACAATAAGCTGTGAAAATAACCCCAACAGCTATAGGTCCCACGATTACTGCAATAGAAGAACTGGCAGGGAGATACCGCCCCAGGACTCACCACCAAAAGTGTCTCAGCAGGAGCAGGGAGAGAGGGGAATGATCGCCAACAGCCTGCATCACGCTGATCTGAAAGGAAGAAAAAGCCGTGCTGTCACTAGAGGCTGCCCGCTGAACACCGCTCTATGCGGCTACAAGAAAATGGCTGCCGCATCTACTATATAGAAAAACCACCAAAACATGGCCACCAGGACGGACCCACATATGGCCACAAGAAAATAGCGGTGTAATGGCGTCGTGGGCTGGGACACCATTTTGTCATCACGGGCATCCATGTTGTCCAGTGACACAGGTGACCATTTCGTTTAAAGCTGGAGCCAGCAGATGTGTACTCAGAGAGATTTAACTTCCCCCCTCTCTCTCCCTCAAGCTAAAGTAGCTCCCACCTTATCCTAATCAGTATGCAAGC
This sequence comes from Pelophylax lessonae, assembly GCF_965119305.1. NCBI lineage: Eukaryota > Metazoa > Chordata > Amphibia > Anura > Ranidae > Pelophylax > Pelophylax lessonae. The sequence goes on along the minus strand of NC_138778.1, from coordinate 77,066,469 downwards.
TTCAAAGAAGCCTTATCTTAACAGACCCTGGCAGATGCCGGGTCATAAACGAAGCAAACCTTGTCTCAGCAGGCTGGGTTGTAAATTCCACAAGCCCAGTTGTTAATTAAATGTAACACCTACATCCAACAATTTATACCCAATTTATAAATGCAGATAGGAACATAACATATTAACAAGATATGTCTCTAGAAATATTTTATTTGGCATTCAAATATATACGAACGATCGAATTAAGATCACACGTGATCACGTTCGATCCTATGGAAGACAAGCTCGCTGTCAGATGCCTTACGGGTAAGAGGTTATTAGGAGATAACCTGTGTTTGGTGTCTATGAAAATAGAATTCAATACTGCACAAGAATATATCAGTTTCAAGAAGGCAACTGGTAGACATTTCAAGATATGAATTCTGTTATAAAATCTAAACTGGAGGTCCTTTAGCAGTTTATGAGCCTCTGGAGCCACCCATGGCCACTGTGTTTATTGGTCAAGTACTTCTGGTGACATCCCCTGGGGGTCAGAGAAAAAGAGGGAAGCTGAGGGAGCTCTCAGTTCTCATCTTACCATCAAAGCAGAAACATCAAGCTGGAGGACCGATCATGTTCAGCTTCTGAAACTAAGATACACTTTTGACTTTTGAATGCAAGTATTTCCATTTCTAATTCTTTATCTATTCTTCTAAATTGCTGAATTGTGTCTATTTCTTTGTAACCCATTTTTCTGTAAATATTTTTATTTGCACCAATTTTAACCTTTTTTATAATTAAACCTTATTTTGAAAAGTGTTAATTTTGTCTCGCAAACTGACCAAAGAACCTGCCTCTTGGAAGAGCGCTACTGTATAGAATAAATCCCCTGAACATTCCTGTCTGAGGTGACAGTGTGTGTTTCAGATGATTATTGTAAAGTCATAATTGGTATTTCTAAAATTACGAGCGTCCGCTGGGCTCAAACGTAGTGGTGGGTAGTGGTGGTGGCAGAGAAAGGGTTAATTGTTTAATTAGCCCGGTGACAATCGCTCTCAGTCTGCTGGCATCTAGATTGTGGTCCTGCCAGCTGGGAAAATCGTTGTGCCGGGCGCAGCTGAGAGTGCATATAAAATTAAATAATCCTTTTGTGAACAAGGATATTTCTTTGTGACCACTGTGAGAAGGTGCTCGTGTGCAAGTTGCAAATAAATAAATAAGTTGAAAAGATGAAATTTTTTTATTCCAATCAATAAATAGATTAAATGAATTCAGGGCAATAAATAAACAAATTAATCAATTCAGTGCAATAAAAGACAAATGAATAGTGCCACTGGATAGTGTGCCAGTGTAAAATTATAATATTGCTTGTAGAAGGTGCCAGTGAGGCAAGTGAAAGGAAGAAATTCCCACTGTGAGAGAAATCAGTGAATGAAGGTTGCATACACTAGCGTGGCCGCTAGATGTCGCAACTACAATACGACCTGTTTGGTAGTATTTGCTGGATTAGGTGAGCACAATCATGAGGGTTCCTTCTCCACGGCGAACAAGTATTGCCAGTTGATGTCATGTAACATAAGAAAAAGGGGACCCCATTTGTGCAGTAAAATAAGCGGCAATTTGAAAAGAATATAGACACACTCACGGTGTAGGCTGATAGCGATCAGTTGCGGTCTCCCGGGAAGCTTCCGCGTTCCACGGTCAGATGCTGTTGAAACCGGAAGTGACGTATGACGCAATGGACCCGCCTTACGCGTTTCGTCAGAGGACGTCTGCTGAGGCGGCGTCACCATAGCGCACTCCCGGTTCTTAAATAGCCCGCCCATTTTCATAGCGACCAATCGGCTGGGGCCGCCGCCATATTGGTGCTCGCTATATGATGCCTAACGGAGGCCATCTTTTTCCTCCCTGTTTTGTCGGCTAATAACATTTAAGAGCGGTTACTATTTTCATCATTTCACATCAGCCTCACCGATAGCAAAGAACAAAAACAAAAAACACCAAAAAAAACTTTATTTAATTGTCAATAAAGTAGCTAAAAAAAGTTAAAAAGGTAAAGAAAAATTAAAATTTAAAAAACGTCTTGCTCCAAAAGGGAAAGAAAGGGAAAAAAAGGGATAAAAAAACTTCTTGTTTTGAAAGGTGGGAAAGGCTTCCATTGTAAGTATATATAGGCATTCTTCCACTATGAGCAGAATTTTTAATTATTTGCGGTTAATTACAAAAAATGCAAAAAAAATATGAAAAAAAATAATATGAAAAAAATACACCGCACTGTCGTGTGGATACACTGAAGATTTTAAAGCCTTTCCATTGTATAAAATAGAGGAAAGGAAGATAAGCCCATAGGCAATAAATATAATGCATAAAAAGATTTTTTTCTTTCTGATGTTGGATGAGAAGGCTTCTATGAAAAAATGTGATTTTTGGAAAAAAAGATGTATTTCTTTTGAAATTTGAGAGGAAAAAAAGTATTAATACATAATAGATGTCATATCTGATGTTGGATGAGAACGTTCAAAGGTTTAATTTTTCTATTTTTAACAGGAGATATTAATAAAATGATAAAAAATATTAAAAAATTAAAAAAATATATATACGTAAAAGAGGAGGTTTTTCTTGGGACACCATAATATATAAATTATATATAGATAGAATATTAATCATGTAAAATTGTGCGAAAAAAATTGTGTAAAAATTAAAAAATTAATTAATTTTTTGAGTATAAAATGGAGGAGATTTTTGGGAACTGTGATTATCGTGCCATGAATAAATTATATATAAAAGATATATAAAAAGGAGGATATATAAACCATGGAAAAGCCACATAAAAAACTTTATAAGAGCTTATAAATTTATGTAATTATGTTGGAAGGATGGGTAGGGACCAGTTATAAGTGGTAAAAATTATTTAACACCGTTTGAGCATTAGGGAACGCCTAAAAAAATGTTAAAAGTACACTGGAAGAGATACATTAAAAAATTCACTAAAAAAATTCACTAAAAAAATATATATTAAAATATTAAAAAATATAAAATGCACCAAAAAAATATATATATATAAAAATGCACCAAAAAAAGGAGAAGAGAGGTGGTACCGTGGGTTAAACGTCTGTAATAAAACAATTCAGATCTATGTCGGCGTTTAAGTCTGAATTGTTTTATTACAGACGTTTAACCCACGGTACCACCTCTCTTCTCCTTTTTTTGGTGCATTTTTATATATATATATTTTTTTGGTGCATTTTATATTTAATATTTTAATATATATTTTTTTAGTGAATTTTTTAATGTATCTCTTCCAGTGTACTTTTAACATTTTTTTAGGCGTTCCCTAATGTTCAAACGGTGTTAAATAATTTTTACCACTTATAACTGTTCCCTACCCATCCTTCCAACATAATTACATAAATTTATAAGCTCTTATAAAGTTTTTTATGTGGCTTTTCCATGGTTTATATATCCTCCTTTTTATATATCTTTTATATATAATTTATTCATGGCACGATAATCACAGTTCCCAAAAATCTCCTCCATTTTATACTCAAAAAATTAATTAATTTTTTAATTTTTACACAATTTTTTTCGCACAATTTTACATGATTAATATTCTATCTATATATAATTTATATATTATGGTGTCCCAAGAAAAACCTCCTCTTTTACGTATATATATTTTTTTAATTTTTTAATATTTTTTATCATTTTATTAATATCTCCTGTTAAAAATAGAAAAATTAAACCTTTGAACGTTCTCATCCAACATCAGATATGACATCTATTATGTATTAATACTTTTTTCCTCTCAAATTTCAAAAGAAATACATCTTTTTTTCCAAAAATCACATTTTTTCATAGAAGCCTTCTCATCCAACATCAGAAAGAAAAAAATCTTTTTATGCATTATATTTATTGCCTATGGGCTTATCTTCCTTTCCTCTATTTTATACAATGGAAAGGCTTTAAAATCTTCAGTGTATCCACACGACAGTGCGGTGTATTTTTTTCATATTATTTTTTTTCATATTTTTTTTGCATTTTTTGTAATTAACCGCAAATAATTAAAAATTCTGCTCATAGTGGAAGAATGCCTATATATACTTACAATGGAAGCCTTTCCCACCTTCCAAAACAAGAAGTTTTTTTATCCCTTTTTTTCCCTTTCTTTCCCTTTTGGAGCAAGACGTTTTTTAAATTTTAATTTTTCTTTACCTTTTTAACTTTTTTTAGCTACTTTATTGACAATTAAATAAAGTTTTTTTTGGTGTTTTTTGTTTTTGTTCTTTGCTATCGGTGAGGCTGATGTGAAATGATGAAAATAGTAACCGCTCTTAAATGTTATTAGCCGACAAAACAGGGAGGAAAAAGATGGCCTCCGTTAGGCATCATATAGCGAGCACCAATATGGCGGCGGCCCCAGCCGATTGGTCGCTATAAAAATGGGCGGGCTATTTAAGAACCGGGAGTGCGCTATGGTGACGCCGCCTCAGCAGACGTCCTCTGACGAAACGCGTAAGGCGGGTCCATTGCGTCATACGTCACTTCCGGTTTCAACAGCATCTGACCGTGGAACGCGGAAGCTTCCCGGGAGACCGCAACTGATCGCTATCAGCCTACACCGTGAGTGTGTCTATATTCTTTTCAAATTGCCGCTTATTTTACTGCACAAATGGGGTCCCCTTTTTCTTATGTTACATGACATCAACTGGCAATACTTGTTCGCCCTGGAGAAGGAACCCTCATGATTGTGCTCACCTAATCCAGCAAATACTACCAAACAGGTCGTATTGTAGTTGCGACATCTAGCGGCCACGCTAGTGTATGCAACCTTCATTCACTGATTTCTCTCACAGTGGGAATTTCTTCCTTTCACTTGCCTCACTGGCACCTTCTACAAGCAATATTATAATTTTACACTGGCACACTATCCAGTGGCACTATTCATTTGTCTTTTATTGCACTGAATTGATTAATTTGTTTATTTATTGCCCTGAATTCATTTAATCTATTTATTGATTGGAATAAAAAAATTTCATCTTTTCAACTTATTTATTTATTTGCAACTTGCACACGAGCACCTTCTCACAGTGGTCACAAAGAAATATCCTTGTTCACAAAAGGATTATTTAATTTTATATGTGCACTATTTTATTTATATTTATTCACTGTTTTTCCAATCACTCACACTATGGCACATATATTTTAAAGTGACAAGGTGTCACTTAGAGGTAGCGCCGGGGCAACTTCCTTTGCACTTTCTATTATCTTAACCCCTCGGGGTTTTGTTGCTGGCAGCTTACACCTGTCTGTTATATATTATCTATACACTTCCATAGCGCTGGTCACCCTTGCCTTTCTATTATGCAGCTGAGAGTGGCATTGTTACGCAAGTGACGGCAGGGTGTGAGATTGCCTGGTCTTTAGTCACGAGTTGGATGAGAAGGCTAGGGGTCTGATACCCGCCACCGTCACATATTGGCTGGCAGCGTATGTGGGATAGTCTTGCATTTAAGAGCATTCAGTGCACTGTTAGGAATTAGCTCTGCACTGAAAGATTGTAACAGTTGTGGAAAGCAGTCCTTAGAGACAAACTGGTGCATATTTTTTGTTTTTCAAAAAGAGACATGCAGCAATCTCTACTTTCTACTGCTCCTTCCTATCTTTGCTTTCTGTTCTATCTTTTCTGCTTGCAAACATGCCTGGTTTATCGGAATATAAGAAAATTAACAAAAGTGAGCTGACTACTGAGTGCACATCAAGAGGACTTGACGTCAGTGGCAAAAGTCGTGAAGTAATGATTCATGCCCTGCAGAAGCATGATATCCAGGCAAGCCAAAATCTGGCGGAACCAGAGGAAGAGGCTTCCATTTCTTCAGAGCCCAGTGATTCAGGAACGACCTCACAGGATGGGCCAGCAGAGACTGACACTGGAGTACCACTGGATGTCACCTCCACACCACAGCATGAGCAGACCAGCCTCAGCTTGCCTGCAACCAGCATCGACTCTCCTAAAATGCAGGAAACACTACAACGTGTCAAGAAGATGGATCCTATGGCGTACCTGCAGTTTCTGGAACGCCAGGCTGCGGCTGAGAGAGAGGAACGCTGGGCGGCTGAAAGAGCGGAACGCCGGGCGGCTGAAAGAGCGGAACGCCAGGCTGAGAGAGAGGCTATGGAGAGGGAGGCTGAACGTCGGCACAACCTGGAGATGGCTAAGCTCCCGCCGCAGCGACAGTCTCAGAACCTCGGATCCCTAGAGCACAGGGACACCTATCTGCTTGTGAGCCAGGCAGCCAAATTTCCAGTTATGGAAAAGGACAGTGACATTGATGTGTACCTACTTTCGTTTGAAAAGACTTGCCATCAGTACCAGCTGCCCCAAGCACAGTGGGCCCGGTACCTGACGCCAGGGCTGCGAGGCAAGGCCCTGGACGCTTACGTCGAATTACCAACAGAAAAGGATGGTGATTATGAGACCATGAAGGCTGCAATCATCCAAAAGTACCAGTTAACCCCGGAAGTGTACCGGAAGCTATTTAAGTCCCTGCAAAAGGGGCCTGGGGACTCGTATATGGATGTGGTAAGCCGCTTACGCACCACATTCTGGCAGTGAACTAAGGGCTTGAAAGCCATTATGTTTGAGTCCCTGGAGGATCTCATGATTGGAGATCAACTTTTGCACATCTGTCCTACAGACGTCAGACAGTTTGTGTAGGAACGGAAGCCAGCCTCTGCCCAAGAAGCAGCAGAACTGGCAGATACCTACATCCACACTCGGGTATCTGACCATCGCAAGGCTCCTCTGTATGGCGCGAAAGGAGGGAAATCGCACATGGCAACCTCTCCTGCACCTGTGAGTTACGTTCCCCAGCAACCAGCACCTGCAGTCCCTGGTGTCACCTTCACTGCAACTGACACCCGCAGATGCTACACCTGTGGAAAAGCTGGACATCTCAGGACACAATGCCCTGAGCAGAAGCAGATGACATCACCTGGTCAGCCGGCCAGTAACTCTTCCTCAGTGCTGTTTGTCCGCAGGAGATCCCGGGTGACCGCTGCCAATTTGCAGCCCGTCACCGTGGGCAACCGGACTGTCACTGGTTTCCGGGACACAGGAGCTGAAGTCACCTTGGTCAGACCAGAAGTGATAAAAAGAAGTGATAAAAAGAAGGGACATCACGCGTACCCCGTGCCCGTGTTTTCATTGATTGGGGTGCTAGGAGTGGGATGAGGGAGGTGGGAGTCTCTGAGGAAATCCCCACAGCTGTTTTGTTGGGTGCCGATCTAGGTACCCTTGTTTCTTACTACACCCCTGCTAAGAGCACCCTGGATGCCTCCACGGAACTCTCTGGACTTGACAAGGTACTGTGTGCAGATATTGGGTTAATGTCTGGGCAACCTATGGATGGACAGAGGGAGGGGGAGGGGAAGGGTAGCGTTGAATTACTAGGTCCTCCATCTTTTGAAGAAGGAAAGGAGGCCCCCTTGCCTGTGAAGTTTCCAGGGGTATGCTGTAATAATGTTAATGATGATGATAATGTTGATGCTAATGATGATGAAAATGATGTTGCTGATAATGATGATGAAAATAATGATGATAATGCTAATGATGTTTTGCCAATGTTGGTGGTCAGTGCTGCAAAGGCAGTGGAGATGCAGGCCCTGGTCGCAGAGCAGCATGGGGAGGTCTCTGTGCCCTCTCCTTGTTCTGACCCAGTGGACTCCACCTCTGTTAAGCCTCAGCCGCTGTCTTTGTTTGCCACAGGACGGCTGGCTGGGACTTGTAGAACTGCCTGTCAGCCAGCACTGCAGATCGACCAGGCTCTCAAACAACTCAGGAGTGGAGCTGATTGTCCCCCTGTTGTGAAGAGCAAACAACAATTTAACTGGGACAATGAGCAGATAGGTGTGATAGGCCAACAGGCAGGAGGCCTGGAGACTGAAGGGGTTAAACAGCTGTTCATTGTGTCCAGTCAACCTCACAGAAATGTATTGAAGGTGTCAATTGATCTGGTTTGTAAGGATCTCTGTGAGATCAGGAGGGCCAGGCCTGGAGTGAAGCACCAGGGTTTGTGGCTTAACCTGATTCTCACACAGCATCCTAGCCCAGCACATGCCAGGGGCAGAGTTAGTACCCCTGAACTGGGAAAGACAGGTGTCCTGTTAGCGGTAGCTGACACTCGGGGAGTGGGCTTGGGCCTTCAGCTGAAGCAACCCTTCTCCCTCCAGGTATCTATTCTGCTGGCAGTGCTTACAGCATGCCGCGTCAGAGATATTGGAGACTCTGGGAGGGCACACCCTGACGCCCACGAGGTGAGCGCCTCTTTTTGTCTTTGTTTCAAACGTAGCGGTGGTGGCAGAGAAAGGGTTAATTATTTAATTAGCCCGGTGACAATCGCTCTCAGTCTGCTGGCATCTAGATTGTGGTCCCGCCAGCTGGGAAAATCTTTGTGTCGGGCGCAGCTGAGAGTGGCATTGTTACACAAGTGACGGCAGGGTGTGAGATTGCCTGGTCTTTGGTCACGAGTTGGATGAGAAGGCCAGGGGTCTGATACCCGCCACCGTCACAAGCGGCACCGCCTGCCGGTGCGCAAATTACATGAGGCAGTTACACGGCCAGGGGGCCTTGTAGGGATCCCCCTCAGCACGCAAGACCCCAATAGTAGACATCCAGCCGCTCAGCGACCCAGATGTGACTTGATTTTTTCACCCCCACCTAACAGTCACAGCTCACCTCACCTCACTGAGGTGACATTTTCCATTTAAAATGTTAAAAGTCACCAGTACACCCCATGGGAGTAGGGGAGGGAGAGCCCATGCAGGGGGAATCCCGCTAGTGGGGAGGGAGGGGGAAAGGCAAGGGTGGGAAGGGCACCTGGGAAACCTACCGACCCTGGATGGGCCCCACGTTCACCCCAAACTTCCTGAGGGAGAGGGAGGCACTACTCACTATACCATTGGAACCTGGCAGGGGTCACTCCGGGTAGGTTACCTCCCCACCTCAGAATGGGGGGTGCTGCGGGCCAGAGGAACGCTGCGACTCCGGCTGCGACCAGGTCATTTGGGTCCTCGCGAGGTGTCCCATTCGCAAGCCTGTCCCTCCAGTGAGACCATGTCGCGGTCAACCTAGCTTGGAGCTGAGGTCTGCATGCGCTCGCTGGCCAGACTGGGACGACCATAAGGATCTATGATATCCAGTGCGTCACCCAGTCCGGCAGTTGATTGTAGTTCTCACAGGAACAAACTTGATTGCAGAAGAAAAAACAATAAAAGGAAAAAAAAGTTCAGATAAAAAAAGGAAAAAAATGCCAGGACAAGAGATCCCAGCAAGGAGCTAGGTCCTTACTCCTGACTAGGCAGAAAAAAAATGAGATCCTAGAGCAGTGGTGGCGAACCTTGGCACCCCAGATGTTTTTGAACTACATTTCCCATGATGCTTATGCACTCTGTAGTGTAGTTGAGCATCATGGGAAATGTAGTTCCAAAACATCTGGGGTGCCAAGGTTCGCCATCACTGTCCTAGAGCAATAAGTGGGAGTATACCACCTGGGACTGCCCTAAAGGGCATAGCTAAGCTTTGTTAACCCTTTTCTGCCTAGTGTCCTACTCCTAGTAAGAGCAATATAACCCATCTGTCAAATAAAGATATGAAGCTGTGTCCATCAATGAACAAAAGAGAAAAGTATAAGGTTGACCAGCACATCTAGGACAGAGTGGACTATGATTTAAACGGTGATTAGAAATTCTTACTGAAGTTAAATAGGCTCTGTGTATGATGTATAATTGTGTCAAACGGTCAGTCTAGGCGAGACTAGTTTCATGCCTTCTAGTGTTTCGTCCCACTCGGATTCCTCCAGAGAACCAACATCTCCTACCCAACGGGCTTTGATCCTATCAACTTCTTGACTGACAGTGGAGGTACGCAGTGCATTATAGAATACAGATATTAATTTGGTGGGTTATAGGTCAGTGAATATATCCACTAGGGGTAAGGTTTGCAGAGTGGGCATATTCTCCGGAAATTGTGTTTGTAGGGTGTGACGTAGCTGTAGGTATCTAAATAGCATATAGGTAGGAAACTTAAGTTCCTCCTTCAGAGATTGAAAGGGCATCACTCCTGTGGCAGTGAGTACCTGATGAAGGTATATCACGCCCTTTGGAGCCCATAATTTAGGGCCGCCCCTACCATGGGTCCTCGTGGGTCCATTGGACCAGGCAGCAGTTTGGGAGGAGCGGCCGCAGCAACCGGGATGGACTATCTATGTAAAATTGGAAACCACAATGCAAACCTAAAATCAATAATCAAACCTTTAGAAATAGATATAAACAATCCCAAATGTGCCTAAAAACCTAAACAAATATGGCAAATCCACCTTGCATAAAAACATTCAGTGCAAAAAAATTCAGCACAAAAAACATTTACATCCAATGTGCAAATAAGAGTCCAACGTATTGGGGCAAGCAAGTAACCAGTGAAAGCCCTCAATAGAAAAAGTTCATAAAGTGACAAGCATGTTCCCAGTGAAGGTTCCTTGATATTCCTCAAAATAAAGTGCTTCTGTGTCAAAGTGTTGATATTGTTGAATATCTCATGCAGTGCTCAGTGTTCCACTCCCCAGTAGAAAACACTTAACAGATATTTTGGACCCCTTAGCCATAAAGCATGTGGGTCTAGCAGGCTTTACTGGTAAGTGAGACCAGGTGCAATTCCTATGCGTCCTTTCCAGAACTAGGGCTAATAGGTTATATTGGAAAAACATATACAGCAAGAGATTAAGGATACTTACAGCAAGAGATTAAGGATCCTTTTTGCGCTCATCCCACTTATAACTGAACCACTTGTGGAACCTAGGGGGTTGTTTGATCCTGTCTTCTCTGATCCTCCCTTTCTTTTACTGCTCCCAATCAATCTCCTGATCATACAGAGCCTCTCAACACTTTGGCACGGAAGCACTTTATTTTGACAACACCTTCTTTCCTCTAGCGTGCAGTGTCATCCTTGCATGTTGTACTGCTGGGGAGCTGAGCGGGCAGGAGGGTAATGTGGGAAGAGGGCGCAGTTTGCCAGGTACAACAATGCCCAGTACAGAATATGCTGTAACACAGTAGACAGGGAGCTGCTTTGTTCCTGCATGTAGGCTAGATCCAAGTACCCGCCCCCTGCCTGCACAGTGCACTGTACTATTCCCTCAGCAATAGAGTGGAACAGGTGGAGGCCATGGAGCATATGAGGTTGGGATTGCATCGATTATTAAAGTGGTCGCAAACCCACTTTAATGATCTTTACCTATAGGTAAGCCTATAATAAGGCTTACCTATAGGTGCTGTAAATATCTCCTAAACTTGCACCGTTTAGGAGATATTTACAGTGCATGCAGCCGATGATGCCGATGAGCCCTGTGTCGTGACTGGCGGCTCCCGCCGAGTGACATCATGCGGCTCCGGCCAGTAATACAGCCGGAGTCCGCAGAAACAGAAGACGGGTGAAGATGGATGCGCCCAGTAACAGGGACAACGTGGGCTTTGTTGCAGGTGTCACATAATGTGATAGTATTGGCACTTTTCCACTGCAAGTACCGGCTCGGCTCCACTCGGCCCTGCTTGCCTCAGTTTGGTTTTCCACTGCATGGTACCGCATGGTACGGTGTTGGAACAGTTCGGTATGGTTTGCTTTTCCACTAAAGTAAAGTGGTTGGGATAACAACGATTCTCTGACAAATCAGTGGCTAGTAGTGACAAACAGCCAAGGCTGCATGCAAAGGATTGTGGGATATGGTACGGTACGGCGGCGCTTTTCCACTACATGGAACTGAACGGTACGGCTTGCTTAAACAGTACCACCTCGGTTGTGGTTCCAAGAGGGGCGTACCATTCGGTTCCATGTAGTGGAAAAGCGCCGCCGTACCGTACCGCACCGAACCGTTTCAACACCGTACCATGCAGTGGAAAAGCGCAAAAGCGAGCCGAACCGTTCGGTTCCATGCAGTGGAAAAGCGCCATATGCGATGCATAATAGCACATTATGCATTTACTTTACAGGGAAAAAAAAGAAAAAAAGTATTTCAAGAGTTTACTTCCTCTAATGTTTTCTTGATTGATCTAAAATGCATACAACTTTCCTGCTTCTCTGCTTGCATGAACAGCGGTTTCTCCCTCCCCTTTGGCATCTTTACCAAAGGGATGGGGGTGTGTGTCTCCCAGCTGATCACATTTAGTTTGCACCCCATGGTTTTTTTGTGCAGCCATGCGTTTTTCGTTGCCAGTCGTGGATTGGAGCAGGTGGGGGAGGATTGAGCGGTCTCCAATCCCATCTGTTTCCAATCCACCTATTAGCAAGCATGTACTTCCTTTTGTGAAGACACTTATACACTCAGGTTGAGCAGTGTTATTTAGTGTTAGGTTCTGCAAGAACGCAGGATGCCTTGTCGCTGGCCTTGCAGCTTCCGCATGCATTTGCAAATATGTGTTAACTAAACTCCTGCTTTTAACTTATTTGTTAGACAGGTTTATTTTGGTTTGTTAGCAGACTGGTGGGTAAGTATTTCAAACTAAGGATCGGCTGTTTTTCACACACCCTCATTTATCCCATCTTGTTTTTCAATTGACAGGGATGGAGACACTGTGCAGTGCTCGCCAGTTCTCATATAAAGTCCCAAATTGCCCATTTCTTGTATCTCCCTCCCCTCTCCCTTAATTTCTGTCACGCCTACTTTGTCTTTCAGTGTCCAGATGTTTGTGGGACATCACCAGCTCGCTCCTTTTTTTTTTTATCTCCCTGCTCTGGACTATGTAGGAGCCCATTCCTTGTCTGTGTAGTGACCCCCTCCTCCTGTGCCCTTTTCCTCTGACCCCCTCCTCTCCAGCCCTACTGCCAAGCTGAGTGGTGTCCTCCCCCCTCTGTGTCTGTGCTGCTGAGGCTGCCACTAACTACTCAGCTAACAGGTAACACACTTTCAGACTTGATTTCACTGATATAGCTGTGGAGACAACTGTTCTCTCAAATTCTTTTTTTAGTATCACAAGAGGTACAAGCAATGTGTCTCCCATGCAGGGCTGTCTTTTATCAGCATGGGGGTACATAGGTTTGTGCACAACCCTATGCCAGCCCCCCAATCATATCTACAGGAACATGAGGCTGCATGGACACAGCCTCTATCCTAATATGACACGCAGTCGCGGGTTCCAATAGAAATGAATGGGATGCTGGCACAGGGATGCACACAGTGCCCGTACATCCCCGTGCTGATAACAGAGAGCCCTGCATAGGACACACATGTCTGCGCCGCATGTGAAGCATGTGGGCCCTAAAGAACCTATGTATATGGAGGCTTAGGGAGTTCCGCAGGTATAAGAAAACAAAAGGGATTTTACACAGGACTAAAGCTGGCCAGAGATGGATAGAAATTAGACTGGACCGGATGAGTTCCAATCCATCTATGGCCATTCCTGCTAAAAAGCCAATTTAATGTCCAGCCTCTCTCAAAGCAGCAGATATTTTTCCTTCAATCTTTAGCGCTGGCATAGATGTCTCAGCAGAAAGGATTCCCTCATCCACCTTAGTCGTGTGGATGGGGGGATCTACTCAGTTTGTTTTGATCAGACAATGATCAATTTATGGCCAGCCTCCATCTTACCATACATTATACAATCTGATTGTACAATATCTTTTGGATCTACCAACAACTATGTAGTACAAAGGCATGCCTGATTGGATGGATGCTACTTAAATGTATTGTTTAGGTTTTTCCATATATTACAAAGTTTTTGTAAATCTAAGGCCTCTTGCACACTGCAGCTTGAAAAAGCTCAGTACAGCTTTTTTTTTTTTACTAAGCTAAAATACAGCCCATTAATTGTAATGTGCCTATGCACACAGGCATGTAAACAAGCGTTGGTTCTTCTAAAAGCTATCTCCCAGGCCGATGATGGCACAACAAGGGAACCGGATGTTGACTGCACCTGGCTGCCCCCTTCCTCTAAAGATTACCTGTAAGGAGAAATATTCAACAAGGTTTGGCTGTCTACAGACTAACGTTTGATATTTGAGAGCCTCTGTCTTGTGAAGGTGGTAAAAGTGAGACAGTTGGGCTGCTAGGTAGGAAGAGTGGAAGTCAGGTAGATCTGTGCCTTCTAATGTGGTTGGGTTTTTAAGGGGGAGCCAGGGCAGTTTATGCCTTCCAGGTCCCCAAATAAATGTATTGAGGATAGTGTCACATAGTTACATAGTTTGTGAGGTTGAAAAAAAGACATCAGTCCATCCAGTTCAACCTATGATGTGTGTGTGTTTGCCATTACCCGTACATTGTATACCCTTGTATGTTGTGGTCTTTAAGGTGCCCATCTAATAGTTTTTTGAAGCTATCAATGCTCCCTGCTGATACGACTGCTTGTGGAAGCGAATTCCACATCCTTACTGCTCTGACAGTGAAGAACCCCTTACGTATTTTAAGTTTAAACCGCTTTTCCTCTAGTTTTAGTGAGTGGCCACGTGTCTTATTGTATTCCCTTTCTCTAAAAAGTTTGTTCCTTATGCTAGGGTCCTCACTAGTACAGTATTTGTACATTGATATCATATCCCCTCTCAAGCGTCTCTTCTCCAGAGAGAATAAGTTCAATGCTTGTAGTCTTTCCTCATAGCCGATGCCCTACATTCCCCTAATTATTTTTGTTGCCCTTCTCTGGACTCTCTCCAGTTCCAGTACATCCTTCCTGAGGACCGGTGCCCAGAACTGAACAGCATACTCCAGATGTGGCCGGAACAGAGTCTTGTAGAGTGGGAGAATAATCTCTTTATTTCTGGAGTGAATCCCCTTTTTTATACATGCCAGTATTCTGTTGGCTTTGCTTGCAGCGGCTTGGCATTGCATGCCACTGCCAAGCCTGTTGTCCACTAGGACCCCCAGGTCCTTTTCCATCTTGGATTCACCCAGAGGTTTCCCCCCTAGTGAGTAGCTTGCTTTCGTGTTTCTGATGCCCAAGTGCATTACTTTACATTTTTCAACATTAAACCTCATCTGCCATGTAGTTGCCCACCCCATTATTTTGTTCAGGTCTGCTTGTAAAATTTCCACATCCTGTATAGAAGATATTGGCATGCTTAGTTTAGTATCATCCGCACATACCGAGATTGTGCTAGATATCCCCTCCTCTAGATCCATTATGAATAAATTAAACAAGATTGGTCCCAGAACAGAACCTTGGGGGACCCCACTTTCCTCACCCGCCCAATCCGAGTACTCCCCATTAATCACCACCCTCTGGACTCTCCCCTGGAGCCAGTTCTCTATCCAGGTACTCACCCTATGGTCCATACCTACATTCCTTAGTTGTACAGTAAGCGTTTGTGGGGAACGGTGTCAAAGGCCTTTGCAAAATCCAGATACACCACATCCACAGGCTTACCTTTATCTAGGTGGCAGCTCACTTCATCGTAGAAGGTTAATAGATTGGTTTGGCAAGAATGATTTTTCATGAATCCATGCTTATTACTACTAATAATACTGCAGACAACTGATGTTAGGCTGACTGGCCTATAGTTACCCAGGATATGCCTCTGCCCTTTTTTAAATATTGGTACCACGTTGGCTTTTTTCCAATCAGCTGGCACCATACCCGTCTGTAGACTATCCTTAAAGATCAGGAATAACGGTCTGGCAATCACCTGGTTGAGCTCTTTAAGAACCCTCGGGTGCAAGCCATCTGGTCTCTGTGATTTATTTAAGTTAAGTTTCTCTAGTTTAGTTCTAAGTCTATCTTCTGTTAGCCATGGTGGTACTTCCTGAGGTGTATTATTTAGTTTAGCCTTACAAGCTGGATTAGTGTAGCCCCCTGATTCTTTTGTGAAGACTGAAGAGAAAAAATTATTTAACACTTCCGCCTTTTCTCTGTCCTCTGTGGCCATATTTCCTTTGTCGTCTTTTATGGGGCCAATGTGTTCTGACCTCGCTTTCTTACTATTTATATACTTTCTTGAGGTTCTTTTTACTCTCTTCTGCTATATGTCTCTCGTGTTCTATTTTAGCCGCCTTGATTTCGTCTTTACATTTCTTATTACACTCTTTGTAATGCTTGAATGATGCCAATGACCCCTCAGTCTTGTATTTGTTAAAGGCCTTTTCTTTAGTATTAATATGCATTTTTATGTTGGAGTTTAGCCACCCAGGGTTTAGTTTTGCTCTTTTAAATGTATTACCCTTTGGAATGCACTGGACAATCCCTTTGTTTAGTATGCTCTTGAAGCACTCCCATTTCTCCTCCGTGTTCTTTGTTCCCAGGGTTCTATCCCATTTGATATTTTCTAGCAGAGAGCGCAGTTTTGGGAAATTGGCTCTTTTGAAATTCAGTGTCCTTATATTACCCTTGTGTTTCCTATTACTATGATAAATACTGAAACTAATTGACCTATGGTCACTGTTTCCTAAGTTGCCCCATATTTCTATATCCGTGAGCAGGTCTGTATTGTTGGTAATCAATAAGTCAAGTACCGCATTGTTTCTTGTCGGTGCGTTCACCATCTGACCCATAAAATTTTCCTGCAAAACATTTAGGAACTGCCGAGCCTTGGCTGAATGCGCGGTTCCTTCTGCCCAGTCTATATCTGGTTAATTAAAGTCCCCCATTATAATGACATTTCCCATCCTTGCTGCCAATCCTATCTGTAAAAGGAGGTCCGCCTCTCCCTCCTCCCTTTGGTTGGGGGGCCTATAGCATACGCCCAATATTACCTTCCCTATAGTGTCCTCCCTTTTAAGTTCTACCCATAGGGATTCTGCCTCATACATAGCTCCATTATTAATATCATCCCTCATATATACCTGTACACTGTTCTTAATATACAGACATACTCCTCCCCCTTTTTTACCTTCTCTATCCCTGCGATAAAGGGAATACCCCTGAATGGTCGCCATCCAATCATGAGAGCTGTCGAAGTCCTCCTCAAACATCAGTAGCTCCAGCTCTCCTGTCTTGTTGGCCAGGCTTCTGGCATTGGTAAAGGATATTGTATTTCCCCATACCCACCTTGGGTTTAGGGGCTCTGAACACCCTACCGCTAATGTCCCCCTTTGTGCCCTCTGAATCTTGCTCCCCGCTGGCTAATTCTACATCTGTACCCTCCCCCCCATCACCTAGTTTAAAAGCCCCTCTAACTTTATGGATATCCTCTCACCCAGTACGGCTGCACCCTCCCCATTTAGGTGCAATCTGTCCCTACCAAAGAGCCGGTGGCCGACTGAGAAGTCGGCCCAGTTCTCCAGGAACCCAAAACCCTCCTTACTACGCCAGCTCCTCAGCCACTTGTTAACTTCCCTAATCTCCTGCTGCCTCTCTGGTGTGGCTCGAGGTACAGGTAGTATTTCTGAAATACTACCTTGGAGGTCCTACTCCTCAACTTAGCGCCCAAGTCCTTGAAATCGTTTAGGACTCTCCATCTTCCTTTGCCTATGTCATAGGTACCCATGTGTACCATGACAGCTGGGTCTTCCCCAGCCCGCCCAGTAATCTGTCCACCCGATCCGTGATGTGCCGAACCCGAGCGCCCGGTAAACAACAGACTGTTCGGCGCTCTCGGTCTTTGTGACAGATTGCACTGTCTGTCCTTCTAATGATTGAGTCCCCTACCACCAGCACCTGTCTTTCCTTTCCCTTTCTCCCGGCCTCACTGGAGGAGTTCTTCCCCTGGCAGCTAGGGGCGTCCCTCTGCTCCAGCAATGCTGGTCCCTGACTGGTTTCCCCAACATCACGCAACGGGGCGTATTTATTGGGATGCTCCAGCCCAGGATCGGCATCCTTGCCTTTTTCCCTTCTACCCTTCCTAACTGTCACCCATCTACTCTGCTCTGATGCCTCCACCTCTGTTTCTCTGCCCACCTCTGTGCAGGCCCCAACCTGCACCTGTCGGTATGATCCCAGCTCTCTTTCGGTATGGACATTCGTGTCAGTGCTGCCAGCTGCCTCCCTAGATTCAGGACCTGAGCTTCCAGGGAAGCAACGTGCTTACATTTCATGCATTTGTATTTGCCCTCGATCACATGATCAAGGAACGCATACATATCACAAGATGTACACCGAATCGCATCTCCACACCCGTCGAGCATTGTACCTACAAATCTAATCTAATGGGGATTCAGTAATTTAAGTCTATCCTGTGTGGCTGTTTCCTAGCTTCCTATCTCTACTTTCTCACCCTCTGGTACTCCGCTACACTCACTGACACTCCCAGACACTCAGGTACTCACAGGTACTCCCAGACTCTCACAAGTACCCCCAGACACTCACAGGTACTCACAGACACTCACAGTCGCAGAGCACAGTCAGTCGCAGAGCAGTCAGTCGCAGGTCACAGTCAGTCGCCTACAGTCCCTAGCTATTCCCCTCTGGTCCCCCCCCCACACCAGCTGCCGAACAGCCGATCGGTCACCTACTCACATCCCTGCTGTTGCTGCCGCCATTCAGTACTTTACACTGGTGGTCACAGGCTTCCCCCAGTGGTCTCACGCACTTCTCCCGCACCCGGCTTCCCCCGCAGCTCCTTCTCCTTACTCACAGCACACGCTGCACGCGCACACACACAGAACACACACAGCTTCCGGTTCGTCGGCTCCTCACAGCGCCTCCGCCTCCTGTCAATTGTTTTGAAGATTTTAAGGGGCAGTAGGACCGGGGAGTGCCAGAACATATATAGGAACTTGGGCAGGAGAATCATCTTGGTAAGGTTTACCCTACCTATCACCCCAGGGGAAGTCTTGCCCAGGATTGTGTGCGGGCTTTCAGGATAGTAAATAGCAGTTGTATGTCATTGGTTATAGTATTGTAACATTCTGGTAACTTGAACCTCTAGGTATTGTATTAAAGACATCCTATTTAGTGGGAGAGAAGCGGAGCTGCTTTTTGGTAAATACTGTAGGAGTCTAAGGGAAGGATTTGTGATTTGCTCCACTTTATGCCCAGCCCTGAATGTGTACCGAACTCCTCAAGTCTGAAGGGCAGCTTGCAGTGAAGGGCCAGTGTCCTCCAAATACAAGACCATGTCATCTGCATACATTCCAACAGTTTCTATGATAGGACCTACACTGAGACCGTAAATACCTGGGTGCCTTCTGAATGAGATGGCCAGCTGTTCTACGGCAAGGGCATAAAGAAGTGGGGACAATGGGTAGCCCTGTCAGGTTCCACGTCCAAAAGGAAAAAGAGTCTGAAACCCAGCCGTTCACTGACACTCGAGCCACAGGGGAGTAGTACAGTAATTGTACCCATTTGATAAATGTAAGGCCAAAGCAGAAATCCCTCAAAAACTCCCATAGGTATCCCCACTCCACAGTTTTAGCAGCATCCAATGCCACCACGTCTCTGATGTAGTACCAACTTCATTATGATAGGCTTGGATATTCATACACAGGCAGCAAATGTTCATGGCCGTGTTTTTCCCAGGCATTTACTCCCCTTTGATCCGGATGTATAAGCGATAGGATTACTTGGTTGAGGCATTTAGCCAGGACATTTGCTGAAATTTTAATATCGACTTGTAACGGGACATTGGGCAGTAAATTCAGGGTAGTGGGGGTCCTTGTGTGGGAATTACAATAATCATGGCCTCTTGCATGTAAACAGGTAAAGTACCTGATTAAAAAATGTAGTTGTACAGGGACAATAATTCAGGGACCAGAACTTCTAAATATGCAGCATAGAAGTCTAGAGGAAGACCATCTTGTCCAAGGGCCTTAGCAGGGGCAAGAGAAATTGCAGCAGTGGTGATTTCATCCGTGGAGAGGGGAGCCTCAAGATCTGCACCCTGAGCCTCAGTCAATCGTGACAAAAGAATATTCTGTATAAAAAGCTTGGGTGTTCGACAGAGTGATGTTTGTTTGTGAGGAGTAAAGCGATGTCTAGTAAGAACGGAATTCTGTGGCAATCAATGAAGGTTCAGTAATATGGGCCCCTTGTCGATCCACTAAGGTTACTTCTACTAGAGGCCTAGAGTCCTGATGGCCCAAGTGGGCTAGAAGTTTGCTCGCCCACTCCTCATGGTTGAAAACTCATTGCTGGCAAAAGAAAAGCTTCTGCTTGGACTTCTCATAATGCAATTGGTCAACGATCTGAGTTTGAGATTATAGCGCAGACAAGTTAGTGGGAGTTCAGTCCATCGCAAAAGTGTCAGCAAGGGAAGTCTGCCTATCTGAAACCTGCTGAAGAAGGACTTCGGAGGAGGCCTTCAAACGGTTTATGTGTCTAGATAGAGTAGAGTGGACATGTAATTTGAAAGCCTCCCATATCAGGCCGAATCACGGTTAGAGTTAAAATAAAGTTTCCATTCCCACTAAATGTCTTCCTGGTTGGCCAAGGCAGTTAACAAAATAGGATGTAGGCGCCAGGTGCTGGGCATAACCTGGGCGGCAAGGTGAAGAGTTGCCCAGTAGGGGTAAATACTGACTCTTCTGGCAGAGGGACCAAAATGTCGGACACCATGTCGAAGTCTGGGGTGAAATACTGCCTCTTCCAGCAGAGGGAGCAAAATGTCGGACACCACTACGAAGTCTATTCGAGACCTAGTAGAATGCGTTGCTGAGAAACAGGAAAGTGCATGGGTATTAGGATATTTGTAACCCCACATGCCCATCAGTGCACAATCTGTAAATAAGCGGCTTAGGTAAATAGTAGCGGGCATCAAGGGAGAAGGTGTGGGCTGCAAACGGTCTAAAGCTAGGTTGAGGACCACGTTAAAGTCTCCTAGCCAAATGGCAGGTGGGGCAGAATACTGGGCCATAAACAAGAAGCCGTCATTATTCACCGCAGAACTATATGGGGGAGGGATGTAACAGGCCAGGATCATATAGGGTATCATATAAGATATTATGCATAAATACAAATCTGCCCTGGGGGTCTAAGCATATAAATATAATCTCAAGCTGAACTGTTTTAGCAATAAGAATTGAAAATCCAGAGAATTAGGTGTATGGGTGGCATGATAAGCCCAGCCTATCCAGGGACATTTAAGGGTGAGTTGGAGTTTGCCAGTTTATGTGCCTCTACCAGGATCACAATATCACAATATGGGGGTGTGAGACAGTCGAAGACAGCGGAACGTTTCAGCTTGTCACAAATCCCACAGAGGTTCCATGTGAGAAATTGTATGGGGGCAACAAAGAAGATGCAGCAATACCAAGCAGGAGTGATATTAGCTCAGCCCCCAGAGCAGGCTTGCGCAGAGTATTGTACAGTACATACTGTAAATAGGACATTTCTGAGTCATGAAGTACCAATATAAAGAACACCATGCACATAACAATACATAACAATACATTGCAAGTAAGAAACAATAACCAGAACTTAATAACAACCCAAACCCCCCACCCTGCCCTCCGCCCTAAACATGGCAGGAGCATAGTACCCTTAACATGTAAGCAACTGACAAGTAAAAAATCAGATCAGATGGCCATCAAGCCCTATTGTTAGAAATTGAAGGTCCATACTGGAAAGATGGGAAAGGCGACGAGGAGGAGAAAATCCCCCAAAACACAAATGGGGTACTATGGAGTTTTAAGGTTCTATGGGGGCAAACGCTTAGTTTAATTTAGTCTCACCTTTCATTGCGCAGGACGGTTGGTGCTTAACACCAATCACCTTTCTCACTTGCTGGAAGAGCAGCTACCAGTAGGACCCATAGTGTGGCTATAGTCTTCTATTTTCCTACAGAAAAACTGGCAAAGTTCTTGAGTATGTGCGCGGTAGATTAAGAAGGAGAATGACAGCTTGAATGAGGAAGCAGGAGAAACAAGGCATCAACTGTTGAAAAAGTGTGGTGTAGTGCCCATTCAGGTAGCAAAGGCTGGGAGTGTGTGTTGACACCCCGGAAGGCTAAAACAAAGTGCAGACTCCATCCATGGCCAACAAAACATTAGGAAAAGTTCCAACAGGGAACAAAATTGTTGAGACAACATAGTGGCACCAAAAACTTGTAGGTAGGCATCCAGTGTATTGCAAAGAACTGAAAATCACCCAGAAGCGAAGCAGCTTACTCACAGTAGTTGAGGTGAGAAGTTGTCATCATGCAGGACAAGTTCTGTCTGCGTAACGTTGATCCAACAATGCAGATTCCAGGTCTGGGTCTTCAAAGAAATGCACCCGATCATCACCCACTATACCGAGACAAGCAGGGAACAGCATGGCATATTTCAAGTGATGTATTCGGAGGCGTCGTTTGACGGCAGTGAAGCGGGACTTGGTCATGAGCCTTCAGATCCCTCAGGAAGGCCAATGAAACTGAGATTTCAGCGGCGAGCTTGGTTCTCCAAATCATCCTGCTTTTGAGCAAGCTGCTGTATCTGGCGCTGCTTGGCTTCTGCAGTATGTTGTAGATGTAGAGGATGAAGCGTATCTTCAGCTCGGCTGATCCTGGTCTCTGCCTCTGTGACCCGGTCTCTCAGCTTGTTCATTTCCTGTCTGATTAGGGAGATGTCCACCTTTATCTCCTCTATGTTGGTCGTCAGGTTCGCCTTGCAGGTAGAAATTGCCTTGAGTACTTTTGCAGTCTCAGCGATGGCAGGCTCCAAGGTGGGTGCAGCCACGGCACCATCTTCCTTCGAGATGTCCCGCTCCTTTCTCCTATATTTATCAAGGGAAGGAGTAGCGGTGGTGTTTTTCTGCAGTGGGGACATATGGAGAAAGGTGTAGGCAAGTCTGTCAGTTTTTACTTTTACTTGCTTTTGCTACTTCTGGCTGTTATAGCTGCTAGCAATAATCACTGGTTTTCCTGGCGGGCGTGGCTTCATTGTCTGTTTTTATGGGGGAATTCAGCGACCGGTGGTTGCAGGAAAGAAATTCCCTCCGTGTATGGCCTGCCTTATGATCTTAATTTCTGCATCACACTGGAGGGGAAGAATACATCAAGTGCGTGGACACTGAGCATAGTAGTGGTTTGTGTATTTTTGGGAAACTTGAAATCATTATTGGTTAAAATATATAGAGATTTTATACTTTTATTACTATCTTTTTTTTTTTCCATTTATAAAAGATCATAAATTTTATGTGTGTTTTAGGCCTCATGCACACTGGATGCTATCAAAACGTTAGTAGAAAGCTGCAGCTGTAGAAGGCGTTTTTCAGCTTTTTTGCAGTAGCGTTTTTCAGCTGTATCGTTTTTTTTTTAGCAAAACTATAATCCCACAAAATCTTATGGCTCAAAAACGTTGACAAGCGTCGAATAGCCGCATTTTTTCAGCGATTTTAAGCTTTTATCAGAGTTAGAGCGTTCTGGGTTTTTTTTCCAGCCAAAAAATGCCCCTGCCAAAAACTGCTGATAAAAGCCTATATGTGCATGGACACATACAATAACATGCTGGGGAGTTTACTGGCTATAGAAAAAAAACGTCTGTCACCAAAAACAGCAGCTGCAAAAACGTCCAGTGTGCATGAGGCCTTAAAGACCAAGTCCAGGCAGAGAAAAAAATTGATTTTTGTAAGAACTTACCGTAAAGTCCTTTTCTCTGAAGTCCATGGACAGACGCAGCAGCTATGCTTCTTTACCATTGGGTTAAGCACCATCTACAGGAGTAGACTAGGCAGTGAAAAAAATTCACTGACACGCCTATAGGGGCTGTCCTTTTGCATTACCCCGCACACACCATGCTCTCAAATAAGTTTCGTAGCAAGCAGTGAAAAGAAGACACAAAACCCTCCCCATAACAGAAGGGCGAGTGCTGCGTCTGTCAATGGACTTTAGAGAAAAGGATTTTACGGTAAGTTCTTACAAAAATCCAGTTTTCTCTATAGTCCACTGACAAACGCAGCAGCTAAGCTTCTTTACCATTGGGACATCCCAAAGCAGTATACACATGAGTGGTGGGAATAAACACAACCAAAAACAGTTAACGTATTTCCAAGGCTAAAAACGTAGCCAACTGGGTAACAAAAAAGCTCAACCAGTAACAACAAAAGCTTACCAATGAAAGAAAAATCAACCCCTTAAAGAGAAAAAACAAGTCTCTTTAAACAGCAGCCTGCAAAACCTTGCGGCCAAAGGAGGCATCCGAAGATGCCAATAAATCTACAGTACCTTGTAGAATTTTGTAAAAGTATGCACGGGCGACCAAGTTTCCGCTTTACATACTTGAGTGACAGACGCCTGATGGCGAAAAGCCCAAGAAGCACTCAGCGCTCTAGTAGAATGCGCTTTCACAGGGAAAGGAGGAACCTGACCCTTCAATTAACAGGCCTGAACAACCTGCCTAATCCATCTGGATATGGTCGCAGCAGATGCAGCCAAACCCTTACGAGATCCTTCAGTAGGGACAAAAAGAGAATTTGATTTTCTAAAGGACTCAGTTACAGTCAGATAAACCCTTATCGCCCAAACCACATCCAGTGAATGCAAGGCGATTTCCTTGGGATGCTTAGGCTTAGGACAGAGTGAAGGCAAAACAATGTCTTTATTTAAATGGAAATCAGACACCACCTAAGCAAGAAAAGACGGATTAGGTCTGAGAGCCACCTTATCTCTGTGGACGACCAAATAAGGCGAACAACAAGAAGGCGCCGCCAACTCAGATACTTTGCGGGCAGAAGTAATAGCCACCAAAAAGGCAACCTTCTGAGATAACAAAGGCAGAGATATGTCCCTAATATTCTCAAAAGGACACTTTTGAAGAACAGACAAAACCAAATTCAGATCCCACAAAGGCTCTAGAAGATCCAGATGACGCACCCCTTGAATAAAGGTGCGGATCAAGGAATTAGCAGCCAATGGGCGTTAGAAATAGATTGCTAAGGCCGACACCTGGCCCTTGATCGTGCCCAAGGCCAACCGTTGCTCAACTCCTTTCTGCAAGAAAGTCAAGACCCTCGCAACCGAAAACAAGCGAGGGTGCAATTCTTGCGACTCACACCAGGAAATATACATCTTCCATGTATGATGATAAATCTTTCTGGAAGTTGCTTTCCTAGCCCTCAACAGGGTAGGGATCACAGACTCAGAGAGACCTCTGTCTCTCAGTGCCTGGCCTTCAACAGCCATGCCATTAAAGCCAGCGACCGTAAAGCAGGATGGAATATGGCCCCTGAGACCGCAGGTCCTCCCTCAGAGGCAGCCGCCAAGGAGGCTTGACGACCATCTTTACCAGATCTGTGTACCAAGACCGACAAGGCCAGTCTGGGGCCACCAGAATCACTGGAACATTTTCCACCGCCATCCTGTGGAGAAACCTCAACAACAGCTGTATCAGAGGGAAGGCATAAATCAGCCGATACTGATTCCAAGGAGCTACCAATGCGTCTGTGGCATCAGCTAGAGGATCTCGAGCCCTGGCCATGAACCTTTGCACCTTTTTGTTCAAACAAGACGCAAACAGGTCGACCTCCAGGGTGCCCCACCGGACACACAGGAGATGAAATACCTCTGGATGCAGGGACCATTCCCCTTGGTCCAAAACCTGACGACTCAAGTAATCCACCTGCCAGTTCTCCACTCCTGGAATGTAAACTGCGGAGAGAGCCGCAACATGTTCCTCAGCCCAAGTCAGAATCTCGGCCACCTCCTGGGCCACCCGGGCACTCTTTGTGTCCCCTTGATGATTGATGTAGGCCACAGCCATGGCATTGTCCAAGTTCGCTGTTAAATGGGAACAAGTGAATTTGTGCATGCACATTCTCGTACGCCCCCGGATGTCACAGTGCGTTCCTTACAGTCGTGGCCAACCTAGCGTGGTGCTAAGGTTGGGTTGCGCGCTCTGGCCAGACTGGGAAGACAGTAAGGATCTAGGATATTCAGTCCCTCACCCAGTCCAGCAGTAAATTGTAGTTCTCACTTGAACAGAAAATAATAAAAGAAGAAAAAATTCAGTTTCAAAAGGAAAAAATGCTAGGACCAGAGATCCCAGCAAGGAACTAGGTCCTTACTCCTGACTAGGCAGAAAAAACTGAAGACCTGTAGCAGGAAGTGGAAGTATACCCCCTGGGACTGCCCTATAGGTGTAGTCAAACTTCTTTCCACCTAGTGTCCTACTCCTTTAGGGGGCAGCATAAACCCAAGGGTCAAGAAGATATGGAAGGGTGTCAGTCACTAAACGAAAAAGAAAAATTACCCCTTTGCAGGGGGGCTTCTCCCACACTGAAAGGCTTAATGGCTTGTTTTGTCCAGGAGAGAGGATAAGCAGTTTTACTTACCTTCTGCTTCCCCAAAAGCCAGTGGTGGACTGTCCTATGGTTTTTTCATGCTCAGAGCAGGGCTATGAACTCTGCTTTGGTCTTAATAATAATATCAGGACTCTAGACTGCTAAAGTACGAGGTTGCAGACGCTGCAGAGACTGGTTTAACTGCAGAGAGGATCAGGTAAGTATATCTAGATATAAATGAGGAATTAAAAATTGCAATGTGGGCACACTACCCCTAGAAGGGATCACTTTGCGTTCAACGTAAACACCATTGAAATGAACAACAAATGTTTATTGAGATGGAATATAACACCAGAATATCAACAAGAGAGGGTCCGTTCTATGTTGGAGGCGCTGTAGTATGTTGGACACAATGGCCCACGTCTGGTGGGACTGCCCAAAGATCCGTGATTATGGGCAGAAGGTGCAACAATACATTGGGGAAATCACAGGAGTAGATATTACCGAGGATCCGTGGGTTTGTTTATTTCATAAAACCGGTAAATCAAAAAACATTATAAAAAGTATGATTGTTCCTAACTTAATAAATGCAGCAAAGGGGCAATCCCAAAAATGTCTGAAAGCCCCGCAATTAGAGATTGGTGTAAAAGAGTTTAGTATATATACAACATGGAGTATCTGGAAAGCAGAGAGGAAGACCAGACGGAGAGTTTCTAAAATAAATGGGTAAAATGGGCAGATTTTAAGAAGATGAGTAAATATTTAGAAATTCGGGTGTACTAGGGTATGAGGGAAAAATAAGCCATAAGGGTATACAAACAAGGAAGGAAGGTTGTACAATAGATACATAGACGAGTAATGCCGAGTGGAAGGGGTAGAGGGAAAATAAAAAAAAAGGGATCATTTTGTATTTGCCCGGAGTTGGGCTTTAAGTTTTATGTTTACAGGATTTACCTGCTTGCCTTGCTTTTTTCTTACCCATTGTTTATTTTAGATTAGGACACAGTTACATTAAATAAGTACAATCATAGTCAGAAAATCAGCCCTGCCAACTTAAGGTGGGGGAAATCCATGTTTTTTGAAGGATTTTTTAAAATGTATTTTTGAATTTTGTCAGATTAAAGCAGAAGTCTAGCTAAATACTGTAAATATTTCTAAATTCAAGAGACATGAGTAATCTTACTTAAATTTTGGTATCCTTTACATATGGATTCAATACTCCTCTTCTGAGAAATTGAGTAATAGAATCCACCAATAACCCTAACTCTTTTTTTTTTTTCTATTACTGCTTCATACCCAGAGGGAACTCGTCTCCACTGTTTTTCTTTCCCTTTCTTTCTAATTTCCATCCTTTCTCTCCCTTCTTTTTTAGCTATACTTTTCTCTTTTGTATCCAGACTCTTACCATAAATATTATTACACACTTGATGTTTAC
>NC_138778.1:76768580-77038761 GCF_965119305.1 Pelophylax lessonae | reverse complement strand
GACAGTCAGTCAGTGTCAGTGTGGACTCGATCAGATTATAGTGACAGTCTCTCATAGTGGTGGTAGTAGGAGGCTGGAGGTTGACTAGTAGGAGCCTGGAAAGGAGCACAGCCGCATACATACATTACTCACTCGTGCACTGCAGCCCGCCCCACACATTCAGTGAGTCTTACTCTCCTCCCTAGTTTTTTCAATGGCACATTCAGGAAGCCAATCACGCCGTGAGTAGCGGCACAGCGGAACCAATCAGGTGTGCAGGCACGCGTGATTGGTTCGCTGTGCAGCTAATCACGGCGTGATTGGCTTCCTGAATGTGCCATTGAAAAAACTAGGGAGGAGAGTAAGACTCACTGAATGTGTGGGGCGGGCTGCAGTGCACGAGTGAGTAATGTATGTATGCTCACCGCTGAAGTGTCCCGGCTCCACGGAAGTCTGTGAGTCCTCCTGTCCTCCTCCGAGTCCCTTCCCCCTGTAAATATCGTGACCTCGGCGATATGAATATAGCCTACGGCCACAGAACGATAGTCGATATCATATCGACTATCGTTCAGCCCTATTGTTCGGCACAAAATTATTCGGCCTTTTGACTTATTCGGCCGAACACCGAAAGTGCTATTTTTTCTATTTTCGGCCGAATAATGTTCGGCCGCCGAATATTCGGTGCATCCCTAATGTTTATCCTTAAACCAGTGCTCTTCTGTTGATATTAACCCTTCTTGAGATTTTTTTTTTTTTTTTTTTTTATTGCTATGTACTTATTTCTTTGCTAATAATGTTCATGTGCATTTGAACTCTGAGTGACTGTCTGTCACCTTCTAAAAATGTGTTAATAAAATATATTCAACCTTAAATCTTGATATACTTTGTGCATTTGTTTTGTGCATTTTTTCCATATTTGTGCATCGATCCAGCAACACACAACTTCTATACTATTTCTTTATGCATGTGTTTCCTGTAAGAAGATCAGTTACTGCTGCTGTCTCAGCTTATGCAGGGTGTTTGGTCTTGTATACCCTTGTAGTTTTCAGCAGGCAGCCTCTAGTGGGTGGACACACAGCTCTACCAGGCTATGCATAGCACTCATATGGTGTCCCAAAAAAACGAGTAAGGAAACTGGCATGTACACCTCAAAGGGATGCCTGTCTATCTCACCCACTCGGCGCTAAGGTGCTCAGTGATATAATCACAATAAGAAAACCATACAATAAATGTACCAGATAAAATTGATGTAAAATCAAAACAACCTCAGCTGCTGTTATAAACAATAAAACAATAAAAAGGTGTGTGCATCTAATTTGGAATAAAATCACATGTATACACTAACAGCGCTATAGGATATTATAAGCATAACATGTTTAAAATACAATAGTGAATGAGAGAGTCCAGCCAACCACAGCATAACTGGCAAGAAAGTCCCAAAGTATATCTGAACAGTTCATAAAGTTGTCATGCACCACCACCACACCGGCGTGCCCCCCAAGAAGTGCCCACGTACCTCAATTAGGGGGATAAAACACCAATATATATATATGTATATATATATATATATATACACAGTGGTAGGGCTTCAAATCACAGAACGACTCCAGATCTCCACAGGGATGGTAACTGGATCACTCCTCACAAATACCATGTGACATGCAAATAAATAATGAGCTCATAGTGTGAATCCATAAACACACTGAAGTTTATTGAAAAACAAAGCCCCACAATATATGCACTCACAATGATAAAATGTGTACAAGTTTATCAAAATTTCCCAATCTGAGCTACCTGTAGGTCATCACCGTCCCGCTATGTAGCCGAGGCCGCGGCTCAAACACTGCCACCAGACTTCCGGGTGTCGGTCTGACGTGTCCACGCGGTGACCATAGCAACGTGACGTTCCGGACGCCTGACGTCAAACCGACACCTGGAAGTCTGGTGGCGGTGTTTGAGCCGTGGCCTCGGCTACATAGCGGGACGGTGATGACCTACAGGTAGCCCGGATTGGGAAATTTTGATGAACTTGTACACATTTTATCATTGTGAGTGCATATATTGTGGGGCTTTGTTTTTCAATAAACTTCAGTGTGTTTATGGATTCACACTATGAGCTCATTATTTATTTGCATTTCACATGGTATTTGTAAGGAGTGATCCAGTTACCATCCATGTGGAGATCCGGAGTCGTTCTGTGTTTTGAAGCCCTACCACTTTGTATATATATATATATATATATATATATATTAGCGTTTTTTTCCCCCTAATTGAGGTACGTGGGCACTTCTTGGGGGGCACGCCGGTGTGGTGGTGGTGGTGCATGACAACTTTATGAACTGTTCAGATATACCACTTTGGGACTTTCTTGCCAGTGATGCTGAGGTTGGCTGGACTCTCTCATTCACTATTGTATTTTAAACATGTTATGCTTATAATAACCTATAGTGCTGTTAGTGTATACATGTGATTTTATTCCAAATTAGATGTACACACCTTTTTTATTACTCATATGGTGTCACATCTACTTTTACAAGCTTATATCTGGATTTTCAAGGCATTTGGTGCACATTAAGTGGATTTATAATGTTTGTGGTCATTTTATGAACAATTAATTGGCTAAAGTTGGGCTTTTGTAAGTGTATGTGTGTTTTTAGCCATTACAAGTACAACGATAAATCAATTAAGAATGTCTGCAAAACTGTTGCAACTGACTGTTAAAAGCACCTACACACACACACACACACACACACACACGTATGCATGTGCAAACACATCTACTTATTACATATACTTTGTATGACCCACTTTCTGATTAGTAATATATAACACTGGTTGCAGGTCCTCACTTGAAATTCTATGCAGATTGCCGAGACTGAACGAGAACAATACAACATCTACGTGGCTTATTTCACAATACATATTTATTTTGGAAATCATTCAACAAGAAGGCTAATTGCTGTGCTGGGCATAGACTTGGGGATTTACAAACCTGAAATATAATAAAAAATTGGAGTAGCAAAGCGACCATAAAAATAAGAAAATAAAAATTACTTTCAAGTATATGTGTTGTAAAACAACCCGTTCAGCTTAAAATAGCAAAAGGCAAAACATTTGTGTGTGTGTGTATATATATATATATATACATACACACACACACAGTATCTCACAGAAGTAAATACACTCCTTACATTTTTGTAAATATTTTATTATATCTTTTCATGTGACAACACTGAAGAAATGACACTTTGCTTCAATGTAAAGTAGTGAGTGTACAGCTTGTATAACAGTGTAAATTTGCTGTCCCCTCAAAATAACTCAACACACAGCCATTAATATCTAAACCGCAGGCAACAAAAGTGAGTACACCCCTAAGTGGAACTGTCCAAATTGGGTCTAAAGTGTCAATATTTTGTGTGGCCACCATTATTTTCCAGCCCTGCCTTAACCCGCTTGGTCTTGGGCATGGAGTTCACCAGAGCTTCACTGTTTGCCACTGGAGTCCTCTTCCACTCCTCCATGACGACATCACAGAGCTGGTGGATGTTAAAGACCTTGTGCTCCTCCACCTTCCATTTGAGGATGCCCCACAGATGCTCAATAGGGTTTAGGTCTGGAGACATGCTTGGCCAGCATCACCTTTACCCTTTAACTTCTTTAGCAAGGCAGTGGTCATCTTGGAGGTGTGTTTGGGGTCGTTATCATGTTGAAATACTGCCCTTCGGCCCAGTCTCAGAAGAAAGGGGATCATGCTCTGCTTCAGTATGTCACAGTACATGTTGGTATTCATGGTTCCCTCAAGGAACTGTAGCTCCCCAGTGTGGGACCATGACACTCCCACCACCACGCTTGACCATAGGCAAAACACACTTGTCTTTGTACTCCTCACCTGGTTTCCGCCACACACGCTTGACACCATCTGAACCAAATACCTTTATCTTGGTCTCATCAGACCACAGGACATGGTTCCAGTAATCCATGTCCTTAGTCTGCTTGTCTTCACCAAACTGTTTGCAGGCTTTTCTGTGCATCATCTTTAGAAGAGACTTCCTTCTGGGACAACAGCCATGCAGACCAATTTGATACAGTGTGCGGTGTATGGTATAAGCGCTGACAGGCTGACGCCCCACCCTTTAAACCTCTGCAGCAATGCTGGCAGCACACATACGTCTATTTCCCAAAGAAACTCTGGATATGATGCTGAGCACATGCAATCAACTTCTTTGGTCGACCATGGAGAGGCCTGTTCTGAGTGGGACCTGTCCTATTAAACCGCTGTATGGTATTGGCCACTGTGCCGCAGCTCAGTTTCAGGGTCTTGACAATCTTCTTTTAGCCTAGGTCATCTTTATATAGAGCAACAATTCTTGTTTTCAGATCCTCAGGGAGTTCTTTGCCATGAGGTGCCATGTTGAACTCCCAGTGACCAGCATGAGAGAGTCAGAGCGATAACACCAAATTTAACAGACCTGCTCCCCATTCCTGAGACCTTGTAACACTAAAAAATCACATGACACCGGGGAGGTAAAATGGCTAATTAGGCCCAATTTGGACACGTTCACTTAGGGGTGTACTCACTTGTGTTGCCAGCGGTTTAGACATTAAAGCAGAGCTCCAGTTACCATAATCAGTTTTTATCTAAAAGCACCCCCATGATTGACACAGATTGTACATTACTATCTGGATACTGTTGCAAATGTAACTATGTGTGTTTTTTTTTAATCTGTAAAAAATGACCTGATCTCGGAAGCAGGCAGGGGCCATCGCAGTTCTGGGTATCTGAAGCCCGCTCGTGTCTATTTCTGGGATTAGGTGCAGCTGGCTACCCAGCATGCACCTCCCGATCTTGCACCTGCGCAGTGATGACACTGTGCGGCGCAGTTTTCTGATTGCAATCTGACTGTCAATCAAAAGAGAATCAGGCGATTCTCTTGGACTCCTGGGATCGATGACATCGATATCCCAGGAGTCTAAGGGAATTGCCTGATGACGACATCACCTAGGCGGCCAGGACCGGAAGTGCTGCTGACACATTTAAAATAAAGATATTTAGACATAATTAAAAAAAAAAATGAATATCCATTTAGGGCTGCACTTCGGGTGGGTGCGTGAGTAATAGTAACTAGCAAATATGGGTGGAACTCCGCTTTAATGGCTGTGTTGGGTTATTTTGAGGGACAGAAAATTTACACTGTTATATAAGCTGTACACTCACTACTTTACATTGTAGCAAAGTGTAATTTTTTGTAACATAAAAGGATATAATAAAACATGTACAAAAACGTGAGGGGTGTACTCACTTTCGTGGGATACTGTATAAATATATATATATATATATATATATATATATACACTGTAAGTTGGTCCCATTTTGAAAAGTGTCTAAAATTTAAAAAGTTGTGCTGCCAAGATAAACCAATAGGCTTCTTCCCTTTATTTCGGTCCTGCACTGGATGGATATTGAGATGAAAAGTCTGGTTGACAGTATAGAAATATTTCTTTTAATCAGTTTAAAAAAAGGCATTAGAGTTTTTTTTTCTTAAAGGCAAATAGGCTGTTCACTTTTCAAGGGAATTTTCCATTAGTTCAATGACTGAGGTGAAGCTCTCGCGACTTTCATCATCCAATCACATACAAGAAATAATGCTTTCTAATAATTTTCCTTGCTTGTTCTTGGGTATTCTTTGAAAAGTGAATTTTCACCACATTCACCAACCTAAGGGAAAATTCCGTTGTAATGTGAACAGCCGTTTTGCCTTTAGAAAACAAAACCCCTTGTCTTTACTTCCATGCATGCATATTGGTCATGACACAATCCTCACCTGCTTCATCTGCTGCAATTCCTGCAGTTCATTCTCCAGCTCTTTAATGCGTAATCTGCAGTTTTCCATCTCAAAGGCCCTTTGTTCCAGATCGGTATACTCTTGCAGCACTGCCTGGTACTCCCGCTCTGCCTTCTCCTTCCTCTGGCGTTCCTGTGCCACCTGGGCTCGAAGAGCACTTACTGCACTCTGCAAATGCTCATTTTCCCTCTGCAAAGGCTTCTGAGACAGATCCAGGCATGACGCATGCAGGCTGAATGAGTCTTCATACCTATGGATAAAGAATTAAAAAAATAATGTAGGTCTGAGAAAATGTTTAAATGAAGCCTACACTGAAACACTGGACCAACCAACCTTGCTGAGAGATCTGGACACATGAGAAGAGTTGGTGGTAGGCCTCGGTTACACTTGCGTTTGAGAGGGAGTTGTGGGTGGGGAGTGTGGGGGTGGTAACAACAAACCACTTCTCCTTAAGCTGCAAAGGCAGCAGACGCTGGTACAAACTTGCAAAACTTATACCACCCCTAGTCACATTCAACAGGCAGTACCACCTGTTGAATGCGACACATTCACCGGTTGTGTCAAACACCCTTTTTAAAGTGATACAACACAAATCGCTCTTCAGAGGATGAAGCTAGTGTAAACTTATACAGTGAACCCCCCTCCATTGCGGGGGTTACGTTCCCCACCCAGCCGCGAAAAGTGAAAATCCGCAAAATAGAAAAACCCTAATAAAATGCATTGTAGGCATGTTTTTTTTTACTGTCACTGTACGTGTAAAAGCATTTTAAGGTCTTTAAACACACTTTTAAAACAATAGAAACTCATTTAACCACTTTCCGTCTGCTCACATTGAGCCTACTGCGGCAAAGTGGTTAGTTATCGTCTGGCGATGTAGACCTACCTCCCGATCGTCGGGAAATCGAGTGTGGAGATCCGTCTGCTTGTGTAAACACAAGCGGGCGGATCTCCTAAGTGACAGGCACGCGTTAGTAAGCACCAGGCATACATTAACCCCTCCCTCTCCAATAAAATGAACCCCTTCCCTGCCAGTGTCATTTTTACAGTAACAGTGCATATATATAGCACTGATTACCAGTACCAGTAATGTCACTGGTACCCCCAAAAGTGTCAAAAATGTCAGTCAAGGGTCCGATCTGTCTGCCACAATGTCGCAGTCCCGCAAAAAAAATCGCAGATCGCCGCCATTACGCGTTAAAAAAAAAAACACCAAAAATGACAGAAATCTTTCCCTTTGTTAGTAAACGCAATAACTTTTGCGCAAACCAATCAAAATACGCTTATTGTGATTTTTTTTACCAAACATAGGTAGCATAAAACAAATTGGCCAAAAATGTAAAAAAAAATTTGATTTTTACATTTTTTTGGGGGGAATTTCATATAAAAAAATGTTAAAAATATTGTTATTTTTTCAAGATAAACGCTCTTTTTTTGTTTATAGCGCAAAAAAAAAAAAATCGCACAGGTGATCAAATACCACCAAAAGAAAGCCCTGTTTGTGGGAAAAAAAGGACGCAAATTTCGTTTGGGTACAGCGTCGCACGACCGCGCAATTGTTAGTTAAATTCGCACAGTGCCGAATCGCAAAAAGTGACCCAGACGTAAGACAGCAAAATCCTCTAGTGGTAAAGTGGTTAAACACATAAAATATGCTGAGAGACATAGCAAGAGCTATGGAAAACACAAAAATATTTCATTTTTAATGATTTATATAGTAAAATAACATTACAAAAAAAACGCAATATATCGGGACCGCAAAAACTGAACAGCGATGGAGCGGGGGTTTACTGTATATGGAGGTAAGTGTTGGTGTTACATGGAGGGTAAGTGTGATGTTTAGTGTTAGGGTTACAGGCAGATTTAGGGTAGGTGTTATTTTTAGGGATACAGTGAGGGTCGGGGTTGGTGTAACAGGGGCAGTGAGTGTGAGGGTTAGTTTTACGGTAACCAGAATGGTTAGTATGAAAGTTACCAATATGGTGTGGGGGTGGAGGGACATAGAATTCCCTCCCGGAATGGTTGCAACGAAGGGGCTCACAGGGATTTTTGTGCAGACAAAAACTTTATTGGTGAAGATGCACACACAGAAAAAGACATGAAAATCTCATCAATAAAAAGGTGTGGAAACTCATCAGGTTGACTGATAGACCCTGAAGACCCCTGCGGGTGTCAGGATAACACAGACAGCAAAATCACACGCTATTGTTCCCACCCACCTAGTCCCGCTGAGGCACTGTAGTTGGCAGGCTTGGTGTGATTTGTCTGAATCAGACCTCTAATCACTCTCAAAAGCCTGAGCAACTGTGCTATATGCCAGGCAGTGAACAAACTGGGGGCCCTATGGAGAGAACACCTGGGCATGCCCGTCTGATAAATGTGGAAACTGTTTGGTAAATAGCTGAGTATGTGACCAAAAGTCATCAGGAAGTCACAAAAGGTAGACAAAGTGTTGCATCATGATCTCATGAAGTATAGAGCAAAAGGGCGAACTTCCAGTGATGTAAGTCTAGTCTCCTGGCTGGAAACCTCCAGAGAGACCTGGCCCCATAGGGCAGTGCAAAGTGTGGCATACTGGAGGGATCGTGGCTTAACCAGCCGAGTTGCTTAAACAGCAATGTTTGTAAAGGATAGTCTCCAAAATGAGATCCCCAGAATTTGGGGAGGGGACAGCAAAATTGCCCCTAATTGCGGCTGATCAAGACTTGCTGGCTAACTGTTCAGGATATGGCAGTGCTGGGCCATCACAAATGTTAGTGATAGTGTATCTGCATCGATAAAGTCCATGTCGGTGTTTTTTTTAGGACAAGACACACAGGGAGACCCCAACAATCCCCCCACGGCCATAAAGGGTATTCTAAAAAAGACAACCAAAAAAGCGGGGGGGAGAGGAAGAGGAAGAGGAGAGGCAAGAGGAGGAGAAAGAGTAGAGACCGGGGAACGGAGAACCCGGTACGGGAAGCGGAGATAGGACAACAAAATAACACACTGGCCCCCGCCGAGCCCATGCAAAATCTAAATTTAAATCTAAATTTAATTTCTACTCCCACTCTAGCTCCCTCGACTGACTCTAAGGACCAAAAAGTAATCAACCTGTCTGATTTTCCTATGGATCAGAGACACATTAATCTACTGGAGAAGGGACTCTCCTTCTCACCAGTGGACAAAATGGATCACTTTGAAGTATACAAAGACGTATGTCTCTTTCTAAGAAAAGTCTACTACAGATTACTTCACTCCACGGACGTAACTACAGCCAGTGACCAACAGGAGTTAGGACCCAATGACCAGGAGGCCATAGAAATTCTGACTTCGCTACTTGATGAAAACAAATCTAGTGACGATGAACCCATAGATGTTACCCCAGACCTTAGAAAGGCCAACATTCGTATACGATCAACCACAATGCCAAAGTTTAGAAACAACAAGTGGCTAAATGTATTTGCCACCCTTGTTGAAGAAGACCTTAAAAAGGTGTGTTGGGAGTGGTCGTCGCCAGATAATCTAACTAGTGATGAAAGAACTGCCCTAAAAGAGTTAAAAGAAGCCAAGGGGCTAGTAATCAAAAAGAGTGACAAGGGCGGCAATGTGGTCCTGCTCTCTGAGGCTACCTATGAAAAGGAAGCAAATAGACTTCTCTCAGACAAATCTACCTACAATAAACTTAAGGAGAACCCCTTCCCAAAAGTCATGATTGAACTGAATGAAAAACTTAAATTCGCTAGGGAAGTCAGACAAATCAGAGGCACAGCTATGGGGGCACCATGGGCACCCTCTTATGCCTGCCTACACCTGGGCCTGTGGGAGGAGGAGACTGTGTACACCTCGTCTATGTACCAGAGCCATGCATCCACGTGGCTTAGGTACATAGACGATGTGCTACTAGTCTGGAACGGCACAGTAGCACAGCTCCAAGAGTTCATGACAGAACTTAACAATAATCCCCGAAATATTCACCTCACCTACACCTGGGACAAACAATGTATCTCATTCCTTGACCTCAACATAAATTTGGAAAATGTTAGGTTAGTTACTTCCACCTTTAGGAAGCAAACGGCTGCAAATACCCTCCTGAGAGCTGACAGCCCACATCCCACCGCTCTAAAGAAAGGTATCCCAGTCGGCCAATTCATAAGACTGAAACGCAACTGCACAAACTCCTATACCAGATTACCTGCCCATGTGGCAAACACTACATAGGCAAAACAAAGAGGACACTGAGAATCAGGATAGGGGAACATCTAAAAAGCATAAGGCTTAAGGAGGATACCCCGCTTGCACAGCATTTCATCGAAAATCATGGAGGTAACCCCAGGGGTTTGAAGGTAAAGGGATTCTGGGCCCTTAATATTTCATCCCGTAGGGGTGACTATGACAAAGTACTCCTGCGTGAGGAAAAAGCCTGGATTTTCCGGCTCTCCACACTCACACCGTTTGGGCTCAATAATGAGCTTAGCCTTAAGGTTTTCCTGGACCCCTAATTACTAACACCGCCCTCGGCATACCCATGATAGGGTGCTGGTACCCATACTAAAACTTGCTAAGCAATCCAGACACTAGGGCCTGCTCGCCCACCGTCCCTTGCAGCCAATAACTGGGTGGGACTAAATTAGAATCCAATATTAACCTCGACACTAGTATTCATACTACAGTACTGAGTATCCAGTACCCAATAACCAGAATGGAATGGGCCAAAGAGCAGAGTATATAATACAGCACTCTGCCGCTACTGTTATGCTCTGCACCTTAGTTGTAACCTTGCCCATGCCAGCCCACATAGGGAATATGTGTTTGCTTAAATGTATAATCACATCTATATGGAAAGAATTCCTTTACTTTTGTTATATCTATGTTTTTATGCATTTTGCTGCTAAGCAGGACACACGTCACCAAGATCCAGTTTCTGTGACATGGGGGGCCCCTCTCTTCTTCCCCCCTGCACTGATTTTACAATCATTCACCGCCAGGTTTTTAATGGTCAGCTGTGACCGACATCGGGAACAAAACTAGATTGTACTGCAACGGTACTCTGGAAGAAGTACCATGCCAACACCACTAGATGGCCTCAGTCCGGACGTCTCCTGGAGCACCTAATTGCTGATCGACGTAACTAAGGATACAGCCTATATAAACAAAGCCCGGAGAACGTAATGACGTCCTGAGAAAGCGTGCGTAAGCACGCGAAACGCGTCAACATCACATGCTGACGCCCCACCCACCTTCCGTCCCCAGCACGAGATCACGCTTGACTGGCTGAAACATCCTCACCGCGACCCGGAAAGACTATCAGGAATACTTCCTGATACGGAATCGAGTCTGTCTCAACAGCTCTTTGGCGGTTAAGGCTATCTGCGACTGGCAGCAGCAAGACCCTTGTACGGTCAGACAAGCCACGATCTGCATCTGCCACCCATGACTGGGACCTGAGTGCGGAGCGAGGTACTTCATCTTTGACCACATAGATGAGAACGGGGGATGTCTGGTAAGACCTAAACTTTCCTATATTCATATCCAACATTGGATTACCTGTTCAGTAAGGTCGCTACACCACACCCCGGGAACCCCTAGCAACTCCAGCCACAGGTCCGACCTGGACTTTATCGATGCAGATACACTATCACTAACATTTGTGATGGCCCAGCACTGCCATATCCTGAACAGTTAGCCAGCAAGTCTTGATCTCCGGCGTTCAGCCGCAATTAGGGGCAATTTTGCTGTCCCCTCCCCAAATTCTGGGGATCTCATTTTGGAGACTATCCTTTACAAACATTGCTGTTTAAGCAACTCGGCTGGTTAAGCCACGATCCCTCCAGTATACCACACTTTGCACTGCCCTATGGGGCCAGGTCTCTCTGGAGGTTTCCAGCCAGGAGACTAGACTTACATCACTGGAAGTTCGCCCTTTTGCTCTATACTTCATGAGATCATGATGCAACACTTTGTCTACCTTTTGTGACTTCCTGATGAATTTTGGTCACATACTCAGCTATTTACCAAACAGTTTCCACATTTATCAGACGGGCATGCCCAGGTGTTCTCTCCATAGGGCCCCCAGTTTGTTCACTGCCTGGCATATAGCACAGTTGCTCAGGCTTTTGAGAGTGATTAGAGGTCTGATTCAGACAAATCACACCAAGCCTGCCAACTACAGTGCCTCAGCGGGACTAGGTGGGTGGGGACAATAGCGTGTGATTTTGCTGTCTGTGTTATCCTGACACCCGCAGGGGTCTTAAGGGTCTATCAGTCAACCTGATGAGTTTCCACACCTTTTTATTGATGAGATTTTCATGTCTTTTTCTGTGTGTGCATCTTCACCAATAAAGTTTTTGTCTGCACGAAAATCCCTGTGAGCCCCTTCATTGCAACCATTCCGGGAGGGAATTCTATGTCCCTCCACCCCCACACCATATTGGTACTTGCACCTCTGGTTGCGTAGGGTTCCCGGTCACCCTTGACCGTGTGGCACGTCCCCTACTTGAGTCTCGCCGACTGACTCAGTCTGGCTTGAGAACATCTTCCTGCTACTCAGTTTTTTATTTTTGTATTAGTATGAAAGTTAGTTTTAGGTAAAAAGAAGCATTAGTACAAAGATTAGTTTTAGGGTTAATGGGAGAGTTAGGGTTTATGTTACAGGAGAGTTAAGATGCCCATACAGTAGAAGAATTGTGTACAGAAACTTTGGTTTCAGGAAAGTGCATTCCATTTTCAAAACATTAGTTGGGTCAAATCAATGTCCATTTTCAACAGCAGTGATGGGAAAATTTGAAGAGCAGGATGAAAATGTTTTCTCAAATTTACAAGTTTCTAAAAGTAAAAGTGGTTTTAGTTTAAGAAATTACACTCATTCCAAAATCATCCAGTTTGGACCAATGTAAGCATGTATGTGCCATACCTGTGGGATCTCCATGGAAGCCGGTAAACACTGTAGTGTTGCGCAAATAAACATTAATTTTACAGTACTTCACTATGAGCGCTATTATGTTTTATTGAGCTTGGAGGATATTAAAGCCACTCCAAGAGTATTTTTGGTGAGACCCGATCAAGACGCCAAGAGGCCTGATATCCACAACATCAGATACAAGTTTGGTTGGCCCCCAGACTGAAAAAGCTGTGGGTCCATTCTCTCTGGTGAGTGGTGATACGAGAGGGGAGTGTGGCACACTTCACAGCATGTTTACATGAAGCACTTCAGCACCTTATTAACCACTTAAGCCCCGAAAAATTTTACCCCCTTCCTGACCAGGGCCTACTTTGCGATTCGGCACTGCGTGACTTTAACGGACAATTGCGCGGTCGTGCGACGCTGTACCTAAACGAATTTGATGTCCTTTTTTTCTCCACAAACAGAGCTTTCTTTTGGTGGTATTTGATCACCTGTGCGATTTTTTGATCATGCGCTATAAACAAAAAAAGAGCGTAAATTTTGCAAAAACAACAATATTTTTCACATTTTTTTATATGAAATTCCCCCCCAAAAAAAATGTAAAAATCAAAATTTTTTAACATTTTCGGCCAATTTGTTTTATTCTACATATGTTTGGTAAAAAAAAAATTGCAAAAAGCGTATTTTGATTGGTTTGCGCAAAAGTTATTGCGTTTACTAACAAAGGGAAAGATTTTTGTTGTTTTTTTTTAACGCGTAATGGCGGCGATCTGCGATTTTTTTTGCGGTACTGCGACATTGCAGCAGACAGATCGGACCCTTGACTGACATTTTTGACACTTTTGGGGTTACCAGTGACATTACTATAGTAATCAGTGCTATACATATACACTGTTACTGTAAAATGACACTGGCAGTGAAGGGGTTAACTTTGTTTGAGAGGGAGGGGTTATGTGTGTCCCTAGGGGCGTGATTCTAACT
Source organism: Pelophylax lessonae (assembly GCF_965119305.1). Taxonomy (NCBI): domain Eukaryota; kingdom Metazoa; phylum Chordata; class Amphibia; order Anura; family Ranidae; genus Pelophylax; species Pelophylax lessonae. Next base: position 77,025,078 of record NC_138778.1, on the reverse strand, counting down.
GTGAATGGCTGTGGGTTGAGGTGTAGGAACAGTGATCAACGGTCCTACATAGTAGAACCGTATGATCACTATTTTTACACAGGGGAGAATGACAGGCGGCTTGTTTTTATTAGCCGCCTGCCTTTCTCCCGCTCTAACGGACGATCGCGAGTGACCGGGGGACATCGGGGGGGGGTTTGTGACCGCGCCTCCGGTGGCGCGCGCTCGCTCCCTAGACCCTCACAAGCTAGTGACGTAGTACTACGTCGCTTTGCCTGTGAGGGGCAGACCGCCGCAGTAAATAGTCGTGCGACGGTCGGCAAGTGGTTAATGCAGTTAGGAGTACTTGAGCGCTTTATATGAGAACTTTTGAAAGATTTTGTAGTCGTTTTTTTTTATATATAATTAATTTTTTTGAGCACATTATATTTATATGTTTTATTGGGAAGCGCTGTATTACTATAATTGCATTTTTTTCAGGTGTAATAGCACTGGGTGGACAGCAGCTGCAGATATTTTGGAATCACACATCCATAGAGCGGATATATATATGTTTTTAAACACAGTAGATTGCTTGCTCAGCACAGCTGAAATCCAGGAAACATTTGGCATTTTCTCACCAAATGCAGAGTGTTCTCTGATGAGGTGAGGAGGCAGGGTGGTGATGTCACAATCTCCACCTTGCCCAATCAAAGAATGCTTAGCATTCATTGTGTTCACAATCCAGCAGGATAACCACTTGGACAGGACCCTAAAGCTAGCAGCAATAACGGTCATAGTGCCTACATTGTCTACTATAGTGATTTTCAGCTTCCACAAGGATCTCACAGGTATGGCACAAACATACTTTCATTGGTCCTAACTGGTCCAATATAACTATAAACTTCAGTTTTCAAGTGATTCTAAAGGCAGAAGTGCAAAACCACTGCACAGAGCAGGTAAGTATAACATGTTTGTTATTTTTAAATAAAAAAAAAAAAAACAAGACTTTAAAATCACTTTAACAATTTGCCGACCGCCCACCGCATATATACTGCGGCAGCCTGGTTCGGCCGCGCAAATCGCTGTACCTGTACGGCAATCCACTGGAGCGCTCCAGGGGGAAAGCGTGCGCCGCCAGTGGCGCGCTCTCACCCCCACTAGGCAGCGGGGATGCCGATGCATGGGACAGACCGCACAGATTGCCACCAGCTATCTGCAATCGCTCCCCGCTGGGAGAGGAAGGTCAGCTGTTGTAAACACAGCTGACCTTTCTTCTCTCTGAAATAATCACTGAGCGCCTGTAATCCTTCTATATAGAATCACAGGTCTCTATGATCATTTCACAAGTCCATTCCCCCACAGTTAGAAAACACTCCCCTAGGCTCACAATTTAACCCTTTGATCACCCCTAGGTTAACCCCTTCCCTGCTAGTGTCATTATTACAGTAACAGTGCATATTTTTATCACTGATTACTTTAGTAATGTCACTGGTACTCCCAAAAGTGTCAAAAATGTAAGTTAGGGGTCCGATCTGTCTGCCACAATGTCGCAGTCCAGCTATAATTTGCAGATCGCTGCCATTACTAGTAAAAAAATAGGATTTTTGTAAGATCTTACCGTAAAATCTTTTTCTCTATCGTCCATCGACAGATGCAGCCACATCTTCATGAGCTGAGTGGGTTATGCTGCCACCTGCAGTAGTCTAGGCAGTACATTAGTACAAAGCTTTTAACATATACACGTCCACGGGGCTGTCCCTCTAGGCATAATACCCACTGCCACAGCCCAGCACATCAGTTTAGTTGCAAGCAGTGAAGACAAAAGAACCATCCCCAATCAGAGGGGCGGGTGCTGCATCTGTCGATCAACATCAGAGAAAAAGATTTTACGGTAAGATCTTACAAAAATCGTATTTTCTCTATCGTCCATCGACAGACGCATATTCACATAGTTAATGTAATATACAAGAAGGAAAGATGCGATCTTACGAACGGCAACGATCGTAGGAGAGGAGTGTCTTATGCTAATGAGTGTATAAAAAGGTCCCAGGACGCTCGGCACGTCAGCTACAGAGGAAGCCGTGATTGGACGGCGAAACGCGTCTAGCGATTGGCTGAGCGGACCTGACGTCACTTCCGGTCGGTGAGGCGCACGCTGCGTGAGCAGCAACCACCGAGCCGAATCTACATGTTGCTTTTAATCCATGTTTGTTTGTAAGTATTAGTTTGTTTGTTTGAATAAATCTGATGAAACGTACTTCACTATGTCTGGCCTTTATTTATACCTGAGGACATATGAGGACATATGAAGCAAGCAGGACCAGAGAAGGATCCATGCTTACAGCACTGGCAAGGCAAGCTGCCACGGATTACTAAAACAGCTGATGACCTAGCGTGTTGTGGTGAGTATAATACCACAAGGGGGAGCACACCCCAATTGATTACACAGAGGAATCACCAGCCCTTGAATGGACATTTATGAATTGTTTCTTTGCACAATTATGCACAAGTCACTAGCACTTTGATGTTTATGTCTGATGAATATTCATTTATGTATCAATTTTTTATATGATCAGTGGTTTTAGCAACTTGAGGAATTTGCATACCCCTGGGTCATATTTATTGCTATATTTGCACATATACTTTTTATTAATTTTATTTATTTTAAGCAGCGCTGCAACACTGGTTTCACATCGACAGACGCAGCCTCATCCTTATGAGCTGAATTGGACATCCCAAAGCAGTACAGGCATGAGGGGTGGCAAAAACGCAACCAGACAGTAATGTCAACTCCAAGAGGCTAAACATAGCCAACCAGGCAACAGGGAGCTCACCCGGGCAAAAGACCCCTAAGAGAATAATAAAAAAACATTCTCTTATGAAACAGCAGCCTGCAAAACCTTGCGGCCAAAAGAGGCATCCGAAGAGGCCAACAAATTCACCTTGTAAAATTTGGTAAAGGTGTGCACAGACAAACTTGTATAACAGAGGCCTGGTGGCAAAAAGCCCAAGAGGTACTCAGCGCTCTAGTAGAATACGCCTTCACAGGGAAAGGAGGAACCCGACCCTTGAGTGAATAAGACTGAACAACCGTCTGCCTGATCCATCTCGAAATGGTAGCAGTGGATGCAGCCAAACCTTTGCGAGGACCGTCTGGAATGACAAAGAGAGAGTCCGACTTCCTGAAGGACTCAGTAACCGTCAGATAAACCCTTATCGTTCGAACCACATCCAGAGAGTGCAAGGCAACTTCTTTGGGATGTTTAGGCTGAGGACACAAGGAAGGCAACAAAATGTCTTCATTCAGGTGAATATCTGAAACCACCTTAGGAATAAAAGACAGATTAGGTCGGACGACCACTTTATCCCTGTGGACCACCAAATAAGTCGAACGAAAGGACAGCGCCGCCAACTCAGAGACTCAGCGAGTAGAAGTGATAGCCACTAGGAAGGCAAATTTCTGTGACAAAGAAAGCAGAGAAATCTCCCTAATATTCTCAAAAGAAGGCTTTTGAAGAACAGACAAAACCAGATTAAGATGCCACAGCGGTAACGGGGATCTCCACGGAGGAGCCAGATGATGCACCTCCTGAATGAAAGTGCCAATCAAACTAATAGTAGCCAACGGACGTTGGAAGTAAATAGCTAAGGCCGACACCTGGCCCTTGATAGTGCCCAACGCCAAGTGCTGCTCATCCCCTTTTTGTAAAAAAGGGCAAAACCATAGCTATAGAGAACAAGCGAGGGTGAAGCTGCAGCGATTCACACCATGAAATGTATGATTTCCACGTACAATGGAAGATCTTCCTAGATGTTGACTTCCTGGCCTGCAAAAGGGTAGGAATCACCGAATCAGAGAGACCTCTATCCCTCAACACCTTGCTTTCAACAGTCAAGCCGTTAAGGCCAGCACCCGTAAAGCAGGATGGAAGATTGGTCCTTGAGATAGAAGGTCTTCCTGCAGAGGAAGACGCCATGGAGGATCCATGACCAATTTTACCAGTCCTGTGTACTAAGACCACCGGGTCCAGTCTGGTGCCACCAGAACGATCAGAATGCCTTCCATCGCTTCCCTGTGAAGAAATCTCGGCAGGAGAATGAGCGGAGGGAAGGCATATATATGTCTGTGGGTTCGGCCAGAGGATCCCGAGACCTGGCCACAAACCTATGAACTTTCCTGTTGAGACGAAACGCAAACAGGTCTACCTCCGGAGTCCCCCACCGAGCACACAGGAGATGAAACACCTCCGGATACAGGGACCACTCCTCCTGATCCAACACCTGACGATTCAGGTAATCTGCCTGCCAATACTCCACACCCGGGATGTGGACTGCGGAAAGAGCCAAAACATTGTGTTCCCCCCTCACTAGAATCTCGGCCACCTCCTTGGCCACCAGGGCACTTCTGATGCCCCCTCGATGATTGATGTAAGCCACGGCCGTGGCATTGTCCAACTGGACCCGAATAGGAGAGCCGCGTAACCGACTTGTCCAGGAAAGCAGGCAGAGCTTGATCACTCTCAGCTCCTGAATATTGATGGGCAAGGAAGATCTTCCAACGCCCAAGTCCCCTGGGCACAGAACTTCCCCAGCACTCCACCCCAGCCTCACAGGCTGGCGCCCATGGTGACCACTGTCCAAAACACCGACAGGAAGGACTTGCCTTGGCACAGGACAGGTGACTGGAGCCACCAATAGAGACCCGACTTTGTGAGATGGCTTAACTGAATCTTCTGGTCCAGTGACCGAGGATCTCTGTTCCATTTTGACAGAATATCTTTCTACAACGGTCTCATTTGAGCCTGAGCAAATGGGACAGATTCGAAGGTCGAGACCATCAGACCCAGGGCCCTCATGCAAGCCCCGCAAGGAGGACTGATCGGCCTCCATCAGCAACCGGACCGCGCTTTGCAACTTCTGAAGCTTGTCCAAGGGAAGGAAGACCCTCACCAGAGCAGAGTCGAGGATCAGCCCCAGATAACTGACCCACACGTACGGTGTCAGGTTAGATTAAGTGACATTGATCGTCCACCCGAATTCTTGAAGGGTCTGAATGGTGATAGAAACGTTGTCCAGCAGATCCGAATGGGAGACTGCTCGCAACAGGAGATCGTCCAGATATCCCACAATGGAAATACCTCCCCGACGTAACAAGGCTAGCAAAGGGGCTAGGACCTTGGTAAAAACTCTTGGAGCCGAGGCGAGACCAAATGCTTCTCTACCACCGCAAAGCGGAGAAATCGCTGATGTCCCTGGAATATTTGAATATCAAGAATTTGAATGGATGCATGGAGCTGCAGCTCAAGTGGCCCCATAGCAATCTGCATGCTGTTGGGGAACTCAATAGGAGGGAGGGGCCAGGAGCTCTAACCAGGGACCCAAGAAGAGAAGGATCTGGGCTACCCTGTGCAAAACCATTACTCAGATGAGGTTTGCTTGTATGAGAGATGATCATTGGTGGAGATTCTTGAGCAACTTTTCTACCTGGCATTTAATCCCATTGGGGGTTGTGACAAGTCGGATGATTGCTGCTAAGCCGCTGACCCTGTGAAATTCTTACCACTTGCTCGTTTGACCGCTCATCTATGTGAGGGTCCACTAGTTCCAGTAAGCACTCTTGGTGTGTGAAGCACAGTGGTGGAGCTATCAGAGGGCTCGGATCTAACTCTGGGAGTGGGACTTTTTTCATCAATCTCCATTCCTTTCTCCTAACATCTATTCACTGAAAGGACTTCTGCTTCGCTCTACTTATTCAATTTAAGGACTGGCCTATTACATCCTTTAAGCTGAGAATCTTTTGTGTTATTAGTACGGACTGCGTGGTGCTGTTCTTATGTCCTTATCTGTATGTCCTTCATGGTGGGCATATAGTTTGTGCATATTTAAAGTTACACCTATCATTGGCGTTGCACTTTTTATTTATTTATTTATTTCTGGTGGATTCCAATCATATCCTATGTGCTGGCTGCCTCAATTATTATATCAATTTTAATTGACTGATTTATGTGTTAATAGTCTATTTGGCTGATTACACTTATTAAGGTGTGACCAAGCGCGGCCTTTTGGAATATTGTTCTCACAAGGGTAGATTTGTTTAATCTGGAAACAAGATGGTCCACTTTAGGTGGCACCGTCCAACGGTTGGAAACCTTTTCAGCAAAAGGGTACCAGCATTTAAAGAATTTAGGCACCACTAACATGTGCCTAACGCGCTGCCATTGGTCATTCACAATATCGTAAAAGGTGTCGGGACAAGGGGAAACCCTGTCAGCTTTTGCAGACTTCTGGGAACCAGAAGCCAACCACATCTCTGCTGGCGTGGACTCATCAGCCAATTTTAAAGTATCCCGCACTGAAATAATCAGGGCTTCCACTAAGGCGTGTTCAAAAAAGGTCGTCTTCACCATCTGACTGCAAGGACAGGGACCCCTCAGGTAGGGGGGCATCCGGGGCGACCTCATCAGCCTCTGAATCAGAGGATACCTCAGAGATGGAGAAGGCAGTGGCCATTTTCGGCTATCAACCGTTTTCATGACTAAATCAACTTTAGTCGCCAGGCTTTCTAGGGCTGCTGAAATCGCGGCCAGCGACTGCGATCCGGACTGTCCGGGAGTCGCACAGAGTGGGTCTGAGGGTGATTTCACAGTTTGGGACTCCATAATGCAATTTTCAAAATATTCACGATGTACTGATGCTTTAAGAGCGCTGATCGCGGTATCCACCATTGATCGCTGTGGTCTGTAGGGAACCCCTGTAAACCAGATTGTCAGCAGAAAGTACAAGGATATGCCCACAGGGACCCCAAGTACTGTACCACCTCAGACAAACCGGCCTCCTGGATCTTCCACAGCATGGTGAAAAAGGCAGGAAGTGACCTCGGCTCAGCAGCAGGAAATGACTGCAAAGGAAGTGATGAGGCCTGAATAAGGTTACACTGCTGAACATAGCACCAGGGCTACACAAAGATGGGTTCCCATACAAAACAATAGGAAGCTACAGGGAAAATCGTTCCCCAATACAAGTCTATGGGGGTAAAAAAGGTCACATTGCCCACACTTAAGATGGCGGCGCCCACGGCGAACCATGCAGCTAGGGACCAACACATGAAGGCCTTAGGAACCACAACAGGGACCAAGCCCAAAGTACCATGTAACCCCCCCCCCCCCCAGAGCGCCAGAGCACTCCAGACACACAGCCACCACAGAGACAGGGAAGGGGGGAGGGAAGGACACACAGACCGGGCACGGAGCAGGCCAGGGGGATCTTTTGTGAGGCACAAATCCCATTATCCCCAGTAGAGTGCCCACATCCCCCCAAGGCCAGCAGGGGCAAAGGGGGTACACATTTACTCACCATACCATGGACTGGGTGGGCTCCGCTTCGGGCAGACTGCCTCCCACCCGAAGTGGGGGTGCTGCCAGCCGAGGGGTACGCTGCCACTCAGGGCGTTCCAGGTCGTCACGTCCCAGCGAGGCATCCGCTCGCAAGCTCGGCCCCCTCTGGAAAAGGTGGACTGCCGTGGCTATGCCTAGGTCGGAACTATAACCTGCTCACACTCGTAGGCCAGACTGGGGGGACCATAGCTATCTAGATTATCCAGGGCGAAGCCTCAGCCAGCATCGTTGCTTGTAGATCACCAGGAAAATACTTCCCTGAACACTAGCTAGCCAGTGAGTAAAGAGAAATAAAAGAAAAATACTTTCAAAAGAAATAAAAAACTGAGACCAGAGTCCCAGCAGTAAACCTAGGTCCTACTCCTTCTCTAGGCAGAAACAAACTGATGTGCTGGGCTGTGGCAGTGGGGGTTATGCCTGGAGGGACAGCCCCGTGGGCATGTACATGTTAAAAAGCTTTGTACTAAAGTACTGCCTAGACTACTGCTGCAGGTGGCAGCATAACCCACTCAGCTAATGAAGATGAGGCTGCATCTGTCGATGGACGATAAATAAATAAATAAAAATTACATACATTTTTCCCCTTGTTTGTAGACGCAATAACTTTTATGCAAACCAATCAAAATACGCTTATTGCGATTTTTTTTTTTACCAAAAATATGTATCCGAATACAAATTGGCTTAAAAGGATGAAAAAAATAGATTTTTACTTTTTTTTGGGAATGTTATATAGCAGAAAGTGAAAAAAAATGATTTTTAAATCATTCTTACTGTACCTGTAAAATACATTTCTTGAAGTACACCATTGGACACAGAGCCATAAATCATAACATATGGGTTATATAGCCACCTATAGGTGAAGGACACTGGCAATCAATCAGAGTTGATGACCCCCTATATAACCCCTCCCACACAGGAAATACCTCAGCTTTGTAGCAAGCAATAAAATACCCTATAGACGAGGGGAGGGACCTCTGTGTCCCGTGATGTACTTCAAGAAATGGATTTTACAGGTATGAATTTTTTTTTTTTTTAATTTAACATCTTTATTATCATTTTCTTATTAAATAAAACAACATAAACACAAAACACGTGGAACATTACATATTCATGGGCATATTTACCATTGCACCAAATTATCATAATACATGAGACAATTTCATAAAAGAGAGAAGAGAGGAGAAGAAAAGATAAAGAGAGAGAAAAAAAAAAACAATAACCCACTACATCCTTAAACGTATATGTGTAAGAAAATATCCTGTGTTTCAAATATTAAGGCATGCACTGCCAGTACTTACCCAGGCATGTGCATGCAGCCACATCACAAAAAACAAACAAACTCACATATCTTCTCATTTATTCCCTTATCTTACCGATCTCCCCTCCCACATTGTGTATATAGGAGGAAAGTTCAATAAGTCCGTATATAAAACAATTCAGTATATTTCAAAATGATATAACGCGCACTTGCCAGTACTTCCCCTGGCCTGTTAAGGAGAAAAAAAAAAAAAAAAAAAAACAATAACCCACTACATCCTTAAACTTATATGTGTAAGACAATATCCTGTGTTTCAAATATTAAGGCATGCACTGCCAGTAAAGTATGAATTAAAAATCTATTTTTCTTTTCATACATCACGGGACAGAGCCATAAATCATAACATATGGGACGTCCCAAAGCAATGCATCTGAGGGGAGGGGGACACCAACAAAATACCGCCATCTGACCCCAAAAGAAGGATTACACCACCGCCTGCAGCACACTGCGGCCAAAAGGAGACTCCTCCTGGGTCCCAACATCCACTCAATAGAAACGAGTGAACGTATGCACCGACGACCAGGTCGCGGCATTGCTAATCTGAGCCATAGAGGCTTGATGGCGATGTGCCCAAGTGGCACCTACTCCTCTGGTAGAATGTGCGTTTACAGGAAAAGGTGGAACCTTTCCTACTAAACCATACACCTGGGTAATAACCTGGCGAATCCAACAAGAAATCATAGATTTAGATGCTGCCAACCCCTTTCTGGGGCCTTCTGGCAGCACAAACAAGCACTCAGTTTTACGAATCTGAGCTGTTTCCTGTAAATAAAATTTAAGTGCACGCATTACATCAAGAGAATGCAATAACTTTTCCTCTGAGTGAGGATCTGGAAAAAAAGAAGGTAGTATAATGTCCTGATTCAAATGAAAGGCGGACACTACCTTGGGCAAAGAATCTGGCTGAGGACGTAAAATCACCCTGTCTTGATAAAATATCAAGAACGGCTGTTTACAAGAAAGAGCTGCTAGTTCTGATACCCTTCTAGTCGAAGTTATTACAATAAAAAAAAAAAAAAAAAGTTTTCTAGTCAAAAGAACCAGAGGAACCTGCCCCAGAGGTTCAGAAGGCTGTTTTTGCAAAACTGCCAATACCAAACTTAGGTCCCAAGGACACAATGGTGGCTTCACTTGTGGAAGCAAACGCAATATTCCCAGGACGAAGGTTTGAACCAACGAATGGGAAGCGATCGGTTCCTGGGAAAAAAAACGATTGGGCTGAAATCTGCCCTTTAATCATGCTCAGGGCTAATTTCATATCTACCCCTGCTTGCAGCAAGGATAGAACTCTCCTGATAATATATGTGTGGGGATGCCATTTCCTGGCTTCACACCTGGCAGGATTTCCAGACACTGTAATATTCCTAAAGATTGGCTTCCTGGCATTTATCAGTGTATGAACTGTGGGGCCAGATACACCCTGCTCTTCCAAGACTAAGGCTTCAATAGCCAAGCCGTCAAATTTAGAGACTGAACAGCAGGGTGGAATATCAGACCTTGAGAGACTAAGTCCGGACACGATGGAAGAACCCAAGGCCTCGTCACTGCCAACCTCTGGATTTGTGCATACCAAATCCTCCTCGGCCAAGCCGGAGCTACCAGAATTACTGATTTACCCTCCAGCTGGATCCTGCGCAACAAACGCAATATCAGCTGTACTGGAGGAAAGGCATAAATCAGGGAATACTCCTCCCAAGGAGTCACCAAAGCATACACTCCGACTGCGAGTAGATCCCTGGTCTTGAACACAAATCTCCCCAACTTGTTGAACCTGAATGCCAACAGATCTAAGTCTGGGACCCCCCAGCGTAGACAGATCAATTGAAAAATCTCAGGATGTAATGACCATTCCCCCGGAAACATCTGTTGACGGCTCAAAAAATCTGCCTGCCAGTTCTCAATTCCTGGAATGAACACTGCTGTCAGGCATGGCAAAAACTTCTCTGCCCAGGACAGGATAATATCCACCTCTTTCTGGACTGATAAACTCCTTGTGCCTCCTTGATGGTTGACATAAGCCACGGCTGTGGCATTGTCAGATTGCACCCTGTCAGGGTGACCCGGAAGTTTGAGCGTCCAGAATTTCAGAGCCCGACTGACTGCACGAATTTCCAAAATGTTGATGGGGAGACGACTCTCTACCCAAGACCATTTCCCTTGGACAGTAACTTCCTCCAGAAACGCTCCCCAGCTGGAGAGACTGGCATCTGTAGTCACTACCTTCCAGGTCACTGGAAAAAAGGATTTCCCCCTCTCCAGATTTCTGGTCAACAACCACCAATACAGACTCTGTCGTACTCTTGGTAGCAGAGATATGGACCAGTCCAAGGACTACATTTTTCCATTCCACGCAGACAGAATGTTGTTCTGCAAGGGTCTGGCATGGAATTGAGCATAAGGAATTGCCTTGAAAGGTATACACCATCTTTCCCAGTAACATCATGCAAAGACGTATAGACGGATACCTCAGTCTTTCTATAGACCGAACCCAACCCTTCAGGTCTGAGACCATTCTTGCTGGCAAGAATACCTTTGTCTGCACCGTTTTGACAAGAAGCCCCAGATATTCCAGATGCTGGACTGGCTTTAATGCTGACTTTGCTAAGTTCATTATCCAACCCAGACGTTCCAAAAAATGTACTGTCTGAACGATATTTCGGCTTAGAGCCGACGATGATCAATCTATTAGTAATAGATCACCCAGATATCCTATCACAGATATCCCTCGGGACCTTAGAACAACCAATACTGGAGCTAGGATCTTTGTGAACACCACTGGAGCTGTGGCCAACCCGAAGGGCAGGGCCACAAACTGGAAATTATGGTTTCCTATCGTAAAAGGAAAGAACCTTTGATGGGTCTGAAATATAGGCACATGAAGATATGCATCCTTTAAGTCTATGGATGCTAGAAATTCCTTTCCCTGTAGGGAGGCTATGACTGAACAAATTGATTCCATGTGAAAAGAACGAATGATCAGAAACTGATTCAGAGTCTTGAGATCAAAAATAGGTCTCACATCCCTGTTTGGTTTGGGGATTATGAATAGGTTTGAGTATAAACCCTTGCACCTTTCGTTTTCTGGAACCTCGGTTATCACCCTCTGAGCTCTAAGCTGGTCCAATGCCTTAAAGAGAGATCTTCCTTTTAGGGGATCTGTTGGTATACTTGACCTCACAAACCAAGGATGCGGGAACACCCGAAAATCCAGCTTGTATCCCTGTGAAATGGTGGAGACAACCCAGTTGTCTTGAATTAACTCCACCCATGCCCCTGAGAACTGTAGGAGCCTTCCCCCCACCCAGGCAAGTGGGGGCGCCCCATCATTGAGAGGGCTTATAGGAAGACTTGGCTGATTTCTGGGCCCAGGGCTTTTTCTTACCTTGCCCTGAAGGCCTGGGTCCGGATGCAGACGGATGAGGCCATCGTCACTGCCTGGAATTGGAAGCACTGGTATTATGTGTGCTGGGGATCTTAAAGGAAGGACACCTGCTCTTCCTCTTTACAGTTAGCAATGTACTCTCCCCCCCCCCCCCCCGAGATCTTTTGGATATATTTATCCACATCACCAAAAAGGCGTTCTCCCTGAAAGGGGAAGCTAGCCAGTCATTTTTTACATGGCAATTCCGCAGACCAGCTCCTTAACCAAAGGATTCTGCGCATATGCACTGTCTTCAGAGCAAACTGTTACATTTGCCTTATGGAGTCTGTAAGAGCATCAACTGCGAAACAAAAAGTGCGAGGTAGATCTGACAGATCTTCCACAGACTCTCGTTGAGAAGGAACTGTCTTGGCCACTCGCTTTTTCTTTCAAAGACTGACCCACTCCTATGGCTGCTACTGCTGGTTGTACTGCAGAACCTGCAACCGCAAAGGAGGCTTTCAATAAAGATTCCGACTTTTTATCCGCTGGACCTTTAAAAACCTGGGCAGGTAATGGAAAGGTAGGGTGATGGCGCTGCCTAATAATATAAGTGTAAGAAAGTGTTGGTAAGTGCTGATGCAAAAAAGGCCTAGAGGTGCAGTATGGTAATATAGAAAAGTGACAGCACTATTAAATATTTGATGTATAGATATTAGTAGACATTTAAAGTGATGTGTGCATATACAGTAGGTGTAAATAAAGGAAATGGTAAATAGTGATGAGAGAAATCTGGATGGTTCCCAGATCAAAAGGAATATATGCAAAAAGGTATACCAAATATTAAACAAAACTTAAGCTATATACAATCTTAATCATGCAATGTAAACTGTTAATAAATTAAGGTGCTCTGTGCGTTGCAAAGTACCCCAATAATACCGCACACTGTGGTATGGAGGTAAAGTGAAAAATAAGTGAAACCAAATTATATAGCAACCAATAAAAACAGCAACAAAAAGTCCAATATAGGTGCTTGGTATCTATGTAACAAGTATGGTGACCAAGTATAATAGGCAAAGTTCAGATGTTGATAGCAGGTAACAATACTCTTATGGTGAGTAGGACCCTCCAGACCACCTCCAGGACGTCCCCATTCAGGAATTGGCGAGGATATCAGGATCTCTCCGGCCGTAGGATACATTTATATACCCTCTCTATACCCCTGTGTGGGGTGGGTATTTCTGGTGAGTGAGCTTTTTATTAGAGGGATCACCCAGCACCTCACCGCCCACCACGGGGTCACTCCTTATAGCTCACCATAAGAGTATTGTTACCTGCTATCAACATCTGAACTTTGCCTATTATACTTGGTCACCATACTTGTTACATAGATACCAAGCACCTATATTGGACTTTTTGTTGCTGTTTTTATTGGTTGCTATATAATTTGGTTTCACTTATTTTTCACTTTACCTCCCTACCACAGTGTGCGGTATTATTGGGGTACTTTGCAACGCACAGAGCACCTTAATTTATCAACAGTTTACATTGCATGATTAAGATTGTATATAGCTTACGTTTTGATTAATATTTGGTATACCTTTTTGCATATATTCCTTTTGATCTGGGAATCATCCAGATCTCTCTCATCACTATTTACCATTTCCTTTATTTACACCTATATGCACACATCACTTTAAATGTCTACTATTATCTTTACATCAAATATTTAATAGTGCTGTCACTTTTCTATATTACCATACTGCACCTCTAGGCCTTTTTTGCACCAGCACTTACCAACACTTCCTTACACTTATATTATTAGGCAGCGCCATCACCCTACCTTTCCATTACCCTTCATATATAGTCTTCGGACTATAATCTAGGGAGGCTGCAGCCTATATTTTTTATATTTTACATACACTTTAAATTATATAGACCTTTATACTTTTTATATTTTTACACATATCCTCCTTTTATCCAAATAGAACATAAGTGCGGAGTTTTATACCTATTATCCACAGGACAGGCTAAATTCTTGTTAACCGAAGAAATGGCTGCATTAACAGTGGGAATTTTCCATCTCTTAGAAAACTTATCCTCCATAGGATACAACAATGAAAACCTTTTAGGAGGAACAAAAATCCTATCTGGATGATCCCAGTCATTATACACTTCTTGCTCTAAGAGTGGATGTATGGGAAATGACTGAGGACTCTGAAGAGCCTAGGGAGGAAAAAGAGGTTTCAGTTATCTCTAAGGGCTGAAGTTTAAACTCAGCCCAGACCATCTCAGAAAGAGACTGGATAAACAATCTCTGGGACAGAGAGGCTGATAAGAAATTCCTCTGACTCAGACTCCCCGGAAGTGGAGATTTAAGCTTGACTTTCTATAGGTTCAACCTTAGCTACATCTTCCACATCCTCTGCCCAATCCTGAACTGATTCAGGGGGCAGCTCAGGAGAGGGAATCTAACCCGCTTCTTTCCTCCATGTGGTGCTGCAATTATGTCAGCAATCGTACCCTCTAAGGTGGCTAATGCCAATGGCAAATCGTCCTTGTTAACATAGGCTGTGGCAGAAGTACACGGAGTAGATACTATGCCTGACACCCTTAATGGTTCAGATTGGCTAATTGCCTCTGGCTTATCAGGAGGAGAAGACACAGTGGAAGCACGACTAGGACCTTCAGGGCCTGACGGTGGCAGCATAGTGCCCTTTCCAACTGTGCTCCCTCCAGCCCTTTTTCGGGCAGACATTGCTTTATAGCAAGACAAACCAGAGGTACTACCTTAAACGTGTACTCATGGTCTGTGCCAAGCTTATACAGCCTAATGCACACAACACTGATTACCTAAGATACAGGACCTATTAGTGCCAGTAACATACACCCACAGAGTCATAGTTTGTGAGGTCGAAAAAAGACACCAGTCCATCCAGTTCAACCTATGATGTGTGTGTGTGTGTGTTTGCTGTTAACCGTGCATTGTTTACACCTGTATGTTGTGGTCTTTAAGGTGCCCATCTAAAAGTTTTTTGAAACTATCGATGCTCCCTGCTGATACAACTGCTTGTGGAAGAGAATTCCACATCCTTACTGCTCTGACAGTGAAGAACCCCCTACGTATTTTAAGGTTAAACCTTTTCCTCAAGTTTTAGTGAGTGGCCACGTGACTTATTGTAGTCTCTTTCCCTGAAAAGTTTGTTTCTTATTCTAGGGTCGCCAGTACAGTATTTGTAAATTGATATCATATCCCCCCTCAATCGTCTCATCTCCAGAGAGAATAAGTTCAGTGCTTGTAGTCTTTCCTCATAGCTGATGTCCTCCATTCCCCTTATTATTTTTGTTGACCTTCTCTGGACTCTCTCCAGTTCCAGCACATCCTTTCTGAGGACCGGTGCCCAGAACTGGACAGCATACTCCAGATGTGGCCGGACCAGTCTTGTAGAGTGGGAGAATAATCTCTTTATTTCTGGAGTGAATCCCCTTTTTTATACATGCCAGTATTCTGTTGGCTTTGCTTGCACCGGCTTGGCATTGCATGCCACTGCCAAGCCTGTTGTCCACCAGTATCCCCAGGTCCTTTTCCATCCTAGACTCACCCAGAGGTTTCCCCCCCAGTGAGTAGCTTGCTTTCGTGTTTCTGACGCCCAAGCGCATTACTTTACATTTTTCAACATTAAACCTCATCTGCCATGTAGTTGCCCACCCCATTATTTTGTTCAGGTCCGCTTGTACGGTTTCCACATCCTGCATAGAAGATATTGGCATGCTTAGTTTAGTATCATCCGCAAATACTGAGATTGTACTCGATATCCCCTCTTCTAGATAATTTATGAATAAATTAAACAGGATTGGCCCCAGGACAGAACCTTGGGGGACCCCACTTTCCACACCCGCCCAATCTGAGTACTCCCCATTAATCACCACCCTTTGCACTCTCCCCTGGAGCCAGTTCTCTATCCCGGTACTCACCCTATGGTCCATACCTACCTTCCTTAGTTTGTACAGTAAGCGTTTGAGGGGAACGGTGTCAAAGGTCTTTGCAAAGTCCAGATACACCACATCCACTGGCTTACCTTTATCTAGGTGGCAGCTCACTTCATCGTAGAAGGTTAATAGATTGGTTTGGCAAGAACGATTTTTCATGAATCCATGCTGATTACTACTAATAATACAGTTTTCATTACTAAAGTCTTGTATGTGGTCCCTTAACATCCCTCCAAAATCTTGCAGACTACTGATGTTAGGCTGACCGGCCTATAGTTACCCGCGATATATCTCGGCCCTTTTTTAAATATTGGTTGGCTTTTTTCCAATCAGCTGGCACAATACCATCTGTAGACTATCCTTAAAGATCAAGAATAATGGTCTGGCAATCACCTGGCTGAGCTCTATAAGAACCCTCGGGTGCAAGCCATCTGGTCTCGGTGATTTATTTAAGTTAAGTTTCTCTAGTTTAGTTCTAAGTCTATCTTCTGTTAGCCATGGCGGTACTTCCACCAATAATAGGTGTATTATTTAGTTTAGCCTTACAAGCTGGGTTAGTTACATAGTTACATAGTTGGTGAGGTTGAATAAAGACAAAAGTCCATCCAGTTCAACCTGTGTAGATGTGTGTGGCTGTAATCATCTTGCATACCCCTGAATGTTCTGATCCTTGAGATGTACGTCTAAGAGTCTTTTGAAAGCCACCATACTACCCGCAGAAACCACCTCATGTGGTAGAGAATTCCACAATCTTGTAGCCCTAACAGTAAAGAACTCCCCACGTTGCCTGAGGTTAAAACGCTTCTCCTCTAATCGCATTGTATGCCCCCGAGTTCTCATGCAATCCCTTCGACTGAACAGCTTTTTTTCTAAGCCTAGATCCCCATTTAGATATTTAAAAATTGCTATCATGTCCCCCCTCAGGCGTCTCTTCTCCAGGGAGAATAAATCAAGCGATTGCAGACGCTCCTCATAATCAAGGTCCTCCAATCCCCTAATTAGTTTAGTTGCCCTTCTCTGGACTCTCTCCAGCTCCAACACATCCCTTCTGAGGACTGGTGACCAGAACTGGACCGAATACTCCAGATTCGGTCGGACCAGAGTTTTATAAAGTGGAAGGATTATAGTCTTATCTCTGGAATACATCCCTTTCTTTATGCATGCTAATATTCTGCCAGCCTTGGCAGCTGCCGCTTGACATTGCATGCTGTTGCCTAGTCTATCATCAACCAAGACTCCCAGATCCTTCTCCATTTTTGATTCTCCCAAGGGTTCCCCTCCTAACGTGTATTGTGCTTTTATGTTTCTAGTCCCCAAGTGTAAAACCTTACATTTCTCCACGTTAAACCTCATTTGCCATGTCTTTGCCCACTCCGTTATTTTGTCCAGGTCATTCTGTAGGATATCTGCTTCATGCTGTGCTGTTATTGTCCTGCCTAATTTTGTGTCATCTGCAAAAACTGATATTGAACTACTGATCAGGGGGCTAGTGTAGCCCCCCCGATTCTTTTGTGAAGACTGAAGAGAAGAAATTATTTAACACTTCCGCCTTTTCTCTGTCCTCTGTGGCCATATTTCCTTTGTTGTCCTTTATGGGCCCAATGTGTTTTGGCCTCGCTTCCTTACTGTTTATATACTTAAAGAATTTCTTTGGGTTCTTTTTACTCTCTTCCGCTATATGTCTCTCGTGTTCTATTTTAGCCGCCTTGATTTCGTCTTTACATTTCTTATTACACTCTTTGTACTGCTTGAATGCTGCCAATGACCCCTCAGTCTTGTATTTTTTGAAGGCCTTTTCTTTAGTATTAATATGCATTTTTATGTTGGAGTTTAGCCACCCAGGGTTTAGTTTTGCTCTTTTAAATTTATTTCCCTTTGGAATGCACTGGCCAATGCCTTTGCTTAGCATGCTCTTGAAGCACTCCCATTTTTCCTCCGTGTTCCTTGTTTCCAGGGTTCTATCCCATTTCATATTTTCTAGCAGAGAGCGCAGTTTTGGGAAATTGGCTCTTTTGAAATTCAGTGTCCTTATATTACCCTTGTGTTTCCTATTACTATGATTAATACTGAAACTAATTGACCTATGGTCACTGTTTCCTAACTTGCCCCATATTTCTATATCCGTGATCAGGTCTGTATTGTTGGTAATCAGTAGGTCAATTACCGCATTGTTTCTTGTTGGTGCGTTCACCATCTGACCCATAAAATTGTCCTGCAAAACATTTAGGAACTGCCGGGCCTTGGCTGAATGCGCGGTTCCTTCTGCCCAGTCTATATCTGGATAATTAAAGTACCCCATTAAAATGACATTTCCCATTCTCGCTGCCAGTCCTATCTGTAAAAGGAGGTCCGCCTCCCCCTCCTCCCTCTGGTTGGGGGGCCTATAGTGCCTTCCCTTTTAAGTTCTACCCAAGTTCTACCCAGTGACTCACGCAACCCAGCTGCTGCTGCTCTGTGTCCCTCTCAGCCTGTGACAGGGGCTAGTGTGTTGGAAACAGTTCCTTGCAGAACGTTCCCTTTTATGCATATGCGGCCTGGTGCATGGCGACTACGTGCACACCAAATTGCGTTAGAACACACCCACCACGCGGCATACGCCTGTACTTAAATCCGAAGATTCCTGTACACGCGAACAGACCTAGGCCATACACACGCGATCCAGCAGAGGCGAACATGCAGACGCTTATGTGCCAGGGCGAACACAACAAACAAATGAGGGTGAGAGCAGTTTAGGCTCAATCTTCTTTATCACAGCTGATACCTTTCAGGTGATCAGCTCAAGGTAAGAAACAGCGTAACAATATTCTTTAAACATACTTTGCATTAACCTGCTACAATAATGTAATTACAAGCATAAATACACTTGGCACAAGTCTCTGTAATCTTATTAAAGGGAACAGTGCATAAAATATGCAATTTGCAATTTTAACCCTTTGCTTGCTGTGTAAATATTTAAAATGGACTCACCAGTCCTGCCGCAGGAAACTGCTATAAGAAAGAATCCAATCTTCACCCTTCACGGTGAGCATTTTCTTGGAGACCTTCAAAGACTGGGTCCCCTATATAAGAGGGGCCAGGGCCTTGGACCTGTAGAGCACCCTGCACGGGTGTTTGGGGTTTGGTATTCCAAGGGTCTGGATCCCAGTGTCCATCGCCTAAAAAGGACAGCGTTAAAAGGCAAAACCTCATACCTGCTTCCCGAGGCTCAGGTACCATTCTTTTAGTCCATTGACTGTTTTAGATGGATCTGATAGCTAACACCTTAGATCCAGTGATCTTTGTTTGGGGTATGTTAGCATAAACTTCTTTCTTCTTCTTTGAAACATAACAAACATGTGGAGCACCTCTCCACAGCGACCTTCACCTTTTAGACACTGACAAAAAAACTGAGGTACTTCCTGTGTGGGAGGGGTTATATAGGGGGGTCATCAATTCTGATTGGTTGCCAGGGTCCTTCACCTATAGGTGGCTATATAACCCATATGTTATGATTTATGGCTCTGTGCCCCGTGATGTACAAAAATAAATATTGTTTTTTTTTTCAGAATTGTCACTCTTTTTTTGTTTATAGGGCAAAAAATAAAAATCGCACAGGTGATCAAATACCACCAAGAGAAAGCTTGATCGTGCAATTGTCCGTTAAATTAACGCAAAGCTGAATCTCAAAAAATGGCCTGGTCATTAAGGGGGGAGATCCTCCCGGTCCAGAACTGGTTAATTATTTCACTTAAAAAATAAAAACAGTTTTGCACTCACCCAATACAATAAGTCAGTTCACGTACACAGGGGAAGGTATGGATAGTGCGCCGTCTCTCCCTCTTGTCCCTCCTGATGCGTACCTTTTCCATACCACGCAGATCCTCAACTTGCCTCTGCAGATCATCTACTTGTTTCTGCAAACCATCTATAGTGTCTGTCAAACTAAAAATATCATACAGGTAAGTTGCGATGGTTATTTTAATAAGTAAATACAATACATTTGTTTGTCTTTTGTTACCGAAAATACAATCCAGTGTAAAATCTTCTCCAGTTATCTCCTCTCTCTCTAAATCTGCACACACGTGATCATATTTTAAATTATAAGGGCTTGTCTACATTAGATAAACATGTTTTTAAACACAGTACAAGAAAAGGAATTTCCCCTATTGGTGGGATTTTTAAGGCACTCACATATACACAAAATGATTTTGAAAAAGTTTAAATATTTTATTGAAAAAACAAAAATAGTATAAAATGCAAGTTAAGTAGAATACATCACATATGCACTTCGAATGAATCACACCAATTCAGGGTATCTGGGCCAATGGATTGGGCGAACGCTCGGCCCCTCCGCACCAGGGACCCCATCAGGCGTTTAGTGCAAGGAGAGGCTCAAACAATCCAGATAAGTTAACACAGCTGTGAAGTCTAATCGACTCCACATATAAACCCCCGGATCTCGGCAGTGAACTTATTGTTCGCTTGCTGAGAACACTGAGGGGATCCGGCCTGATCCAGGCTGACCAACATCTTGCTAAAGGTAACAGTTCTTATCTTAATTTGAACAAAATCCCCTCTCAGTTCACGGAGGCGATATGTCCATATCTAGGCCATTATTGTTTATTGGGGGAACTAAGATATAGCTATTTCAAGGGGCTCATGTGATTAATCACTGAGTCCTTACAATTAAATGACTTTTTCTTCTCCATGTTTAGGAGCAGAGCTGAAAATTATTTGTCCTAAATATATGGTGCAAAGCGTTACACTGGTAATAAGATGGAACCTTTTACTCTATTATAGTCTCTTTCTTCCTCCCTCTTTCAAACAATACGGCCATTTTATATCATAGGATCAATGAGCTCTTTGTTTCTGATGATTTTATGTCTCTTCTCCCTAGCTGATCGGCCACTTTGTTTGATCCAGCTGTCCCCACTTGGCCTTTTCCAGGGACTATCCACATATATTGGCATAACTTTCTTTCCCCACAACATATGTATGTGAGGTTTCATCATATGAATCATATCAACGATACAGCCAATTTGCGGATTCAGTAGAGCGTATATAGCACCTTTTTTTAACATATACCGGCAGGTATACAGTTTTGCCCATCACTGCACAGAATGTAAGTCATGACTACCTCTTTGAGTTTTCCTATATAAACTGATGCATTATATCAATATCTGTATTGTTCTGTTCAATTGATTGATTTTTGTCTGATCAATTACCTACAGACCACCACCCAGGGTCTCCTCCCTCCCCCCTGAAGAAGGAGTATCTGTATAACTCCGAAACTAGTCGGGTCTGGAGCCTTTACCCTGAATTGGTGTGATTCATTTGAAGTGCATATGTGATGTATTTTACTTAACTTGCCTTTTATACTATTTTGTTAATTTGTTTTTTCAATAAAATATTTAAACTTTTTCAAAATCATTTTGTGTATATGTGAGTGCCTTAAAAATCCCACCAATAGGGGAAATTCCTTTTCTTGAGATTTCACTGGGATGTGGCACCACCCATAGCACCCAACACAGGTACCCCCTTTTGATTAAACACAGTACAAATGCATATGCAAGAAAAATTAATGTACAGTAATAATTTGATTTTTGTCTTACCGTAAAATCCTTTTATATGATGTTCATTGAAGGACGAAGCCTCTGATCTTCATATCAGTAGGTTTATAGTGCCCACTACAGGAGTAGGACACTAGGCAGAAAAAAGTTCTGGCTACGCTTATGGGGAGTCCCAGGGGGTATACCCTCTCTCTCTGCAATAGGATGTCAGTTTTGTACCAAAGCAGTGTCAGCGAAAATTATACCAACCCAACTCAATAGAGGGGCGGGTACTGCGTGCGTCAATGAACATCAGAGAAAAGGATTTCAGTGTAAGACAAAAATCCCATTTTACCTATCATTCATTGACGGACGCAGTCTCTGATCTTCATATCAGTAGGGACGTCCCAAAGCAATGCCATAAAAAAGAGGGGTGGGATCAGCAGAAAAATAATTCCCCAAGGCTAAACCATAGCCAACCAGGCAACATAGGACTCATCAGAACAACAAGATGAGACCCACCTGAAAAAACATCAAACACCCTCAAGGTAGACTAAAACACTCTTAAACGGCAGCCTGCAAAACTTTGCAGGCCAAAAGAGGCATCTGCAGATGCCAGCACATCCACCTTGTAAAACTTTGTAAAAGTGTAAACAGTCGACCAGGTAGCCGCCTTGCAAACTTGAAGCACAAATGCCTGATGGCGAAAAGCCCAGGAAGCACTAAGCGCCCGAGTAGAATGCCCCTTAACAGGGAAAGGTGGAACCTGACACTTAATCGAATAAGCCTGCAACACTGTTTGTCTGATCCACTTGGAAATAGTCGCAGCAGACGCAGGCAGCCTTTTCCTTGGGCCATCCGTGAGTACAAAGAGCGAATCTGACTTTCAAAAAGACTCAGTAGTCGCCAAGTACACCCTGAGTGCCCGAACCACAACCGAAGTATGTAATGCAACTTCCTTAGGATGTTTAGGCTTAGGACACAAAGAGGGTAACACAATGTCCTCATTTAAGTGAAAACTGGAAACCACCTTCGGAAGGAAGGACGGATCCGGACGAAGTACCACTTTATCCCTGTGAACCACCAGATAGGGAGAGCGACAGGACAAGGCCGCCAGTTCCGACATCCTGCACGCAGAAGTAATAGCCACCAAGAAGGCCACATTCTGGGATAAGGTAAGCAGAGGAATCTCCTGAATACTTTCAAAAGAAGGTTTCTGGAGAACCGACAGCACCAAATTAGGGTCCCAAGGTGGAAACGGAGGTCACACCGGAGGTGCCAAGTGTCACACCCCCCTGGATAAAACAACACACCAGGGAATGTGCAGCTAGTGGCCTTTGGAAGAAAATTGCCAAGGCCAAAACCTGACTCTTGATAGTACTGAAAGCTAACTTTTGATCAACTCCCCATTGAAGGAAAGCCAAGATCCGAGCCACCCAAGAGATTCACACCTCGCAACATACGACTTCCATGTACGAAGATAGATCTTCCTAGAAATCTCTTTCCTTGCTTTAAGCAGAGTAGGAATCACTGAAGCAGACAATCCTGTCCTTCAGCACCTGGCTTTCAACAGCCAAGGGGTCAAAGCCAGCGACTGTAAAAGCAGGATGGAAGATTGGCCCTTGAAACAGCAGATCCTCCCTGAGAGGAAGTCTCTAAGGAGCGTCTACGACTAGCCTAACCAGGTCGGCGTAGCAAGCTCGGTGAGGCCAGTCTGGAGCCACAAGAATGACCAGAATCCCTTCTGCCTCGGTCCTGCAAAGAAGTCATGGCAGCAACTTGAGAGGAGGCAAATGCTGATACTGACCCCTCGGGGCCACCAGCGAGTGAGTGGCGGCTGCCAGAAGGTCCCAGGAGCGGGCCACAAACCTTTGCACTTTTCTGATGAACGGAGACGCCAACAGATCTACATCTAGTGCCCCAATGAAGGTCAACTGCTGGAACACCTCCGGATGGAGAGACCATTCCCCTTGATCCAAGGTCTGTCAACTGAGGAAATCCACCTGCCAATTTTCCACTCCTGGAATGTGAACAGCGGAGAGAGCTGGAACAAAGCGTTCCGCCCATCGGAGAATGCTGGCCACTTCCAAGGCCGCAAAGACACTTTTGGTGCCCCCTTGGTGATTGACATAAGCCACGGCCGTGGCATTGTTCGATTGAATACGTACTGGACAACCCTGAGGGTACTCGGTCCAATGGACTAGGCAAAGCCTGATCGCTCTCAGCTCCAGTACATTTATCGGTAACCTGGATTCTTCCAGGGAACAGACTCCTTGAGCAGAAAACCTGCCGAGAACCCTTCCCCACCCGGACAGACTGGCATCCATGGTGAAAATTGTCCAATATATAGGAAAGAAGGATTTCCCTTGTTTGAGCATCGGGGACCGAAGCCACCAGATCAGGGACTCCTTGGTCACCTGGCTCAGCTGGATCTGATTGTCCAGGGAATTAGGATTCTTGTTCCATTTGAGAAGGATTTCCCTCTGTAGGATTCTCGTATGGAATTGAGCGAAGGGGACCACCTTGAAGGATGACACCATCAGTCCCAGAACTCTCATACAGGTCCGAAGGGACCACCATTTGCTGGCCAGCAACAGTTTAATTGTAGTCTGGAGTTTTTCTGGAGGAAGAAACACCCTGGCTGAGGACGAGTCCAAAGTCAGTCCCAGATAGTCCAGTCTCATGGAAGGGACCAGTCTTCTGAAAGTTCAGAATCCACCCGAACTCCTCCAGAGTTCGATGATCTCCAAATTTGTCACCAGCACCGTGGGAAACTCTGCACGGAGAAGCAGATCGTCCAGATAACCTAGGACCGATATCCCCCGCTGTAGTAACAGCGCGAGGACCGGAGCCAACACCTTTGTGAAGAGGAGCAGAGGCGAGACCAAAGGGTAACGCCACAAACTGATAATGATCCTCTCCCAAGGCAAAGCACAGGAACCGTTGATGTCCTGCACATATTGGGATGTGAAGGTAGGCATCTTTGATGTCTATGGAGGCCAGGAAATCCCCCTGATGTAGGGAAGCCACCACCGTGCGAATGGATTCCATCTTGAATTTTTTAACTCGCACTAAGCAATTCAGTGCCTTCAGGTCCAGGAATTGACGCACCTTGCCTTCCTTCCTGGGGACCATAAACAGGTTTGAATAAAAGCCATGAAAAGTTGGTTTTTCATGTATGTTCATGAGGTCATACGGTTTGGGTACAAGATCGAGTCTCGATCTGTCCCACCGGTAAGGTTCTTCCCTCCCAACGCGAGACTATCCCGGATCGCCTACAGGCTCTCTTTGGGGCGGTACAGATCGAAACCCGATCTTGTACCCAGACCATATGACCTCATGAACCCATTTGTCTTGTATCTGGGATAACCACAGGTCTGGGAACCGGTAAAGACGTCCCCCCACGCCAGATACAGGTGAGGGTGCACCTTCAGGCCGAAGGGCCCTTGTCCTCAAGTCTGGAGAAACTCTATTTTTGTTTGCCAGACCAGGGTCGCTTGGAACCACCCGAGGTGGCCTTGAAGGACTTTGCCTTATCGACTGACCCTGAGGGACGAAAAAACTTCTTATGTGCTGAAAAGGAGGGGCTCCATCTGCGGGTCCTTACACTTGTTAGCCTGTGGGAGAAGGGTACTCTTACGCCCTGTGAGACCTTTGATAATGTTATCCAGGGTAGCCCCAAATAGGCGATCTCCTTGAAAAGGCAGATCAGTCAAGACCTTCTTTGGAGGTCTGATCCGCAGACCAGCACTTTAGCCAAAGTATACGCCGGAGGAATAAAATGGGAGCAGCATCCAGCGCGGCATCGCAAACAAATTGCAGCCCCTGCACCAACTGGTCTTACAGCTCCGCAAAGGCAGGGGGAAAATATTTCCCCTCCAGGTCACAGCGTAGCAAGTTAGCCCATTCAGTCAAGGTTTTCGAGACCAAGGCAACCGTAAACACTGGTCTTAGTGCGGACCCAGACTCTGCGGGTCACAGACTCCGCCTTTCTATCTGCCAGATCCTTAAAGGACGAGGAATCCTCCACTGGGATCGTGGAAGCTTTATTCAGTCTTGAGACCGGAGGGTCCACCGTACGTGGCACAGTCCACTTCTTTAAAAGGGACTCCCCAAAGGGGTAGCGTCTAGCAATCCGCACCCCAGGGGAACGCTTCAGGCGGTCCCATTCGTTTTTGAGCATGTTGTCTAAAAACTCGGGAAAGGGAAAAGCCTTTTGCGCTCTGGATGGCTTGTGAGTGCATCCACCAGCGCCTTTTCTTGCACGGTGGCGGAGGTAGAGATGTCATCCTCACTATCAGAGGAGACAAGGCGTGAGGTAGTAGACCTGGCAGGGAGACCCACGTCTGCAGTGGCTGAATCAGATTCAGAATCTGACACATCAGATGAGGCAGGGGTAGGCGGAGGGCATTTAATTATTATTTTTCCCAAGAACGTCCCTACAGCGCCCCCAAGAGGTTAGGCAGAGGGCAAAGAAGAACCCCAGCAGAGAGAGAGAGACCCCCAGACTCACCACCCTTCACCAAGATGCACCAGGAAGGCCAAGAACGTCTGCACAGCACGTGTCTGCAGCGATTTAAGTCCTTAGAGAAGTATCTGAGTGTGAGCACTAGGGTATAGGGAGGGGCTCCACCACCAGAAAAAATGCCTCTAAGAACTCCCAGAACATGGCCGCCAGTGATTCTCAATATAAGTCCACCGCAAAATGGCCGCCAGGTGTACCAATATGGCCGCCGAATCTTGTAGAGCACATGGGCTACAAGAAAATAGTGGCCTCGCATTGGCCTGCGGAGCTACTGAGGGCCCTCAAGGGGGCCCCCCAGCCTCCTGGATGGGATCGACAGGAAAGGGGACCCTGGGAGTGACAAGTAAACCCCACCCCCGCACGATCGTTCATCTGTCGCCAGCTGTCCTAGGGAGGGGCCCGCGCCCACCCCAAAATCTACCAGGGGAAGAGGGGGGAACATTTATTCACCATACCAGGAACAGGCGGGTGCCATGTCCTGACAGAACCCTTCTCTGCCGAAGTGGGGGGGCTGTCGGCCAATAGGAACACAGCGACTCGGGCCTAGACCCGGTCGTATGCGACCTGGCAAGACGTTTAACTCACGGGGCCAGTCCCTGTCCGGTGGGACTATGTCATGGACGACCTAGAGTGGAGCTGGGGCCTGCACGCGCTCGCTGACTGGTTGGGGTGACCACTGGATCTAGATATCCAGCCCGTCACCCAGATCTGGCTTAGTTACTTGTAGATCTCACAAGAAAAATATCAGTAGAAAAGGCTAACTAGGAAAAACTATCTATAAAAAATGGAGTCCTTTGACAGTCGCCGCCCATTCAGTCAGCCTTCACTAGTGGGTAATGGCGCCCTCTGCAGGAGCAAGCTAGGCAGTTTGAAATGTTAATAAAAAACTTTCTATACTTAGACACACCTCTAGGAGGCCGTCCCTCAGCCATTATCTTGATCCAGTTATCACTGTTCCTCAGTTTGTAGCAAGCAGTACCGGAAGGCAAAACCCCCAGATCCAAGAACCAGAGGGGCGGTGGCGGCGACTATCAGAGGACTCAGAGAACATAATTTTACGGTAAGTTCTTACAAAAATTCTATTTTCTCTTACGTCCTCTGACAGTCGCCGCCCGTTCAGTCAGCCTTCACTAGTGGAATGTCCCAAAGCAGTGCAGGTGTGAGGGGTGGGAAGACGCAACCTACTGAAAAGGTAACGAATCAACCAGGCCAGAAAACAACAACTGAGCCCACAGGGCAATAAAGCGCAAAACAGGAGCTAACCCAGAACAACAAAAAACACCCCAGGAAGAGACAGAAAAAAAACACGTCTCTTCAAACGACCGCCGCACTCAAAACCTTGCGGCCAAAGGAAGCATCCAAGGGTGCCAGCACAACAATTCTGTAGAATTTTGTGAAAGTGTGCACAGACGACCAGGTCGCTGCTTTGCACACCTGAGCCACAGAAGCCTGATGGCGAAAAGCCCAAGAGGCACTGACAGCTCTAGTAAAATGTGGCTTTACACGGAAAGACGGAACCTGACCCTTGATTGAATATGCCTGAACAATCGTCTGTCTGATCCACTTAGAAATGGTTGCAGCGGACGCAGCCGAACCCTTCCGAGGTCCTTCAGGAAGGACAAACAGAGAATCAGACTTCCTAAAAGACCCCGTGGCAGACAGGTAAACCCTAAGCAATTTCATTGGGATGCTTGGGCTTCGCACAAAGTGAGGGCAACATGATATCCTCATTAAGGTGGAAAGTCGAGACCACCTTGGAGAGAAAAGACTGATTGGGTCGCAGAACCACCAGATAAGGCGAACGGCAAGACAGAGCCACCAATTCAGATAGCTACCAGAAAAGCAACCTTCTGGGACAACACAGGCAGAGGAATGTCTCTGATGTTCTCATAGGGAGACCGTTGTAACACAGATAACACCAAATTTAGGTCCCTGGAAGGCAAAGGAGCCTTCCTCGGGGGAGCCAGATGCCGCACCCCTTGGATGAAGGTGCAAATCAAGGAATTCGTCACCAAGGGACGCTGGAATAGAATGGCTAAGGCCGACAACTGACCCTTTATCGTGGTCAGCGCCAAACGCTGATCCACATCTTCCTGCAGGAATGCCAAAATCCTCACCACCGAGAAGGAGCGGGGATGGAATCCTCGCGACTCGCACCAGGCAATATATGCCTTCCAGGTGCGATGATAAATTTTTCTAGAGGTAGCTTTCCGAGCCTTCAATAAGGTAGAAATGACAGCTTTCGGAAGACCCCTATCTCTCAAGACCTGGCTTTTAACCGGCACGCCGTCAAAGCCAGAGACTGTAAAGCAGGATGGAAGATCGGCCCGAGACAGAAGATTGTCTCTCAGCGGAAGCCGCCAGGGAGGCTCGACGACCATCTGCCCGATGTCTGTGTACCAAGACCGACGCAGCCAGTCTGGGGCTACCATAATGACCTGCAGGATGCCAACCTGTGGAGGAACCTGGATAACAGTTGAATCGGAGGGTAGGCATAAATCAGCCAATACCGGTGCCAAGGCACCACCAACCGCCAGAGGATCGCGGGTTCTGGCCACGTCCGGAGACCCCCACCTGGCACACAGGAGGCAAAACACCTCCGGATGCAGGGACCATTCTCCCTGGTCCAGGGTCTGGTGACTCAGATAGTCCGCCTGCCAGTTGTCCACACCTGGAATCTGAACGGCCGAAATCGCCGGAACGTGCGTCTCGGCCCAAGCTAGGTTCTCGGCCACTTCCTTGGCTGCCCAGGCACTCTTGGTGCCCTCTTGGTGATTGATGTAAGCCACCGCCGTGGTGTTGTCCGTCTGTACCCGAACCGGGCAACCCTGAAGCCGAGTTGACTAATGGAACAGGCAGAGTTTGATTGCTCGGAGCTCCAAGACGTTTATCGGTAAGGAGGCCTCCTCCGTCGACCACGTCCTTTGGGCACAAAGCATGCCCAGAACTGCACCCCAGCCCGATAGGCTGGCATCCGTGGTGAGCACCGTCTCCAGCAGAGGGCGGAAGGACTTGCCTTGTGTCAGAGTTGGAGACCGGAGCCACCACAAAAGATCCGATCTTGCGAGGTGGCTCAGAGAAATCCTCCTGTCCAAAGACTGAGGCATTCTGTTCAACCTGGCAAGGATCTCCGCTTGCAGAGTTCTCGTGTGAAATTGAGCAAACGGGACGGCTTTGAAAGCTGAAACACTGAGACCCAGGGACCGCAAACAGGCCCGCAGGGAGGAGAGATCGTTGTGCCTGAGGGACCTGATCTCGTCCCACAGGGTCTAGAGTTTGTCCTCTGGGAGAAAAACTCGTGCCTGAGCTGAGTCCAGGACCATCCCCAGGTACTAAAGACGAACTGACGGGGTCAGTGCCGACTCCTGAAAGTTTATGGTCCACCCGAATTCCTGGAGAGCCTGATCCGTGACGGACAGATCGCTCGTCAAAGTTGCACACAAGCTCGACCTTAACAGGAGGTCGTCCAGAAAACCGAGGACCGTAATCCCCCTTAAACGCAGTAAAGCCAGCACTGGAGCCGAAACCTTGGCGAATACCCTGGGAGCCCAAGCGAGACCGAAGGGCAACGCCACAAACTGGTAATGCTCCTCTGCCACCGCAAAGCAGAGATATCTCTGATGACCCTCGTAGATAGGGATGTGCAGATACACATCCTTCAAGTCGACGGAGGCAAGGAAGTCCCCTGGACTCAACAACGCCACCACCGACCTGATGGATTCCATCCGGAACTTCTGCACCGGCGCAAAGCAGTTCAGAGTCTTTAGGTCCAGAATCTGACACACTTTGCCCTCTTTTCTGGTTTTAACAGGTTGGAATAAAAACCGCGAAACTGTGAACCGTGAAGGCACTGGCACAATGACTCCTTGGGCGAGCAGATCTTGTACCGCCCCCCATGAGATCCCTGAAACGATCGGGAATCAGATGGAGATTGGATGGAAAGAAACGGTCGATCTTGTACCCTGAACGAATCACCTGTCCTTAATTCTGGACGACCAGGGTTCCTGAAAGCAACGCAGACATCTCCCCACCCCTGAAACTGGTGAGTGCATCCCTTCAGCAAGAGGTGGACTGGGCGGACCGCGACCCCGACCGCAGACAGCCGAGCGTCTAACGGAGCCTCATCCAAGGCCACGTTACACAGGTACATCCCGGCCTGGGTCATTTGATCCACCATGTCAAGGGCAGTCGGAGAGGCCCACTCCACCACCAGGGTGCTCCAAAGCACCTTGGACCATGCCGTGACAGCCTGAGAGACCATAACCAAGGCAAACACAGGTTTGAGCAGGGAGCCCGCCACCGAATACATGTGGCGGGAAAGCGCCTCTACACGCCTATCTGCTGGATCCTTGAACACCGGAGAGTCATCCACCGGCATCAAGGTGGATTTATTTAGCCTAGAAACAGCGTGGTCCACCTTAGGTGACACCGTCCAACGTTTGTCCACAGCCTCAGCAAAGGGAATAGCGGCAGTGAAAACTCTTAGGCACCACCAGCATATGTTTGATGCAACGCCATTCACAATTTCGTGAAACTCCTCGGGGCAGGGGAAAACCTGACCTGACTTCTGGGCCTTTCTGAACCCGAAGGCAGCCCGCTTACTTGACTGAGATGGCTCATCGTCAAGATTCAAAGTCTCCCTAATGGAACTAATAAGTGCATCCATCACAGCGCGTTCCCGCGCCACCGAAGAGAAAGACTCCTCCTCCTCCCCCTCGGAAAGTGAGGACAGGGACCCCTCCGGGGGGACGTTGTCCGTGGCAACCAAATCAGGCTCTGAGTCAGAGGACTGGGAGGGCATAGGCCATTTTTGAAAAGTGCGTTCTGACATCAGCAGGTCCACCTTGAACGCCAAAGGCGGAAGAGCAGCAGATAATGAGGCCATGGAAGAGGATTCAGGAGTACCTGAAGCCCCGACCAAGGGAATTTGTTATCCTGGGAGTCCATTATTGCAATTTAAAATTAATGGGAAGCTGGCCCTTTAAAACGCCGGTTCACGCGGGCCCCCACCCCCACTTGCACTATTTGAAGAGCCCCTTCAGAAAAGGCAATAGCCACAAGAGAAAACAGTTTTAACCACTTAAGCCCCGGAGGATTTGGCTGCTCAAAGACCAGGGCCTATTTTGCGATTCGGCACTGTGTGACTTTAACGGACAATTGCGCGGTCGTGCGACGCTGTACCCAAATGAAATTGACGTCCTTTTTTCCCACAAACAGGTGCTATTTGATCACCTGTGCGATTTTTACTTTTTGCGCTATAAACAAAAATAGAGCGACAATTTTGAAAAAATCACAATATTTTTTTTATTTTTTTTATATGAAATCCCCCCCCCCCCAAAAAAAAAAAAAAAAAATCGCAATAAGCGTATTTTGATTGGTTTGCGCAAAAGTTATTGCGTTTACTAACTACGGGAAAGATTTATGTAATTTTTATTGTTTTTTTTTAAACTAGTAATGGCGGCGATCTGCGATTTTTTTTGTGGGATTGCGACTTTGCGGCGGACAGATCGGACCCTTCACTGACATTTTTGACACTTTTGGGGGTACCAGTGACATTACTACAGTAATCAGTGCTATACATATGCACTGTTACTGTAAAAATTACACTGGCAGGGAATGGGGTTAACTTTATTAGAGATGCAGGGGTTAAATTAGTCCCTAGGGGCGTGCTTCTAACTGTAAATAGGCATGGCTTTTGATGTAACCACAGAGCCATACGATCCTACATAGCAGGATCATATGATCTCTGCTGTTACATCAGGGAGAATGAAAGGCGGCTTTGTTTACATTAGCCGCCTGCCTTTCTCCCTCTCCAGCAGGAGATCGTGAGTGACCGGCGGACATCGGAGCCGCCGGTCACTCGTGCGGGGATGGGAGTGAACAAGCGGGGGCGGGAGCGTGCCTCAGGCGGCGCGCGCTCGCCCCCTATTGGTTCGCGGGCGAGTGACATACCGGTAAGTCACTTTGCCCAGGGGGGGCTGACCGCCGCAAGTGGTTAACAGGAAAATGCCTGAGAAAACAGTACAAATCCCCCCACAGTGTCAGTACTTGCCACATGCTGCTCAGTGAAGAAATGGAAGGGAGGGAGGAAGTGACCTCACATCCATAGAGGCCTATGCCCACCCTGAGCCACAAAAAAATGGTGCCTAATGAAAGCTAATGGGAGGAATCACAGGCAAAATGGCTGCCGCCCTTACTAGGCGTTTGCCCACAACCAAGATGGCGCCCGATCAGCGCCAAGACAAGGACCTAAAATGGCTGCTGCCCTTACACTGAGCCCAGCCAGCCTGCCCTCATCCCAAGATGGCGGCCATGCTAAACGGCGCCAAAGTACACATACACGATCTGGCCACCCCAGGGGACCCCAAAGAGAACCCCTTGATGCTATGGAGGCCCCCCAGGTACAGCAAGTGCACCGCACAGCGCCCTCAGCAGGGCCAGGGAGGGAGGGAAACTTACCACGCTGGCCAGAAGGGGGATATCACAGAGACCCCTAAGAGTGG
Organism: Pelophylax lessonae; assembly: GCF_965119305.1. Classification (NCBI taxonomy): domain Eukaryota; kingdom Metazoa; phylum Chordata; class Amphibia; order Anura; family Ranidae; genus Pelophylax; species Pelophylax lessonae. The sequence goes on along the minus strand of NC_138778.1, from coordinate 76,992,498 downwards.
GCCCACAGAACCCCCCTACAGGTCCTAGTTCCAGGGACAAGGGGGTAGTAGTACGTACCAGTCCAGAGAATGCCGGCACCGCTCTGATACGGGAGACCTCCCACCCTGAGTGGGGGTGCCGTTAGCCAGGGAGGGATGCTAGCAACACATGGGCATTCCGGAGTTGAGTCACCCCCGGGGGAAGATGGACCTCCGCAGGCTTGTCCCCATCCCGAGGGGCACTGTCGTTGCGAGGCCTGGGTGCACCAGTGACCTGCGACGATTGTTGGCAGACTGGGACTCCATAACGATCTATATTATCTAGTGCGAGGCCCAGCTCTGCTGTCGCTTGTAGTCCTCCAGGAAATTCCCTGACTAACTAGCGATAGTGAGAGAAATAAAAAGCTATTTTCAAAAGAAAAGACATTTTTTAGGAAAAAAACATAAAGAAACTGAGACGCTAGGTCCCAGCAGGGAAGAGCTAGCCTACTCCTGACGCGAGGCAGCATAAAACTGAGGAACAGTGATAACTGGATCGGGATAATGGCTGAGGGACGGCCCCCTGGAGGTGTGTCTAAGTATAGAAAGTTTTTTATTAACATTTCAAACTGCCTAGCTTGCTCCTGCAGAGGGCGCCATTACCCACTAGTGAAGGCTGACTGAACGGGCGGCGACTGTCAGAGGGCGTAAGAGAAAAACAACTTTTGCCAGGACCAGAGATCCCAGCAAGGAACTAGGTCCTTCCTCCTGACTAGGCAGATTAAAAGGGACATCTTACAGCAGGGAGAGCGGGTATACCCCCTGGGACTGCCCATAGGCATAGCCAGAACTTTTTTCTGCCTAGTGTCCCACTCATGTAGGGGGCAGTATAACCCTACTGATATGAAGATCAGAGACTGCGTCCGTCAATATACGATTGAGAAATCTTGGTTTACGAGTAAGGCGGTTTACGAGCGTTTTAAAAGATGAGCAAAGTTTTTTTTTTTTTTAAATGTTGTCTTGGTTTGTGATATACAAACAATAATCGAGCAGTAATTTTAAATGTAAAAAAAAAAAAAAAAAAGAATGACACCCACAATGTTAAAGTGTTTGTTAACACACACTGCTATGTTGCTATAATCCTTTTTGTTTCCTAATGCTAGCTGCTCCTGTCACTGTGTTTTTTTAAAAAAATGCTGGCTTTACCCGATTTCAGAGTGCCTCTCTCCTCTCCCCGTCTGAAAGCTGCAGTGGGCAGAGCTGAGATTCCCCCGCTGGCGTCAGTCAGGAGGAGAGAGCCGGCTAGTCACATGACGGCCGAGCGGCACTCTGAAATCTGGTAAAGCCAGCATTTTTTTTTTTATAAAAACACAGCGACAGGAGCACCTAGCATTGGGAAACAAAGAGGATTATATAAGATAATAAAGGTTTTTTCAGCATTAGAAGGGCACCTGACACAGGAGCAGAAAGCAGGGAGGGGAGAGGGGGACAGAGGGAGACAGAGAGGACAGTGTAGGTCTGTGGACGACTGAGACACATATGCTGACCATGGTGTCAGGGCTCAGCAGCCATGATATACTGTGGTCAGCGTACATGGGGATGGGGGGTGGGGGGATCAGAAACTGGCAGGATTAGCCAGGTTCTTTAGGTGATATGGGGGTCAAATTACACAGTACACGTTATACTGTATTTTGTATTGCCGTAATCATTTTTATATGAATAAATGGTTATGGAACGATTCATCTGAGTTTCCATTATTTTTTATGGAGAAATTTGCTTTGATATAAGAGCGCTTTGGATTACAAGCATGCTTCCAGGAACTAATTATGCTCGCAAACCAAGGTATTACTGTATATGAATGAGCCTAGTTTACATCATTGTGGTCCTTTAGGCCCCATGCACACAAGGCGTCAGAAAAAACGAGCCGCAGAGCTACTTCGAACGCCAGGAAAAAGCAGCTGTAAAAACATGCTTTTAGTAGCTTTTTCCATTGGCGTTATTGCATGTTTGGCCACGTTGCTTTTAGCAGTGGTTTTTCTGCCTCCATTCAAAATCAATGGTTCCCTATGGGAGCCTATTGATTTGAATGGAAGGCGCATCCCAAGTCGGATCAGGATGCGGGCAGGGGGCTTATCAGACAAGGGGGCCCCCCAGATCCCGGACCCCCTCCCTATGTGAATGTGTATGGGGTACATAAAAGGCAGTGTATGTAAATAACGACAGGAAACATTTTGAAAAGTTTATTAAAAATCTTCATCCGGTCTTCTCCGCTCTGGTCTTCTCCCCTCCACTCTTCTGGTCTTCTCCCCTCTATTCTTTTGCCCTCCGCTCTTCTCCACTCCGCTATTCTTCTTCCTCTGGTCTTCTTCTTCCTCCGGTCCGCCTCCGACGAGGTCGCCGGTGATTATTCCGGCTCCGGGTCTGCGCAGCTTGTTATATAGCCATTAGGGGTGTGGCCTCCCAGTGACATCATCAGGAGACCCCACCCCTTTATGTCACAGATGACGCCGTTTTTTTTCGGGTGGGGCTCCCCTCAAAATCCATACCAGACCCGAAGGGCCTGGTTTGGAACCTGAGGGGGACCCCCATGCCGTTTTTTTCCCCATTTTGGCGTGGAGTTCCCCCTCAAGATTCTCAGAGAGCAAGTTGCATCACAAGTCGGATCATCCTGATCCGACTTGCGATGCACCTTCCATTCAAATCAATGGGCTCCCATAGGGAACCACTGATTTATAAAAAAAACGTATTACGTTGCTTAATGCTGTATAAGCAACGTTAATCAGCCATTAGCAGCGTCAGACGTTTTTACAGCTTGACGCTGCAGCTCCAGAACGCACTGGTCCTGGGTTTTTTTTGCATCTCAAAAACGCCTATGCCAATTGGAGCTCCTAAAAGCCCTGTGTGTGCATGAGGCCATAGAATAACATGGAGGGGCATTTTTAAGCTTCAAAAAAAAAACATCTGACGCTCCTAACCACAGCTGCAAAAACGCCCTGTGTGCATGGGGCCTTAAAGTAACACTAAACAAAATTCTTATTCTTACACATCCACTTTTTAATTGCCCTGTAATCTTACTGTCTTTTCTGAATTTGGAGAAGGCCGAGAGCAACAGAAGGAACTTCTTGGAGTAAAAGGCTAAGTTCACCTTAAAAAAATGCCACGGCCGTGGCATTGTCTAATTGAATCCGTACAAGACACCCCTGAAGACGAACTGTCCAATGGGTCAGACAAAGCCTGGTCGCCTGAAATTGCAGTTCATTGATCGGTAGTCTGGACTCCTCCAGACTCTGGAGTCCAAACCCCCTGAGCACAATCTGTGCCCAGAACACCTTCCCACCCAGACAGACTGGCATTCGTGGTGACCACTGTTCAGTACAGGGGAGAGAAGGATTTTCCCAGTCGAAGAGCCGGAGAGCGAAGCCACCAAATCAGGGACCCTCTTATACCCCAGCTCAGCAGGATCAGATTGTCTAGCGACTGTGGATTCTTGTCCCACATGGTGAGAATCTCTCTCTGCAGAGGTCTCGTGTGAAAGTGTGCAAACGGAACCACCTCGAAGGTAGACACCATCAGGCTCAGTAACCGCATGCAAGCCCTCAGAGACGACTGACTGCTGTTCAACAGAAGTCGAATGGCATCCTGCAGCACAGTGATGTCCAGGTGGTCCTGTAGAGCAGTTGGAGATTCTGCTCGCAGAAGAAGGTCGCCCAGGTACCCCAGCATCCATGTACCTCAACACCGCAATCCCCCCGCTGTTGCAACAATGCCAACACTTTTGGGAACACCCGAGGAACTGAAGCGAGACCAAAGGGTAACGCCACAAATTGATAATGCTCCTCGTCCACGGCAAAGCGGAGAAAGCGCTGATGCCCGACATATATTGAGATATAGAGGTAAGTGTCCTTGATATCGATAGAGGCCAGAAGATTCCCTTGATGAAGGGATGGCACCACCGAACGTATGGACTCCAACCGAAACGTCTGTATCCGCACAAAGCGGTTCGGGGTTTGAGGTCCAGGATTAGATGAACTTTGCCTTCCTTCCTGGGAACAGGTTTGAATAAAAACCCCGAAAAGGTTCCGAGTTCGGAACCAGTACAATCCCCCCTTGCAGTAGCAATTCTTGTACTGACCCAAAGAGACCACGCAGGCGGTCTGAGGATGAATGCAGGTTGGAAGGAAAAAACATCTCTAAAGGATAAGACAGAAATTTGAACTTGTAGATGGACCAAATCAGATTGTGGACCCACCTGTCATAAATCAGAGAGGTTCACGGATCCGGAAAAAAACAAAGACGTCCCCCCACCCCAGATGTCGGTAAAGGCGCCCCTTCAGGCAGAAGAGGACTTGCCTGCAGGTCTGGAAGGACCTGCCCTCGGCTTACCAGGCCAGGCCCTCCTGAAACCTCCGGAACCGTTCCTAACGGGGTCTGGATCCTTTTTTTTCGCCTGCAACAAGATTCCTTGCCCCTGGAAGCCTGTGGAAGGAGAGTACTCTTCCGTCCTGTGACTCCCTTAATAATTTCATCCAGGGAAGACCCAAACAGGTGATCCCCCACAAAGGGGAGATCCACCAAGGCCTTCTTGGAAGCTTGGTCCGCAGACCAGCATTTCAGCCATATCATGCGCTGAAGGACCACTGCTGTCACAGACACCCTAGAAACTAAAGGAGCCGCATCCAGAGAGGCGTCACAGAGAAACTGCAACCCCTGGACCAACTGGCCAGCCAGCTCTGCAAAGGCAGGAGGAAGCTGTTCCTCCTCCAGGTCCTGGCACAAAAGCTTAGCCCATTCCGTCAAGGTCTTGGACACCAAGGCAATGGTGAACATCAGCCTAAGGACCAAACCAGCCATAGTAAACATGTCTCGGATCAAGGTATCCGCCTTCCTATCAAAAGGGTCCTTAAAGGTCGGGGACTCCTCCAGGGGAATCAGAGTGGATTTGTTCAGTCTGGAAAACAAAGAATCCAGCACAGGTGGTACTGTCCACTTTTTTAACAGGGACTCTTCAAATGGGTACCTCCTAGCAAAACGCTTAGGGATCACTAATTTGCGTTTAGGGCAACCCCACTGATTTGCAACAGTTTTGTCAAAACAGGCAGAAAAAGGAAAAACCTTTGCCGCTTTGAAGGATTTTCGAGTACCAAAGGTGACTTGTGCCTCCGACGCTGCCGCATCTTACATTTTTAAAGTTTCCCGCACTGATACAATCAGTGCATCCACCAGCACTTTTCTGTGCATGGCTGTATCGGAAGAGGAATCATCCTCACTATCAGAGCACTCAGGGTGCGTGGACGCAGACCCGGAAGGGTGACTTGGGTCCGCGGCGGCCAGATCAGACTCAGAATCTAAAGAGACAGAAGAGGCAGGCAAAGGCGGTGGACTCTTTTTGCTGGTCGTCTTTTGCAGGACCATATCAACCTTAGACACTAATGACTCCAGAGCCGCCGCCATAGCAGACAGTGTGGACTAGGACCCAGAAGGGCCCGCCGCCTCCGAGATGTAATCAGGGGGTGAAATCTGCTCCAGGGACTCCATATTAGCCAGGGAAACTCACAGGCAAAAATAGTAAAAAACACTGCTAAGTGACTCCTGCCACTGTGCTAGCGGCACTACAGGTCCCAGCACAGCTGAATCGTTGCTATAGAAGAGAGAGGAATATCCCCCCAATAACTCATCAACCCCGGTCAGTACAGAGCAGAGCACTGAATGCTGTACACCATGCAGCGATCACAAAAGAAGAGGAAGACCAGGAGTCGGCACTAGAGGTCCACCTCCACAATCAACGCCCACAAGGCTCCAAAAACATGGCCGCCCCCTTAGTCAATTGGAAACACCATTATAATGGCCACCGGACTAAACAAACATGGCAGTCATATATACAAGCAGCTGTCCACGGCAAAATATCGGCTACATGCGGCGCCCACACAGCTTCCAGGGCCCACAGGGGACACCAAGGGACATGCTGGCAGTACAGGGGGGCCCTGGCAGGAACCCCCACCAGGACAACACCCCATAAAACCAGGTGTTTGGCTGATGGCGGCGCGCCCAGCCCCCATCGCCCGCTTAACATCCCACAGGTGATCCTGGACAGGTATGGCCACCCCCGGGAGGGGGGGGGGGGAGAGCTAGGTGTGGGTAGATGGGGGGGGACGCTATGTGGGAAGGAGAGGAACCCAGGGGTCGACCTTCCCAGGGAGTGGGGCTATGTTGCGGCCGACCTAGCGCGGAGCAAAGGTCTGCACACGCTCGCTGGCCAGACTGGGGAGACCGTAAGGGTCTAGAATATCCAGTCCGTTGCCCAGTCCAGCAGTCTTTTGTAGTTCTCACAGGTACAGAAAATAACAAAAAAAATCAGTTTAAAAAAGAAAAAAATGCAAGGATCAGAGATCCCGGCAAGGAACTAAGTCCTTACCCCTGACTAGGCAGATAAAAACTGAATGCCTATAGCAGGAAGTGGGAGTATACAGTTGTGCTAATAAGTTTACATACCCTGGCAGAATTTATGATTTCTTGGTAATTTTTCAGAGAATATGAATGATAACACAAAAACTTTTCTTTGATTCGTGGTTAGTGTTTGGCTGAAGCCATTTATTATCATTCAACTGTGTTTACTCTTTTTAAATCATAATGACAACAGAAACTTCCCAAATGACCCTGATCAAAAGTTTACATACCCCAGTTCTTAATACCATGTATTGTTCCCTTTAACATCAATGACTGCTTGGAGCCATTTGTGGATGAGGCTCTTTATCTTCTCAGATGGTAAAGCTGCCCATTCTTCATGGCAAAAAGCCTCCAGTTCCTGTAAATTCTTGGGCGGTCTTGCATGAACTATACGTTTGAGATCTCCCCAGAGTGGCTCAATGATATTGAGGTCAGGAGACTGAGATGGCCACTCCAGAACCTTCACTTTATTCTGCTATAGCCAATGACAGGTTGACTTGGCCTTGTGTTTAGGATCATTGTCATGTTGAAATGTCCAAGTACGTCCCATACGCAGCTTCCAGGCTGATGAATGCAAATTTTCCTCCAGTATTTTTTGATAACATACTGCATTCATCTTGCCATCAATTCTGACCAAAATTCCTGTGCCTTTGTAGCTCACACATCCTCAAAACATCAGGGACCCACCTCCGTGTTTCACAGTAGAGATGGTGAACTTTTCATCACAGGCTTTGACTCCTCTCCAAATGTAGCGTTTATGGTTGTGGCCAAAAAGCTCAATTTTGGTCTCATCACTCCAAATTACTTTGTGCCAGAAGGTTTGAGGCTTGTCTCTGTGCTGTTTGGCGTATTGTAAGTGGGATACTTTGTGGCATTTGCGTAGTAATGGCTTTCCTCAGGTGGCTCGATCATGCAGCCTATCTTTTTTCAAGTGCCTCCTTATTGTGCATCTTGAAACAGCCACTCCACATGTTTTCAGAGAGATCTTTTTTTCACCTGAAATTATTTGTGGGTTTTTCTTTGCATCCCGAACAATTTTCCTGGCAGTGGTGGCTGAAATTTTAGTTGGTCTACCTGACCGTGGTTTGGTTTCAACAGAACCCCTCATTTTCCACTTCTTGATTAGAGTTTGAATACTGCTGATTGGCATTCTCAATTCCATGGATATCTTTTTATATACCATTCCTGTTTTATACACTTCAACTACCTTTTCCTGCAGATCCTTTGACAATTCTTTTGCTTTCACCATGACTCAGAATCCAGAAACGTCAGTGCAGCACTAGATGAAAGATGCATGGGTCTGCCAGGAGTCCAGAAACTCGTTGACCTTTTATACACAAACACACATACTAATTACAAGCAAAGAGATCACAGGTGAGGACGGTTACCTTTAATAGCCATTCAAACCCCTTTGTGTCAACTTATGTGCATGTGATCAGGCCAAAAATCACGAGGGTATGTAAACTTTTAACTTTTTCTGTTGTCATTATGATTTAAAAAGAGTAAACACAGTTGACTGATAATAAATGGCTTCAGCCAAACACTAACCATGAGTGAAAGAAAAGTTTTGTGTTTTCATTAATATTCTCGGAAAAATGGCCAAGAAATCATAAATTCTGCCAGGGTATGTAAACTTATGAGCACAACTGTACCTCCTGGGACTGCCCTATAGGCGTGGTAAAGTTTTTTCCTGTCTAGTGTCCTACTCCTGTAGCATAACCCAATGGTCAAGAAGATTGATCATTGACTATTTAGTCAATGAACGAAAGAGAACATAGCATTTATTATTTTTTATTATATTCAGGAGCCTAAGCATTGCACTCACAAACAGTGGATTGTGGGTGAAATGTCAGGCTCCTGCACAATCTCTTTCTTGCTTTGTGCCCAATCCTCCGTTCAGGCATTTAGTTACAAAGCTAGAGGATGGTTGAATGGACTACAAGGGTGCTCATCAGTGCCCTCGGAGTTCATGGAGAACTACAAGTTGTCTGCCGCAGCAGTGTGGCATAAACCCCGCAAAGCCACGTCAGTTTTAAAAAATGTGACATTAGGTATGGGGAGAGGATCCCGCCACCTGCTGTGAAGGGAGGGTGCAGGGATGCTTAATAGTAATATGTTACACCCTAAATATGGGTGTAACATGTTACTACAGGTGAACTTGTGTAGTTTGTGATGCCTCAGGTCAAGTTGGGGGATTTTAAGGGCAGGAGTAAGAGATGTAGATGGTAGTAGATAACGTAAATAATTTATTAAAACAATATAATATATACAAAACACTTGAGAGTGAATGGGTAAAGGCCCATTAGGTGCTGGTGAGAGAGAAGTAAGGAGTGTGTGTTACACGTGAAAAATGAGTGACATTTCAATATTTTGTGGGGGACAATCCTGCTCTGCTGTTCCTTGTATCAAATGACATGGATTGGTTCAGAGGAGGTGTCCAATCGGTAGTCCGATGTGCAGATAAGCATCCTTCAGGTCTATAGAGGCCAGGAACTCCCCCGGATTCAGGGAGGCCACCACGGAGCGGAGTGATTCCATACGGAATTTTCGAACGCGCACGAAACGGTTCAGCGCTTTCAAGCCCAGAATCGGACGCACTTTGCCCTCCTTTCTGGGCACAGTGAACAGATTTGAATAAAAACCCAGAAACCTGTCCCGATGAGGCACCGGGACGATCACCCCCTGGGCGAGGAGATCCTGCACCGCCTGATGCAGGTCCTGCACCGCCTGATGCAGGTCCTGCAACCGCCCTGGGGTCAAATGAAAATTTGATGGAAAGAATCTGTTCGCCGGCCGTGAAAGAAATTCGATCTTGTACCCTGACCGAATGATTTCCTGAACCCACCTGTCCGTGATTCGGAGCAGCCAAGGTTGGAGGAAACCGTGCAAACATCCCCCCACCCCTAAAACGGGTGAGGGCGCCCCTTCAGGCCGAGGCGGACTGAGCCGCCGACCCAGCCTGGCCGGATTTTTGTTTGCCAAACCAGGGCTTCTTCTGGCCACCTTGGCCCTTGAAGGGTTTCCCCTTGTTCTGTGCCTTTAAGGCACGAAAAGACCCCTGAGTAGGTTTAAAGGAGGGGGCCCGCTTACCGCGGAAAAACTTACCCTTAGGGTTCTGGGGCAGTAAAGTGCTCTTACCCCCAGTGACTCCTTTAACCAATTCATCCAGGGATTCCCCAAAAAGGCGAGACCCCGCATAGGGGATATCAGCCACCGTCTTCCTTGATTTTTGGTCAGCTGACCAACATTTCAACCAGATTAAGCGACGGTTAATCACAGCGACACTGGACAAGCGTATCGCCAAAGGGGCCTCATTTAGAGCCGCATCGCACAAATACATGACCCCACGATAGATCTGATCCACCATCTCTACTGTAGTGGGAGGGGCAGAATCGGTCACGAGGGTGCGTTTGAGCACCTTGGTCCAATCCGCCACAGCCTGAGCCACCATCACAGAGGCAAAAATAGCCTTGAGCATGGAACCCGCCACCATGTAGGAGTGTTGGGCAAGAGATTCCAGCCTCCTATCCGTAGGGTCCCTAAACACCGGAGAGTCCTCGGCAGGGAGCAGGGTAGATTTATTCAATCTGGCCACCGTGTGATCCACTTGAGGAGGCACACACCAGCGTGCCATCGTAGTGGCCGCAAAGGGTAGACCTTATGGTGAAACTCTGCGGGGCAAGGAAAAACCTGCGCTGTCTTGCGGGTCCTGTGTGTACCAAAAGAGGACACAACGCCCGGAGGAGTGGGCTCATCCTCCAAATGTAGTGTTTCCTTTACCACTAGGATCAACTCATCCATAGCTGCGCGTTCCTCGGGCGACCCAGGGGGGGAGTCATCCACCCCTGCCACCTCCGTCTCTCCCTCAGACTCTTGCGGGTCCTTAGAAGAGCGAGACCCCAAAAGGGCCACGCTACCTACAGCAACCATATCATACTCCGAATCAGAAGAAAAGGAGATTCTAGGCCTTTTCCTAGCAGCACGTTCAGACATCAGCACATCCATTTTTGACACCAAAGTTGCCACAACAGCAGCCAAATTAGTGACTGTAGAGGATTCAGAGGACCCTGAATCCCCTACCAAAGCTGGAGGAAATTTACTGTCCTGGGATTCCATTGCAGAAATAAAAAGTTTTGTTTTTTTTTGGAACTGGCCCTTTAAGAGCGCTGCGGACCCCCACAGCACACCGCTATCGAGGCTGTGACACACAGACCCCCGCAGGGACAAAACTGACCAGGAAGGGTACACAAGTCAGGATAAGAAAGGAACAGCAGGACAGACACCCCACAGTGTGTTACCAGCTTCTTCGGTCGGCTCTGTGAGAAAGGAGGAAGTGATGTCACCCCGCTGGAGGCTGAACTAGGCTGCAGGCCAAGGGAAAATGGATGCCCATGTAAACTAATGGGAGGCTTCGGCAAGATGGCCGCCGACATGTGCTCGGAACGATCGTTTGCCACAAACAAGATGGCGCCGTAAGGAGCGAAAACACACTAGTGAAGCCAGACATGCTGCCCACACTTAAAATGGCGGACCGGCGGTTTTTAACCCCGCAGCGGTCGCCGCATGTGTCTGCATCCCCAAGCACCCTAAAGTGACATTAGGAGAGGGACCCCCAAAAACCCCACACAGCGCTGCTGTGAGAGAATAAAAACCCCCGCAGGGATCGGGACGAGAGAGCCCAAAACGCACAAACACAGGGGACACCACAGACACACAGGACTGCCGACCCCAGACAGAGGCCCCACATAGAATGTACTTACCTGTACCTGATGGCGTGGGGTGCCTCATATCAAGCGGGAAACTGCCCACCCTCAGATGGCAGGGGAGTGCCGCCAGCCAAAAAACGCAGGACACTATTAGTGCACGGACGAACCTATGCTGTGTCCAGTGAGGTAGCCACCTCACACGGCTGCATCCCTGATGGACAGGGATGGGTCATTTGTGAGGCCAGGGCGAACACATAGCCTGCGAAACGCTCGATGGCGGGCTGGGATTCCATCTGACCCTCTGTCCTGGAGAACCAGGACGGTCAGTCCGATTCCCGACTCCGCAGATGCCGTCTTCATCCGAAGATCCACTAACTAGTGCTGATAAAATATACAGCTAGCAATGTAAAGAAAAAATGACATATTTTTTAAAATAAATCATAAGAGAAAAGGCTGAGACTGTAGCCTCAGTACAGGGAAGCCTATCCACTCCTGAAGCTAGGCAGAAGACAAACTGAATTGGGATGGCTATTGCAGGGGGGTATTGGACTAGAAGGACAGCCCCCATGGGTGTGACTATGTAGATTAATTGTTTGTTTTACAAGTCTTATGCCTAGAAACTCCTGTGGAGATGAAGTCAATACCCCATAAGTGAAGACTGTATGAGTGGGCGGCGACTGTCGGAGGACGTAAGAGAAATCTATTTTTAAAAAAAAACAGATATAGGTATTACTTTAAAAAAAAAAGTACAGCATGTTGAATTTTTTTGGATGTGAATGCACCTCATAAGCATCTAGAACAATTAAAAATGCCAAAAATGAAATGCTAACATGTCACAATGCACAGAAAGCACACTGCAAATGCATGTAACTGCATAGGGAACGCAAGGATTGCAATGTTATCGAGCTCCAAATCAGATTTGATCTGAAGAATTAATACATTTTACCTTGAAATAATATAGAAACAGTTAGACGCTGACATTACACTGCTATTGATAAAAGCGGTTGTTCTGACAGATCAAATCAGAAATAAAATCTGTAAGTAAACAGCATTACAAAAACCATGCCTCTGACTAAGGCCTTTGGGTCCAGGGGTATTATTTTGGAGTCTGAAATAAAAGTATTTTCCCGACTAGTATGAAAAAACAGATATCAAGCCATATGAGACTTCTACATAAGAAGGTTGTTAAAATTGTACTGGTTGTACAGTACAGTATATTGACAGACTCCCCAATAACGCCTACACCTATCTCCATTTTTTTCTTCTTCTCCTTGCCCTTCAACCATTCTATTTCCTTACCGTTCAATCTTCTGTTGAGCCACCTTGCTTTCTTGTACTAAACGTAAGTTGGTCACTTCTAAATCTCGCGCTACATTGTCCAGTTGCTCGTAAACTTTGGCATGCTGTTCATTCACCTGACGGAGCATCTCGAGTTGTTTGCTCAGATACTGTAGAGGCAACAAAATGAAACAGAACATACATCTTATACAACATACATATCTACAACATACATATCTTATTCACAGGTTTTAAATTTATGTTTGCAATTAAAAGTCTGTGATAAAGAACATTAATTTAAAGGATCAGGCCATCTAGAAGTGATATTTTAGTTGGAGAAGAATTCTCAAAATTATAAATCAGATGAATAGGCAAAAATGATAGAATAGGTAATGTTACCTCAATTTCCTGTACTTGCTCCTCATTGTTCAAATACATTTGTTGCAAAGAGACTTCCAATTCCTTGTTGCGTTCCAGTAGAGTCTTGCCTAATTCTGCTGCCAGGTGCAGATCTGTAAGGGAGAGGATAACATTTAAAAACACAGATCCTGTGGCTAAGATGACTGTTCTTTGTGTTTTTAAACTTTTTTTTTTTTTAAAACCTAGCATCCACTTGAGGATTGGCTAAACTAAACTGCCCCCCCCCACCTTAAATGAAGTGTAAGGACATACTGATGTTATTGAAAGTATTGTTGTTGAGGTGCCCTTCTCGCATTATAGTTGGAGGCCTGTGAAAACAAGGATACCTAGTATTCATATACGGAAGTTTTTTGAACAGTAATAGAAATAAAAAGATTCAGTGCTTTGTGTTGAGAACCTGGTTGATGGATGGGGTGAACTTATGTCCAGAGACACAGCAGTCTTTGGTTTAGTTAAAATGGTTCTAAACCCTTACACGCACTCAGTGACTGGCCTCAGATGAAACACAGAGATGAAAGAATTCCTCCTATAAAAGCTTTATCTGTCTGTCTATCTGCAGTCTTCTCTTTTCTACAGCTGATCAAAGTGCTGAATTATAAAGCTTGTCTGAGAGTTTAAAATAAAGGGGGTGGAGAGCTGCAATTACACACTGCAGAGCTCAGTGAGGAGAGCTCTGAGAGCTGATTGGAGGGAAGGGACACACCCTCCTTCACACAGTATACAGGAACAGAGCTGAGCTGTCAATCAGCTGGAGATCCCTCCCCTGTCACTATTTTTTTCTTGGTGTCAAGATAACTTGTCAGAAGTGATTCATGCTGATAGCAGAGGAACAAAGCAGCAGATAAAAGTGAAAACAAGTGCACACTATATAGGGATATGCTTTGTTCATATTTCAGGTCTGAGGTTTACAACCATGCATAAAACAACCCATGCAGCCAAAGGGCCCCAGTAGATGTAAATGCACTTTGCTTTGAAGAAGTCTCTTGCTGCCTTTAGGTCATGTTGGTCCTCCCTGCTGCTTCTGCTCAAACTTACAGGGGAAAGCATTAAGCCGAGGCACATTTTCCCATTGATAGACTCTAGAATTGTGCAAATAGATTGCACTGAAAGGTAAAAATAATAATAATACTAATAATATAATAATAACAATAAAGGTTCTAATGCAGATAAAAGAACATTGGTATTATGCCATGAAAAAGCACTGCTGGCCTAATTTTTGTTATACATACACCACTGTGCTCTTCACATCAAGAAATTTTTAGCAAATTTGCAATTAAGATAAAGATTAGTCATCATTCATGCTGTTCATCTTTATGCTTCCAACGCAATCTTGCTGACAAAGCAACTTCTGTCATACTCAGTCAGTGTGCAATGAGCTCATCATGGTACATAATCTGCAGCATTATATTCTAATTGAACAGTCTGTGTCTGCGCAGATGTTTCTGAATCCCATCCACTAATGGACATAGCATGATTGAAAGAAGAAGCTTTGCAAGGAAATTATACATTGGATGTCACTCTCAAGATTTAACAATGTCTTCTAGGCATAGCACTTGAACTGCAGAACAAGCACAGGTACTGAATTTATAATTATATGGATCAATAAATTTGCATCTTTGCAGAGAAAAAGTTAATAAAAGTTTAGTTTCAAATATTGCTAAAAGCTACAGAGCCTGGTAAAAAAAATCTAAAAAGGACCCATCATATCTCCAGCACTATCTTTCAAAGATCCTAAGTAACCTTTTAATAAAATAATATTTTTCTCTCAGTTTTTCTGTTAAATTGAGCTCCAGACTAATATTAGGACTTGGTTCACACTAGGGCTGAAACAACTAATCGATTAATCGAGAACTAATCGAGTAGAGTTCACCTTAAAAGGGAAATAAAAGGGAATAAGCCTGCTCAACTGTCTGTCTGATCCATCTGGAAATAGTCGTAGCAGACGCAGGCAGCCCTTTCTTAGGACCATCCGTGAGTACAAAGAGCGAATCTGACTTACGAAAAGACTCATTAGTCACCAAGTACACCCTGATTACCCAAACCACATCCAGAGTATGCATATTCCTTAGGATGTTTTGGCTTAGGACAAAAAGATGGTAATACGATGTCCTCGTTTAAGTGAAAACTAGAAACCACCTTTGGAAGGAAGGACGAAGTCTCGGTAGCAACTTGAGAGGAGGAAAGGCATACATATCAGCTAACCCAGAACCGATATCCCCTGCTCCCGTAACAGTGCCAGAATCGGAGCCAACACCTTTGTGAAGACCTAAGGAGCAGAGGCAAGACCAAAGGGCAACGCCACAAACTGATAGTTATCCTCTCCCACGGCAAAATGGGGAAACCGCTGGTGTCCTGCACAGATTAGGATGTGAAGGTAGGCATCTTAGATATCTATGGAGGCCAGGAAATCCCCCTGATGTAGGGAAGCCACCACCGTGCGAACAGATTCCATCTTGAATTTTTGAACTCGCACAAAACCATTCAGTGCCTTCAGGTCCAGGATTGGACGCGCCTTGCTTTCCTTACTGGGAACCGTGAACAGGTTTGAAAAAAAAAAAAAAAACTGAAAAAGTTCCGCACACGGAACCGGAACTATCACTCGCTGTTGTACCAGGTCCTGAACTGCCCCAGGGAGCGCCAGCAAGCGATCGGGGACAGTTGCACATTGGGAGGGAAATACCTTATCAGAGGGACGGATCGTAACTAGATCTTGTAACCGGATCATATGACCTCTTAAACCCATTTGTCTGGTATCTGGGCTAGCCACAGAGAACTGGCAAAGATATCCCCCCACCCCAGCCACAGGTGACGCACCTTCAGGCCGAGGAGGTCTTGTCCGCAGGTCTGGAGAAACCGGACTTTTGTTTGCCAGACCAGGCTCGCTTGGAACCGCCTGAGGGAGTCTTGAAGGGCTTTGCCTTATCCACTGGCCCTGAGGGACGAAAAAACTTTTTGTGAGCTGAAAAGGAGGAACCCCGTCTGCGACGTGGATCCTTACCCTTGTTAGCCTGTGGAAGGTACTCTTCCCCCCTGTGAGACCCTTAATAATGTCATCCAGGCTAGCTCCAAACAGGCGATCTCCTTGAAAAGGGAGATCAGTAAAGGCCTTCTTAGAAGTCTGATCCGCAGACCAGCACTTTAGCCAAAGTATACGCCTGAGAACCACTGCCGAAACCGACAGCCCAATATGGGAGCAGTGTCTAGCTCAAAATCGCAAACAAATTGCAGCCCATGCACCAGCTGGTCCAACAGCTCCCCAAAGGCAGGAGGGACTTGTTTCCTCTCCAGGTCACGGTATCACGTACCTGATCAGAGGCCGAGGTGCTGAGAGGGCTTCCCTTGTGGCTAAGTGTAAGGCACCCCTTTAGGTGGAGACAGGGAATGCTGTGCCCAAAAGAACAGGGGTCGGTAGCTGCTGCAAGCTCCGGTGAAGAGGTGACTGCTGTGGTAGTAGACACGTAGTGCATGCTGAAATGCAGGTTGCCTTGAAGGTGACCGGAGGAGGTAGCCAGGCGTGCGACAAGAGCAAGGTCAAGGTCAAGCCAAGGGGTCAAACACAGTTCATCAAGCAGTAGAGGAGTCCGAAGGGACAAGCCAGGGTTCATACACGGGAACAGCAGACTTGAGCAGAGTAGGTAAAGAAGCCGGTGGTCGGAGCCAGGAGGAGAGACGAGACAGGTGAGACAAGCCGGGTTGGTAACAGGTAATCCAAGTAAACAGGAACAGGAACACAGGAAACAGGAATCTGAAGATCATCCAGCAACTAATGGCTGGAGCAGGCTAGTTTAAATAGGCCACTGGGCGTCGCTGCATTAGTGTGGGCGGAAGATCCAGCTCTCTTGTGGGAAGTTCCCTGACACACGGCGTAGTAACTTCGCCCATTCAGTCAATGTCTGCGTGACAAGGGCAACCGCAAACACCGGTCTGAGTGCAGTCCCTGCAAGGGAGTACATATCGCGGGCCACAGCCTCCGCCTTCCTATCCTTCGGATCCTTTTTTTTTTAAAAATTATTTTTATTGTTTTATAACAAGAAAAAAATACAGACAGTGACAAACACCAGTCCCTAACATGGCGGAACGGCACAACAACCCTTCCCAACCCACCCCTCCCACCCTCCCAACCCTGGCAGCTTACCTATGGAACAGAGTAAAGCATAGGGGGCCGGGGGCGGCCGGGACAGCATAACCCGTCCAGACCGCCCCCCCCAGGCCCAGGGGTACAGGACAAAAAAAAAACATACATGACAACTGGATCAGAACACAAAGTTACAGGTCAGAAATAGCAGAGGTTTCCTGACTGAAAGAAAAGAACCAGTGAGAGTGCGGGCCCAAATAAACCATAAGATACAGACACTTCCCATTCACAATTAGCCCACCGTCTCGGTGGATTCCACCCATGCCTTCCACACCTTTTCGAACTTCCGGAGACAACCACGGGACTCGTAAGTGGCCTTATACAAAGGTAAAACAGCGTTCACCAGCCCCTTCCAGAAGGGTATCGAAGGGGGTGACACTTTCTTCCAGTGTAGTAGGATGGCCTTCTTGGCATAAAACAGTAGTATAATCAACAGCGTCCTATGAGCCACCGAGGGGACCACCTCCTCCACCAGGCCCAGGAGACAGACGCTCTGGGTCAGCGGAACCGGAGTCATAAGCACCCTTCCAAGGCAGGAGACAACCTCCGACCAGTAGCGCTGAACCAGAGCACAGTCCCAAAATACATGTCGGGCATCCGCTGGGGCAGCCGAGCATCGCCAACACTCAGCGCACACCGACGGAAAGATCCTGGCCAGGCGGGCAGGCGTATAATACACTCTGTGGAGAAATTTAAATTGGATGAACTTATCTCTAGCCGCCACCAGGTGTTTAAAAGGATCTGTCCACAGGTCATCCCAGTCGTCCCCCTGCAAGTCAGGAATATCCTCCGTCCAGCGCTGCTTGCAGCGCACAATCCCCGGAGGGGTGAGGCGGAACAGTTCCTTGTAGACAGTAGACAGTGTTTTACTAAGGTCAGGGTTAGTCAACATCAATTCCAGGTCCGACGGCACTGACTCGATCCGGAGATCTGCAAACTGACTCTGGAAAGCGTGCCGCAGCTGTAAGAAACGGAAGAAATAAGTCGTGGGTAAGTCATGTCGGGAACGTAAGGTGTCAAAGGGGACCAGTGCACCCTCGGTGGTAACGTCCCCCAACGTCTTTATACCAACAGCAGCCCATACCCCAGGGTCCGGCAGGTGGTAAAAATGGGGAAGTCTGGGATTCATCCACAAGGGGGCAGAAGGTGAGAAACCAAGATAACTAGGGCACGCCAGCTTCACCGCCTGGCCCCACGCCTTGATCGTAGCCTTCATGGAGTCGGTCAACGGCAGATCGGTGCTCACCCCTCGAAATAATGCCAGGCGTAAACTCTCATAGGACCCCAGGTGTGCAGCCTCCAGAACCGTAGCCGAATCCTCCGCATCCGCCCTAAACCAACGTCTTGAAAATACCATCTGCCCAGCTAGGTAATATTTATGCCAATCAGGAAGAGCAAGCCCAGCACTGGCCTTGGGCTCCTGGAGGGCCCGCAGGCCTATCCTAGGGGGCCCAGGAGACCACAAAAAGGATCCGATGATGCCATCCAACTTGCGAAAAAAGGCTTGAGGGACCCAGGTAGGGGAGTGCCTCAAAAAATACAATACCACGGGAAGAAACTTCATCTTCAATACGGCAATACGCCCAAGCAACGAGAGCGGGAGCCTCCTCCACACCTGTACCAGCTGTTGTAGCCTAGGCACAAGCGGGAGGAGATTCAGGGAGTAATAATCCCCCGGGCACCGCGTGACTTTAACCCCCAGGTACGTGAAGGAGTCCCCCCAACATAGGGGAGGATCAGCAGGGGAGACCGCCACCGGCGCCCCAGTAAGGGATAGGACGGAAGATTTCCCCCAATTCACCCGGAGCCCGGAGTAGGAGCCGAAAGCATCCAGGATGTGTAAAACCGCCCGTAGGGAGGGACCCGAGTCCCTAAGGAAGAGCAGCATATCGTCAGCATACAGAGCCACGCATTCCCTAATGGATCCCACCTGAATGGCATCAAAGGCATTGGAGGTCCTGAGAGCGGTGGCCACCTGTTCAATCGTGAGGGCAAACAAAAAGGGAGAGAGGGGGCAACCCTGCCGGGTACCCCGCCCCACCCCAAAGTACTCAGATTTGGCCAGACCCAGCCGAATGGCCGTACGAGGAGAGGAGTATAGTAGTTTAACCCACAGCCGGAACGTAGGGCCGAAGCCCATCAGCTCCAGCACTTTATGCATGTACGACCAGTCGACCGAGTCAAAAGCCTTTTCAATATCGATAGAGACCACAATCCGCTGCGGATAGTCAGCAGCGGGTAGCTGAAGATGGGTAAAGAGGCGTCTGATATTGGTATCCACTGACTTCCCTGGCATAAAACCCGTCTGGTCCGGGTCAACCAATGTATGGATGACCCCCGCCAGTCGGGACGCCAGGATTTTGGAAAGGACCTTCAGATCTGCATTTAGAAGGGCTATAGGCCTGTAGGAGGAGCACTCCACGGGGTCCTTACCTGGTTTCAGCAACAACACCATGGTGGCATCGAGCATGGAAGGGGGAAGAGCTTTCTCCTCCAAACAATATTGAAATAGACTACTAAGGCGTGGAGCCAGCTGCTCAGCAAATGATTTATAAAAATCTGCGGGGAACCCTTCCGGACCCGGGGCCTTATGCGGAGGAAATGCGGCAATAGCCTTTTCCACCTCCAAAGGGGTAATAGGGGCGTCCAGAAGGGCGCTGTCGTCAGCAGTCAGTGTGGGGAGGTCGAGACCTTGAAGGAGCAATTCCATGGCGGTTTGGTCGTAGTCAGTGGCAGGGGTATACAAGGTCTCAAAGTACCTCCTGAACTCAGCCAGTATGTCAGCGGGGTCCGTCAAGAGGTCACCCCCCGAGCTCCTGAGAAGCGGAACATTAATCGGGGCCTTTTGATCCGCCACCAGCCTCGCCAAAAGCTTGCCGTTCTTGTCCCCCTGCGCAAACACCGAAGCCCGCACATGTGAGGCCTCTGTGTGGGCGAGGTCAGAGAAGTGGAGAGAGAGAGCGCGCCGCGCCTCCATTAAAGAAATGTAAGTGGAATCAGAGGCCGACTCCGCATGTTCTCTCGCCCGCTCTCTCTCCTCCTCCTGCAAGGACACAATCGTACTGTTATGATCCTTCCTAGCAGACTTAATACCGGCTATACATTCACCCCTGGCCACCGCCTTGAATGCCTCCCACACCATCCCAGGTTCCGCAGAACCCTCGTTGCTCTCCCAATATGTCTGAATAACCTTCTCCAGCCGGGAGGTAATCTGCTCATTTTGGAGCCATCCAAAGGACAGCCTCCAGCCCCGCTCTCTAGCCTCCACCTGGAGGTGCACTGTCAAGAGAAGCGGGCTATGATCAGACACCCCCCCGGCCAGATAGTCAGCAGTGGAAAGGAGGGATTGCAGACGAGCGTTCCCAAAAGCTAGGTCAATGCGGGCCGCAGAACGATGCGAGGCGGAAAGATGAGAATAACACCGATCATCAGGATGCTTCCAACGCCAGAGTTCCACCAGGCCCAAAGCAGATGCCCAGGCCAAGAGGTCAAGCGAGGCTGGCCGACTGGAGTTGGAAGTATCCAACCCACCATCCAGAATGGCATTAAAATCCCCCATCAAGAGCACTGGCAATGAAACATGATCAGAAAGTTTGTTCATAAGGTCATACAGTAGTTGCACCCTAAAGGGCGGAGGCACATAGACATTAATCAGAAGCAGTTTGAGAGAATATAAAGTAACGACTAAAGCCACATAGCGTCCCTCCGGGTCGGAGACCACCTGGTGGATGGAGCAAGGAATCGCTTTACTAATCAGGATCGTGACCCCCCATGCATAGGTGGAATGAGTGGCGTGAAACGCCTTTTGTATCCATGGTTTTCTAAGTGCCCGGACCAAACTACCATCCAGGTGAGCCTCCTGAAGGAGGAACACGTGTGGTCTGTGTTGCTTAAGATATTGAAATACAGCAGCCCGCTTATACTTGCTATTAAGCCCCCTCACATTCCATGAGAGGAATCTATAAACATCAGCCATGGGGGGCATGTAGAAAAGGAAAAATAAAAATAAAAATAAAAGGGGGATGAAAAAAACAGTCAGTCCACAATCCAGTTGTCCGAGTCACATTTAGCGCACCACAGAGACCAACAGGCCCCGAGGATCCATATAGTCAGGAGGAGGTAAAGCTGCCCAGAAAAAAACTGCCCAAATGCCCTTGTACCAGCAACATCAAACAAGCCAGGGAGTCCTGGCAAAACCCAGCTGGCACGGGCCTGAAGCCCCAAACTTCCCAACATTAGAGTCAGTGAACGCTGTGCAGTGCAAACAAAGTTCGACAGGAACCAAATGAGTGTAGTAGAGACTCCAGCGGAGCCCCCGGGCAGTCAGGAGCACATGAGACCAAAAAAGGGATACAAAACGGGGGGGAAAAAAGAAAAAAGGAAAACCTTGCACAAAGGGACATCAGCACTCCAAGAAGCAGGGGACAGATCCGTGAAGAAGAGCAGTCCGCAGCCGGGAATCAGCGAATACCGTCCATCCACTCTGAGACCTCTTGAGGGGATTCAAAAAATTTCACGGAGCCGTTAAATTGAGCCCGGAGCCTGCTGGGGTACAGCATGCTATATTTAATTTCCTTATCTCGGAGACGTTTACGGACTTCCGTGAACGACCGGCGTTTCCTCTGGGTTTCAGCCGAAAAGTCGGGGAAGAGCATGATCCGGGTATTCTCAAAGTGTAGGTCCTGATGCTTCCGGGCCTCGGCCAGGAGCATGTCCCAATCCCGATAGTTCAGGAATTTGACCAGGAAGGGCCGTGGCGGGGCCCCCGGCGGCCTAGCGCCCAGGGGAACGCGATGGGCTCGCTCCACAACATATGTGGGGGGAGATCCGTGAGGGCGAGCAGATCCTCAAAGAATTGTTCCGCAAATATAGCCGGTTTAGACCCCTCCACCCCTTCAGGGAGCCCCACCACTCTCACATTATTGCGGCGTTGGCGGTCTTCAGCATCGTCCGCACGGTGCTGCAGGGACTTGACCAGGCCCTGGAGTTCCGCAAGTTGGGCGGCATGAGCGGTCGTGCTGTCCTCCACGTCGGAGATGCGGCCCTCCGCAGTAGCAATGCGGCCCCTCACCTTATCAAGGTCGTGGCGTATCAGGGTGCACTCCGAGGCCAGATGGTCGATCCGCACCATGAGGGAGGCCTTGCAGTCGTCGATGGCCGCCAGGATCGGAGCTGTAATGGCCCGCTGGTCTGCCTCCTGCTGTGTGACAGAGGACTGGGACGCAGCCGGCTGCACCTGAGGAGAACCGTCCGCCCGCTGCTCCGGCTCCATGGTCACACTCTCCCTCGAGGCGCGCTGCGGTGTGTGTAATGGCGCCAAGATGGCGGAGGCGGAGCTCTGTGCCTTGCCGCGAGCGGAGCGGGTCTGGCGTTGATCCTTCCGGGTCTTACCGGGAGTGCCGGAGGCCGATGTAGGCATCCCTAGGATGAGCAGAGGTTCCCCCACCGAACAGGAGCGGTTACAAGCCCGGGAAAACGGTCAGGAAGGATTAATGGCAGGATAGAACCAGGAGCTCCGCCGAGACACGTCCTGTCTTGCTCACATCTGGACACGCCCCCTCCTTCGGATCCTTAAAGGATGGGAAATCCTCCACTGGAATAACGATAGCCTTATTCAGTCTTGACACTGGCGGATCCATCGTAGGTGGCACAGTCCACTTCTTTACCAGAGACATCTCAAAACGTTAGCATCTAGCAATCTGCTTAGGCACCCCAGGGGAACGTTTTGGACGGTCCCATTCTTTTTTGAACATGTTGGACAAATACACGGGAAAGGGAAAAACCTTTGCTGCTCTGGATGGCTTGTGAGTGCCAACGTAACCTGTGCCTCAGTCGCAGCCGCAGCTGCATCCTCCAATTTCAGAGTCTCAAGCACAGAAACAACTAGTGCGTCCACCAGCGCCTTATCTTGCACGGCAGTGGAGGTAGAAATGTCATCCTCACTATCAGAGGAGACAGGGCGCGAGGTAGTAGACCCGGCAGGGAGACCCACGTCTGCGGTGGCTGAGTCAGACTCAGAACCTGAAACATCAGATGAGGCAGGGGTAGGCAGAGGGCGTTTCTTAGCACCTCGCCCTTTAAGGACCACCGGGGCACAAACGCTTCCAGGACCGCCAACATTGCATCGGTAGACAGCTGGGATCCGGAGGGCCCTGCGGCCTCCCCGAGGGGGTCAGGTGGGGACACATGATCTGTACATTTTTGTTTATTAAAAATCTCACAAGCATAATAAAAACATATTTACATATATACAAAATTAAATAAATATATAAACAAAAATAGCTTACATCAGCATAGAAACAGAAAATTATTACTATCATGACTAAACTCAACAAAGCCCTAACCTCCACCTAAACACACCCTCAGACTAAGAAATGATTACACATTTATCCCATGCATGCAGCTTTTTTTCAAAAATTCAATCTTATAAAAATCTAGGGGACGTGAAAGGACAGAAAGAAAAGCCGCACACCCAGAGACTGACAGACAGCAGCTACGGGGACCTGACATTCCTCCACACCTTTGTCCAAGCTCCCGGCCGCCACCTGTCCTTCTCAAGAACCTGAATCTTCCCAACCTCACCCAGAATTTTTTGCACCACCACCTCGACAGGAAGGACTTTTTTCCGAATGGAAACCTGACACCGTGCACTCCACGTGAAGTAACGGACTACTAAGCTAACTAGAAAAAGTGTCTCGAAATCAAAATCCCGACACATGATCTGTACGGTCCATGTTGCACCAGGGGAACCCGTCAGCAAAAGCTGAAAAAAAAAATGTCAGGAATGTTATTAACATTTTTTAATTTTTTTTCTGCAAAAAAAAAAAGTCCCTCTGCGCTACAGCGCCCTCCGAAGGTCAGGCAGCGAGCTGTAGACCCCCAGCAGAGACAGAGAGACCCCCAGACTCACTGTACCAAGATGCAGCAGCAGGCCCAGAATGTCTTCACGTGTCAGCAGCAAGCTTTTCAAAAGGGAACGAGCAGAGAAACCGCTAAGGGTATAGGGAAGGGCTCCACCCACAGAACAACGCCTCCAGGAACTCCCATATAGATTCCTAGCAGAAGAATTCACCACAAAATGGCCATGTCGGGTGTACCAAGATGGGCACCGATCTCAGCACATATGGCTACAAGAAAATGCCGGCCCCCGCGCAGCCTGCAGAGCAGCCGAGGACCCTCATAGGGACCCCCAGACTCCACAGCGGGTGGGCCCTGGAGGTACAGACTAAGACTCCCCCTCACAATTGTTCGTCCGCCGCCAGCGCCCTCCCCCCCCCGCCCACACATTCGGCCTGGAAACGTTGTCCCAGCCACCCGTGAGTAGGCCCAACAGCCCCCAGCGTGGGGGGGGGGGGCAAGTAGAAGAGGGGTTGCGTGACAGGACAGAGAGGAACCCAGGATTGTGAGGGTCCGACCGTCCCAGGGAGGGGCCCGCATCCACCCCAAAATCTGCCAGGGGAAGAGGGGGGAACATTTACTCACCATACCAGGAACACAGGTGGGCGCTATCTCCTGACAGGACCCCTCTCCGCCAAAGTGGGGGGGCTCTCGGCAAATATTAACGCTGCGACTCGGGCCTAGACCCGGCCTGGCGAGATGTTTAACTCGCGGGGCCAGTCCCCGTCCAGTGAGACTATGTCGTGGCCGACCCAGCACCAAGCTAAGGTCTGCGCGCGCTCGTTGGCCGGCTCGGCTGACCACTGGATCTATACAACCAGCCCGTCGTCCAGATCCGGCATAGCTGCTTGTAGAATTCACAGGAAAAAAATCCAGGGGAAAAGCTAGCTAAAAAAAAAAAAATCTATATAAAAAAACTTTTTGCCAGGACCAGAAATCCCAGCAAGGAACTAGGCCCTTACTCTAATCTACACTACTGACTAGGCAGATTAAAACTGACATCCTATGCAGGAAGAGAGAGGGTATACCCCCTGGGACTGCCCATAGGCTTCGCCAGAACTTTTTTTCTGCTTAATGTCCTACTCCTGTAGGGGGCAGTATAACCCTACTGATATGCATCAGAGACTGTGTCCGTCAATGAATGATAGAGAAAAGAGTTTTTGCTCTACATGAAGATGGCCTAGGCTAAAAGAAGATTGTCAAGACCCTGAAACTGAACTGCAGCACGGTGGCTAAGACCATACAGCAGTTAAACAGGACAGGTTCCACTCAGGACAGGCCTTGGTCGACCAAAGGAGTTGAGTGCACATGCTCAGCATCATATCCAGAAGTTGTCTTTGGGAAATTGATGTATGAGTGCTGAATAACGACGGTGTAATAGAAAAATCTCAACATATAGATAAGCCCACAACACTAGCAGCGCTAATAAGCATACACAATACTATGCTTATACATCACTAAATGTCAGTCCTGCAAGGAAGGAATGAAATAGAGTCTCTGGTTTATATCTAATCAAAATCCAGTAATGCTTAGTCCAAACATAGGAAAGGGTGTGAAGGATCTCTCAATCATCCACTAAGTCTCCACCAACCACCGGTGCTCCCCCCTCTCTCAAACCACACTTCAAACCGACAGTACTCTCCCCACAAAGACCAGGAAGTGCACAGGAAGTTTACACCCATTTTTTGGATTGGCCTGAGCAGAAATCGCATCTGAGCTTAATTAAAATGATCAACGCAATCAATGCGCATTACAATCACGCTAGTAATATTGAAAAACGCAAGGCATACTCCCACTGAATATTTGCATTGCAATCGCACAAGTGTGAACAGGCACTAAATGTTAATAAATATGACCCTTCCTTTTCAATCTGCAGCACTGTAATTTTCTGTAAAATGCAATGCAATATGGCTATCTGGAGTTGTTCTGTACACAGATGGTGTACAGAACGCCCCCTGAAAATCTATTTTCCTGCTTGGGTGATTGGCTTATTCATTTTCCCAGAAGTCTGCACTAAGATACAAGTTACATTTTTGGTGAGATACTCCCAAAGGGAAATCATGTCTAAAGAGATGCAGACCCTGCCACCGTCCTCATTAGAGCCATGCAGGTGCAGCAGCTGATTAAGAATTATAAAGCCACTCCCCTACAAATTCACTCAGAACATGGACACAGACAAACAGCAATTTTTCCAGAATAAGGTAGCAATCTGCAACAAAGTTTGTTAAAGAGGAAGTAAAGCTTCCTCTGTAACTTGTTCCTATAGGTAAGCCTATGATAAGGCTTACCTATTGGTACTGTAAATATCTCCTAACTGTGCACCGTCAATGAATGTCAATGACACAGTCTCTGATGCACCGCCCATGCCGTTCCTTCAGAGCCCTGTGCCGTGTATGAAATATGGCACAGAGCCAAAGTACTTTATAAAGAGCTAGTATGCATTATGCCTTTGTCTTTCAGGTTTTCATTTTTTTAATCTTTTTTTTTTTTTTGAGGTTTACAACCTCTTTAAAATCCCTGCAACGCACATAGATCATCCAGAGGAGAATGTTTATTTTTCAACAAAAGTGGAGATACTCTTTAAGTATTACCTCATTCAACTTTTTACACCTATTACTTTCCATGTGCCTATGACTGGACCTTTAACATTTGTGGCAGTTGCCTGTTTCTGGATGTCTTAAATGGAGATCACCTTTATGCAAAATCGGGGCCTTTTCACCCATGTAGACATTACACTGTATTCTTTTGGCGCTACCAATACAACATTAAGCAATTATACTGTTGATCACATTAATTTAGTGTTATTTTCAATAAAAATGTATATGGGTTTCTTACTACATAAGTGGCTTTATTGGATGATCTAGACCAGTGTTCCCTAACCCCCGGGCCGCGGACCGGTACCGGTCCGTGGATCAAACGGTACCGGGCCGCCCAAAGAACTTTTAACGATTTAACTGTGGTGGCCCGAGGCGCAGAGCATTGCGCTCCCCCCCGAGCCCGCCCATTGTGTGACAATAGCGAATGAAAATTCGCTATTGTCACACTGATCCTCCTCCTGGCCAATCAGGGAGCGGGTCCTCCCGCTTCCTGATTAGCCGAAAGGCAAACCCCACGCCATTGGCCAAGGAGGAGGCGCCGCGGGAGGACTGAGGAGACGAGGGACTGAACTGAAGAGCAATGAGGTAAGTGCACGGGCGGGTCTCACGGGGGGAACGCTGGCGATCTGCATTGAAAGGTGGCACGCTGGCATCTCTACATTGAAAGGGGACAATGCTGTGGCACTCTGCATTTATTGGGGGCAATGCTGTGGCACTCTGCATTTATTGGGGGCAAAGCTGTGGCACTCTGCATTTATTGGGGGCAAAGCTGTGCCACTCTGCATTTATTGGGGGCAATGCTGTGGCACTCTGCATTTATTGGGGGCATTGCTGTGCCACTCTGCATTTATTGGGGCATTGCTGTGCCACTCTGCATTTATTGGGGCATTGCTGTGGCACTCTGCATTTATTGGGGGCATTGCTGTGGCACTGTGCATTTATTGGGGGCATTGCTGTGGCACTCTGCATTTATTGGGGGCAATGCTGTGGCACTCTGCATTTATTGGGGGCAATGCTGTGGCACTCTGCATTTATTGGGGCAATGCTGTGACACTCTGCATTTATTGGAGGCAATGCTATTGCGCTCTGCATTTGTTGGGGGCAATGCTGTGGCACTCTGCATTTATTGGGGGCATCGCTGTAGCACTCTGCATTTATTGGGGGCATCGCTGTGGCACTCTGCATTTATTGGCGGCATCGCTGTGGCACTCTGCATTTATTGGGGGCATTGCTGTGGCACTCTGCATTTATTGGGGGCATTGCTGTGGCACTCTGCATTTATTGGGGGCATCGCTGTGGCACTCTGCATTTATTGGGGGCATTGCTGTGGCACTCTGCATTTATTGGGGGCATTGCTGTGGCACTCTGCATTTATTGGGGGCATTGCTGTGGCACTCTGCATTTATTGGGGGCAATGCTGTGGCACTCTGCATTTATTGGGGCAATGCTGTGACACTCTGCATTTATTGGAGGCAATGCTATTGCGCTCTGCATTTGTTGGGGGCAATGCTGTGGCACTCTGCATTTATTGGGGGCATCGCTGTGGCACTCTGCATTTATTGGGGGCATCGCTGTGGCACTCTGCATTTATTGGCGGCATCGCTGTGGCACTCTGCATTTATTGGGGGCATTGCTGTGGCACTCTGCATTTATTGGGGGCATTGCTGTGGCACTCTGCATTTATTGGCGGCATCGCTGTGGCACTCTGCATTTATTGGGGGCATTGCTGTGGCACTCTGCATTTATTGGGGGCATTGCTGTGGCACTCTGCATTTATTGGGGGCATTGCTGTGGCACTCTGCATTTATTGGGGGCATTGCTGTGGCACTCTGCATTTATTGGGGGCAATGCTGTGGGCACTCTGCATTGATTGGGGGCACGCTGGTCACTCTGCTTTGACGTTCCCCCCCTCCCCAGCGGGCCACAGGAAAATGATCAAACGTTGACCGGTCCGCGGCAATAAAAAGGTTGGGGAGCACTGATCTAGACCATGGGTCTCCAAACTTTCTAAAGAAAGGGATCAGTTTACTGTCCTTCAGACTTCAGGGGGGCTGGAGTGTGCCCAGTGGGAGTGAACAATGTCTGATCTTTGGTATTAGGGGGAGAAATAGTTGGCGCCAGTAGGAGGAACATGTGCCCCAATTTAATTATCAGTAGAAAGAATTATGCCCCATCATCGGTGTCAGTGCAATGAATAGTGCCTCAATGTTGGTGTCAGTGGCAGGAATTATGCACCATTGTTGGTGTCAGTGGCAGGAATTATGCCCCATTGTTGATATCAGTGGCAGGAATCATGCCACACCAGTGGTTTCAGTGGAAGGAATAGTGGCAGATATTATGAATTCTGCCCCACTGTTTATGCCAGTGGAAGGAATTCTACCCCACTGTTGGTGTCAGTGGAAGGAATTCTGCCTTATTGTTGGTGTCAGTGGGAGGAAATCTTCCCCATTGTTGGTGTCAGTGGAAGAAATTCTGCTTCATCATTGGTGGTAGTGGAAGAAATTCTGCTCCATCGTTGGTGTCACTGGAAGGAAATCTGCTCCATTGTGGTGTCAGTGGAAGGAAATCTGCTCCATCGTTGGTGTCAGTGGAAGGAAATCTGCCCCATTGTTGATGTCAGGGTAAGAAATTCTACTCCATCGTTGGTGTCAGTGGGAGGAATTAGTGCCCTTTCGTTAGTGTCAGTGGAAGGAATTCTGCCCCATCATTGGTATCAGTGGGAGGAATAGAAACATAGAATGTGTCGGCACATAAGAACCATTTGGCCCATCTAGTCTGCCCAATATATCTGAATCCTATGAATAGTCCCTGGCCCTATCTTATATGAAGGATAGCCTTATGCCTATCCCATGCATGCTTAAACTCCTTCACTGTATTTGCAGCTACCACTTCTGCAGGAAGGTTATTCCATGCATCCACTACTCTCTCAGTAAAGTAATACTTCCTCATATTACTTTTAAACCTTTGCCCCTCTAATTTAAAATATTTAGGAATAGTGCCCCATCATTGGTATCAGTGGGAGGAATAGTGCCCCATCATTGCTGTCAATGGAAGGAGTTCTGCCCTAGCATTGGTGTCAGTGGAAGGAATCCTGCCCCATTGTTGGTGTCAGTGGAAGGAAATCTGCCCCAATGTTGGTGTCAGTGGAAGGAAATCTGCCCCAATGTTGGTGTCAGTGGAAGGAAATCTGCCCCATTGTTGGTGTCAGTAAAAGGAAATCTGCCCCATTGTTGGTGTCAATGGAAGGAAATCTGCCCCATTGTTGGTGTCAGGGTAAGAAATTCTACTCCATCGTTGGTGTCAGTGGGAGGAATTAGTGCCCTTTCGTTAGTGTCAGTGGAAGGAATTCTGCCCCATCATTGGTATCAGTGGGAGGAATAGAAACATAGAATGTGTCGGCAGATAAGAACCATTTGGCCCATCTAGTCTGCCCAATATATCTGAATCCTATGAATAGTCCCTGGCCCTATCTTATATGAAGGATAGCCTTATGCCTATCCCATGCATGCTTAAACTCCTTCACTGTATTTGCAGCTACCACTTCTGCAGGAAGGTTATTCCATGCATCCACTACTCTCTCAGTAAAGTAATACTTCCTCATATTACTTTTAAACCTTTGCCCCTCTAATTTAAAATATTTAGGAATAGTGCCCCATCATTGGTATCAGTGGGAGGAATAGTGCCCCATCATTGCTGTCAATGGAAGGAGTTCTGCCCTAGCATTGATGTCAGTGGAAGGAATCCTGCCCCATTGTTGGTGTCAGTGGAAGGAAATCTGCCCCAATGTTGGTGTCAGTGGAAGGAAATCTGCCCCATTGTTGGTGTCAGTAAAAGGAAATCTGCCCCATTGTTGGTGTCAATGGAAGGAAATCTGCCCCATTGTTGGTGTCAGGGTAAGAAATTCTACTCCATCGTTGGTGTCAGTGGGAGGAATTAGTGCCCTTTCGTTAGTGTCAGTGGAAGGAATTCTGCCCCATCATTGGTATCAGTGGGAGGAATAGTGCCCCATCATTGGTATCAGTGGGAGGAATAGTGCCCCATCATTGCTGTCAATGGAAGGAGTTCTGCCCTAGCATTGGTGTCAGTGGAAGGAATCCTGCCCCATTGTTGTTGTCAGTGGAAGGAAATCTGCCCCAATGTTGGTGTCAGTGGAAGGAAATCTGCCCCAATGTTGGTGTCAGTGGAAGGAAATCTGCCCCAATGTTGGTGTCAGTGGAAGGAAATCTGCCCCAATGTTGGTGTCAGTGGAAGGAAATCTGCCCCAATGTTGGTGTCAGTGGAAGGAAATCTGCCCCAATGTTGGTGTCATTGGAAGGAAATCTGCCCCAATGTTGGTGTCATTGGAAGGAAATCTGCCCCAATGTTGGTGTCAGTAAAAGGAAATCTGCCCCATTGTTGGTGTCATTGGAAGGAAATCTGCCCCATTGTTGGGGTCATTGGAAGGAAATCTGCCCCATTGTTGGTGTTAGTGAAGAGATTCTGCTCCATCCTTGGTGTCAGTGGAAGAAATTCTGCTCCATCGTTGGTGACAGTGGATGGAATAGTGCCCCAAGGGCTGGATAAAGGCATTAAAGGGCCACATCTGGCCCCTGGCTGC
Organism: Pelophylax lessonae; assembly: GCF_965119305.1. Classification (NCBI taxonomy): domain Eukaryota; kingdom Metazoa; phylum Chordata; class Amphibia; order Anura; family Ranidae; genus Pelophylax; species Pelophylax lessonae. The sequence goes on along the minus strand of NC_138778.1, from coordinate 76,961,466 downwards.
AGTTTGGAGTGCAGCATTGTCCAAGAGTACTGCTAGCCCAGGCACACATGATGACGCACATCTAAACCACTCTCTGGGTTCATAGTAAATGGGTTGGATGACGCTGGGTTTCACTTAACCCAGAAGATGACCAGCATTGAAGAGCTGCTTTTTTAATTTTCTACTCTGCTGGGCCAGTGATTTTTAAAACATGGGTTTTCTGGGTCAACAGTATAAGTGATATAAGAAAGATAAACCATGATGATTTTGTCTGCCTTCAACCTCACCACGCAAAATAATTACCATCACTGCAAATGCTGAGTCCAGGAAATTTGTGTTTTAGTGATACCACCAAGATGTCCAGTTCTATCTGGCATAATAAAATTGTACATGTTTTTTACTTTGCAGTATCCCATATTGTTGCTCAGCTGTTTGCTTGTGTTTGAGCTCTCTGTTGGCCTCAATGACATCCAACAGTCTGAGAGCCAAGGCAGCTCTGTGATGACATTTACACCTTCGTTGTCACAGTTTTCTACAGAAGGCTAGGACCAGTAAAACAAGAAAATGTTCCATATAAAAGGGTATATTATCCTAGCAGCGGGGTGTTGCTTTGGGCATGAAAGGTTTTGTGTCTATAGGCTCCAGTACCATATTGGTGTACACACCATAGGGATTACTCTCTATACCTTTATTAACCAGCCACATATAAATTTTGTTTTTTCCAGTAATGAAACCCCAATTGTTGGGCAGGCCAGAGTTGTCACCCACCAGCTGTGCAGAAAGAAGATGGCAGGAGGAGCTTTGCAGTCATGTAAATGCTAGGAAAAACTTTTACAAATGTTTATGTCTGCAAGTAAAAGCAATGCAGAGGAAATATTTAAAAGGTTATTCTGTAACCTTGCAATCCGCTTTAAAGTAGAACTAAGGGCAAATTTATTTTTTGGATTCGGATAGATTAAGTGAGATATAAATAACCACTGCAGGTTTTGTTTGTCAAAGGTGTCCCATTATAGAGATTTCCCTTCAATTCTTCTCCTACAACCACAACAGAAAGTGAGAGGAAGTCCTCCAAAGTGAGGGGACACCTGGGTCACCAGAACTAGTGTCCCCATTGGAAGATTTCCCCAATGTTCCTGTTCTGGTGACAACCCAATATTATAGGATTTTCTTTCACGTTTACTCTCAGTGTTAAACAAGACAAATAGAAAGGGTGAATCCCCCTTAGGCTCCGTTCACATCTTGGCGTTGCTATTACAGGCGTTTTTATGGGCGTTTTTTCAGGCGTTTTTATGGGCGTTTTAAAGGCGTTTTAAAGGCGTTTTTTGTGCAGGCATTTTTAGATTGACTGGAGACCAATGGAAAACGCCTGTAATCTGCCTAAAAAGAAGCTCAAGTATTTTTTTGGGCGTTGGACGTTTTGCTCATGGTGTCAAAATGCTCAGATGTGAACAGGGGCCATTGAAATGAATAGGATTTGTCTTGTTGGGCGTTTTGAGAGCTGATCCTAGAGCAGAAAAACGCCCCCAAAACGCTTACATGTGAACGTAGCCTAAGACTCCGTTCACATGTCAGCGTATGGATCGCAGGCAGAACCGCCGCGGTTCCGCCCGCGATCCGGAGATTATTGCAAATCGCGGGACGCCTGTGCGTTGCCCGTTGATTTGCAATAGCCCCCCAAACGCTGAGCGATGTTGCCGCGATTTCCGCCTGCCGAATCGCGGTAACATCGCGCAAAAAAAATCGCGGGACGCAATACGCTCCAAAGCAGCTCTTGTACTTTTTTGGGCGTAATGCGTCCCGCGATTTTTTTTTGCGCGATGTTACCGCGATTCGGCAGGCGGAAATCGCGGCAACATCGCTCAGCGTTTGGGGGGCTATTGCAAATCAACGGGCAACGCATAGGTGTCCCGCGGATTGCAATAATCTCCGGATCGCGGGCGGAACCGCGGTGGTTCTGCCCGCGATCCATACGCTGACATGTGAATGCAGCCTAAGGGGAGCACAGACAGCAATAAAAACCTGGCAGATGTCCAAATCCCTCTCCACTGTATCCAAAATTAAAGCTATGCCTTTAGTTATACTTTAAAGTATTGACATACTCTTCAAGCAGAGCTTGTTAAGAATGTGTCAATGAAGCTTTTAAAGAAGCCCTCACTGACTTCCCTAGTTGACTGTACTGTAAAGTTACTTGTTTTCAAAGTTCAAAATAAAGACTCTAAGGCCTTGTTTAGACTTGCATTTGGGGGGTGGGAAAAAAAATGTGCAGTTGAGCCGCGTCCCCCCCCAAGCTGCCTTTGGCAGCGTAGAGGGATTTTTACATGTTGCAGCCATGGTGCTTTGTGACCATGGCTAAGTTAACCCAAGATATAGCAAACAGCGAGTGCCAAGCCCGCCAAACACTACTCATTTAAGTTAATGGGGAAAAGCCTCAACCAAGTGCAGTACATATCAAATGGGATGGTGTGTTAGAGTGCCACTCAGAATGAAGGTAGTGTGTGCATTACTGCAGCATTGGTGGTGAGCAGACCCACAGGTTGGGTCTTAGTTGGTTTCTAATGGATTGGTGCAAAGCCAGTAGGACAGAACCCGTGCAAAGCTACCACATGATTTTATCCCCACCCACCCAGTCTCTTTGCCCTTTAGCTTCACTTAGGAGCGGAGATGCTCATGTTGGCCATATTAGGTCAATGACATGACAAGCATCCCCTCCTCTTTCCTGTATGTGCATGCAGCTGCAGGGTATCGAATGCCCCAGCCACAGCTGATTGCACAGGTGAGGATGCCACTGTGTGACAGCTTCCCATGGGTTCTAATAGAAACCAACTCATCCTTAGTTCCTGACAGCTTACAAACACCTGCTGTGTGTTTACATCAGAGAGCTGGCAGCCTGGCAAGACTTTGCTATAAAAAAAAAAAAAAAGGAATAGGGAAAAAGCTAGGATATCAGTGCCTCTGTTGTGAACTTTGAAAATACATTACTCCACAATGTTTATATGCACAGAGATGAATGAGCGCTGGTTCTAAAGTGCTGCTATTGCTTGTTCAGAATATGTAAATACTTTAGTGTGTATCACTTTAATAACACAGGATAGGTTTTACTGCCCCAGCTCATATAGGAAGCCATCTACTAGGTAATTCATGTTGCCAAGCGTGGATTAAAAGGACTCTTTTGCCATACTGTAGGTGCCAATGCATACTATTTGATCAGGTTAGGTATTTAGTGCTAATATTCTGAGCATTTATGTTTGAAAAAAAAAATGTTTTTAAAGTGCTCACGTGGCTGCTGTCTCTCTCTCTTGTACATTGTGAAGGCAATGGCTGGGGTAGAGCAAGGCTATGGTGGAACACAATGTCCGGTGATGTATTTACTCAACACTGGGAAGAAGGTGTTCATTGGCTGGGCAGGAATGCAGATATGACCATGTTGTGGGTTGCCATGTTAGTCTGAAGTCCTGAATAGAGATAAGCTTGGGTCACCCTCTGAAATTAATTTCTAGTCATACTTGCACTCATTTACTTCAATGAGTTACAGGCTGGGTCCTTTCCTACCCCCCAGCTGGGAGTGACCCGGCCGGCAGCTCATTGGAATAAAGGGGCAGGAGGAGTTTGGCTAGAGATGAGTTTGGAGGACACCCAAGCTCATCTCTAGTCCTGATGCAGGAGTGCACAGGGACAAGGCCACATTGCAAGAAGGGTAGTAAGCGTTGTCACCTTACTAAAGGAAGTGCCATTGACTGGTAGTATTAACATTTTTCCCCCTACAAAGGAAGGTTATGGACACAGGGAAAGCTTTATTTCTGGGTTTCGATCTCTTACCTTGCTCAAGATCATGCTGATCATACCAAGGTTCGTCCTCCTCACTATGGAACTCTTCCATTCTTCCTGCGCCCAACATCTGGCCTGCCGACAAAGCTTCGTCTGTACACACCACTGCAGACGTCAGGGACTTGTGGATTACAAGACTGGCGATGAACCCTCTCAGAACGTCATGTGGAAATGAACCATCAGATTATAAGATCTGTCATGGGTACCTCTCGATGACACCCAATCTTCTATACTGCTCAGTATATACTACTACTGATCTCACAAGTCCTACCACCTGATTGTGATCTGCAGGACTATCATTGGGTAGGTATGTACTACAGTTACAGGACTAGAATCCCCCCGGTGCTCCCCTCCTTGCCCCGCCACAACCCTCTCCTTCTGTAGAGCAGGAATAATGGGCCCCTGTGTCAGATCAATAATAGACCCCTATAGGTGACATTCATTATGTGCCCCTTTGGGTAAAGGCTCTCTATATTTAGCATCAATATTGGGCCCCTATCGGTGGCTTCAATAATGGGCTCCTATAGGCGACATCATAAATGGGCCCCTACGTGTGCTCTGATCCTATTGATGTGTGATCTCAGTGATGTGGGATAGGCTCTGCTAGTACAATCCCAGGCAGGCAAGCTGACCTCTGGTTAAAATGCACAGCCTTCCAGCAGGATCAGACCCCCCTCCCCTCCCCGTGCTGTGATCACCGCCTTCCTCGGTCTGTGCACGGTACCCAATGCTGACCCCCTGGCCTCTGCACAACCGCTTCCCGCAGTACGCTCTTCTGTATCCCCGTAGCATCCCCAGGCCTGGACCGGCCAAGCCCCGCCCCCCATACAAGCTGGCCTGTCACTCCTCCTCGTTGATTGGCTGCTGCTTTTCCCTCCTTCGTCGCATCATCGTGCACAGGCATCTTTAACCCTGTCGTCACTGCTACACACATTCGGCCGTGCAGTTTTTACTTCACCAGCTCCCTCTATAGCAAAACTCTGCTCTCCGTTCTAGCAGGCGGTGTCCGCCCTCTTGCCATACTGTAAGATTACAGGGCGGGGCCTATTTACCTGCGGCCCAACTATTCACCTAGGGGCGTGGCCTATTGAGGTGACTCTGATTCCTCAGCTCGGGACAGTGAAACACATACGCCACTTGTGTGGGCGCGGCTGTCGATGTCAGGAGGGGGCGTGGCTTTCCTCGCTGATTGACAAATCCGGTTTGCCAGCTGCTACAGGCGGATTCGAGAAGGGGGATCGGGCCCGTGAACGGGCAGCTCGCTACGGTACCGGTATGGGGAACACTGACACCAAGCTGAATTTTAGGAAGGCGGTCATCCAGCTGACTACAAAGACCCAGGTACGAGGATGGGGGAGGGGCCGAGATCCACTTCTTCCTCCACACTGGAGAACAGGTGTACGGAGAGAGCAGGCTGACATCCCAGGGAACTACTACCCTAATCATGCCTGGGAAACTAGAGGCACAGCACACATCCGCTTTACATACAACACCTAATCACACATATAGATGATGCTGTCGTTGTTATAATAATATTTATGAAAAAAAAATATATAAAAAAAAAAACATTTTATATATATATATTGTGTGTGTGTGTGTATATGTGTGTGTGTGTGTATATATATATATATATATATATATAGTGGGGGTGTAGTGACCTGTCTTGACCCTATCACTGTACAGCCCTAGTCCTGTGGCCTGAGGGTCGCATGTGGCCCCTTGATAAATGATGTGTGGCCCTCAGCAGTAATCTCTACTAGCTTCGTGGAATATGTTCCCAGTTTCATATTGCCTTCAGTAGCAGGGGGGAGCAGGTACCTGGTTTTAGCAGGTACCCGCTCCCACTTCCGGATGACTTCCCCGCGGCAAAGTCAGAAGTTTGCCCACCCCCTGCTGCCAGGCCATTCACAAAGCGCAGTGTGCTTTGCGCATGGGCAGTAGGGAGCCGGCTGTGAAGCCTGGACCTCCTCTTTTAAGCATTACATATATTGAAAATTATGTGTGGCCCCTTGATGTCAATGGCCACATTTGAAGCCCTCTTTAGCTCACAAGTTGACAACTGCTGCTGTAGAGTATAGATGATTAACCACTTTACCACCGGAGGATTTTGCTGTCTTACGTCTGGGCCACTTTTTGCGATTCGGCGCTGTGCGAATTTAACTGACAATTGTGCGGTCATGCGACGCCGTACCCAAACAAAATTTACGTCCTTTTTTTTCCCCACAAACAGAGCTTTCTTTTGGTGGTATTTGATCACCTGTGTGATTTTTACTTTTTGCGCTATAAACAAAAAAAGAGCGTTTATTTTGAAAAAATAACAATATTTTTAACATTTTTTTTATATGAAATTCCCCCCCAAAAAAATTTAAAAATCTAAATTTTTGGCCAATTTGTTTTCTGCTACCTATGTTAGGTAAAAAAAAATCACAATAAGCGTATTTTGATTGGTTTGCGCAAAAGTTATTGCGTTTACTAAGGGAAAGATTTCTGTCATTTTTGGTGTTTTTTTTTTTTTAACGAGTAATGGCGGCGAACTGCGATTTTTTTTTTTTTTTTTTTTTTTTTTTTTTTTTTTTTTTTTTTTTTTTTTGCGGGACTGCAACATTGCGATGGACAGATCGGACCCTTGACTGACATTTTTGACACTTTTGGGGGTACCAGTGACATTACTACAGTAATCAGTGCTATAAATATGCACTGTTACTGTAAAAATGACATTGGCAGGGAAGGGGTTAATTTTATTTGAGAGGGAGGGGTCAATGTATGCCTGGTGCTTACGGACATGTGTGGGGGGAGGTGACTGAGTGACACAGGGAGAGATCGCATGTTCAGCTATGCTGAACCCTGCAATCTGTCACTGTCTGTCACTTAGGAGATCCGCCCGCTCTGTTTACACAAGCGGGCGGATCTCCAAACTCGATTCCCCGACGATCGGGGAAGAGCAGCAGAGATCGCCGCCGCTCCTACCCTGGCCCGACTCCCGCTGTGACTGAAAACAGCGGGAGAGCGCCTCCGGCGGCGCGCAAGCGCCTCCTACAGGGGGAGGAGTCCAGCGACGTAGGTTTACGTCGCTGGACGGGATCGTGCCACATTGCCGCAGTAGTGTCAATGTGGGCGGTCGTAAAGTGGTTAATGGTGATTTATACATTTCCTGGGATCTGATCAGGGCTGTGGAGTCGGAGGAAATTTTGGGTATCTGGAGTCAGAGTCGGCAAACAATACTCCGACTCCTACTAAATTTAGATTTGAATTAAAAAAAAAAAAAAGCAAGTTTAAATGTCCCAATTCACAAAGTTATAATTAATGACTTAGTATAAGGAAACTTATAATTGAGGAGGTAAAATGGAAGAACTACAGAAAGTTCTGAAAGGACGTTTTGTCTTCCTTAAAATGGATGCATGCACACGTCACAGAGTCAATTATTTTGCTATCAATGTTAGATTTGTGGGTGAAAATAACAAAACAATAACACGGACCCTCGGATTAAAGGACACTCAGGCACATCACACCAGTGATTACCTTCAGAAGTTAGTGGAGGGTGTTCTAGAAGATTTTGAAATCGCAAAGGAACAGATTTTATGTGCTGTGACAGATAACGCTTCTAACATGTTGAGCTCAATTGAGAAGATGAATGCAGATGAAGAAGGTAACAAACGGATATTAGAGTTATGCCCCATACAAACGTGCAGATTATCTGAAGACTTTTGTCTGCAGACTTACCAAAACCATATAATATGAGGTCAAACCTAAACACTTTCAATTTGTATGCAATCCGGCAGGCCCTTACATTACATAGAAAAGGTAAATCTGAAGACAAAAGTCTTCAGATAATCTGCACGTGTGTATGGGGCATTAGAGGAAGACAGCTCTGCAAGTATTGGAGAAAGTTTAGAAGCTGAAGAGAATGCTGACATTTTTTTAGACAACTTTGTTGAAGAAGCATTGAAGCTTGCTACTATTCATCATATGTGATGTGCTGTTCATACACTGCAACTTGCCTTAAGAGATGGATTAAAAGATCGCCATGCAGCTACACTAATTTGCAAATTACGGCAAGTAAATGTTGCAGCCAGGGCCCCGAAAACAGATTTTGAAACAGCAATTTTGAAAAGACGTGCAGGAAAAGGAGCCATTTTGGATCAAACAACTCGCTGGGGAAGCACTTATTTAATGGTGAAGCGTTTGCTTGAGCTTAAAGACTTCATAGAAGAAATGGACAATGAAAATCTTGCATTAACTGAAAGCCAGTGGACACAAATAAAAGAGCTGGAGAACCTTCTTTCTCACCCCATCACTGTCACCAAGAGGTTGCAATGTGATGATCTATTACCGGGTACATTCCTCTTGGAATGGAAGAGCCTGTTATATCGCCTCAACAAAAATGAAGGGTTAATGGCTGAGGGCATTGCATCTTCAATGATGAAAAGAGAGAGTCTTTTGCTGGAAAATGAAATCTTGTTAGCGGCTATTTATGTCGACCCAATGAGCCGACTTTTGTTGAACAGTGAACAGACTGCTACTGGGAAAAAGGCCCTCTATGATGTAGCAGTTCGCATGAAGGGATTACGACCTGAAATACCTCCACAGGATGAAGTTCTTTTAAGCAATAGTGGTAACTCAGGATCATCTTCTTCAAACGAAGAATTAGACTTTGATTCCTTCTTAGACAAAATGGAAGTTGCTAAAGGAAAGCGACGTCGCATAAGCGTTACAGAACCAGTAAATGTCCAAATAAAAAAATTCCAACAGGAGTTTTATAAAGCACTAAAAGAAGTTGAAAAGTATGATCGCTCATCAAAACTTACTGTTGAAGAAGCCCTCCTTGTTTATCCAGAGATCGTTAGTGATGTGGCCAGAATAGTTACTGCAATGCCGCCCACCCAAGTCAGTGTCGAAAGATTAATACATATTAATACAGAGGAGTCGGAAGTACAAAAAAACTGAGGAGTCGGAGTCGGAACATTTATCTACCGACTCCACAGCCCTGGATCTGATTGGTCCATGAGTTAAACTGTCACTGTACATTTTCCTTTAATTTTTGCTTTGCCTTCCATTGGTAGATGTGGCTTGGCTGATGCTGGGTAGACTCCTGTTTCGCATCATTGTGCTGAGTGTACCACTTGTTGCCTACTTACTGTGCGGTTTGATGTCCACATCACCTGTAGGCAGTAGAAGATTATAATAGAGGAAGACCAGGTGGCTGCCCAGGGGCCATGAGGATGCTAAATAAAGTTCTTCCCTTTACTACACTCAGTCAGTTGATTTCAGCTTTGAAAGACTTTAAATCATTTCTCAACACTTCTTTCAGGTAGGTCTCATGGAACCCCTGCTAAAAATCACTATACCTACAACTCCTGATACATTACTGTGATGATCAGTGGGAAGAATTCTCCTTTACATTTGTGGTCTAAGGGAAAAATGTACTCCTTACAGATAGCTAAAAATATCAATGCTGTCAGTGGGAAGCTAAGTGAGAGGCAGAAATTGCTCATTGAAACATAAGGTTCCATGGAACCCTGGGTGAAAAACCCTGCTTTAGACTGAGCAGCGACTTTCAGTCTTTCTGTTGCTAGTAAAGCTCACCGCACACATTACAATCTCTAATATGGTGGCAATATACACTTCAAAAAATGATTAATTTATTTTCCAGTCAATATCTATAGTCAGCAACCCATTTGATCAATATGCCACACATGTAGAAGTGGATCTCGTTTGTTAGTTAAAGCGGAACTAGACCCATTCATTTAACAGTTTCAAAAAACAGTTACATTCCTGGCATGCCAGGAATCCTAACTGTCATATTTGCTTGTGATCACAAACAAACTGTCAAAAGGCTGGCATCCTAACTGATCACGTGTGCAGCATCATGGCATTTGCAAATCAAACAGAGGCTAAGATGGCCGCTTCCTTGGCTGAAACTAATAGGAGGGTCTAGTTATGTTTGCCAAATTTGTTAAAGGCATGCCATGGATGATAACTGTCACAGTGGCTTTTTCACACTGAGTGCCGGTTCACATTTGTGCGATCACAGAGATTGCATGTAATTCGGAGCGCACTGCTCCTAAAATTACATGCAATCTCTGTGCGGTGTAAATTCAGCCATACGGTTTGTATGGCTGAATTCGCACTGCAATCGCACTCAAACACGCATAGGACTCTTTTTTTTTTGGTCTGCAGCAGAACTGGATTGCATGGTGGTTCACACTAGTGCGATCCGATTCTGTGCGAACTTTCAAATCGCACTGCTATATGCGATCTGATCTGGGGGTGTCGTTAATGTTTAATTGACACCCCCAGCGTATCGCATATGGCAGTGTGAACTGCCAGAGGTGCGGATGCGATGCGGGAACATGCTGTATATTCGCAGCGTTGCCGTATCGCACAAATGTGAACCGGCACTCAACCAAATTGTTATGCCATCAAATGTCTGGTGTCATAACGGATTTCATGTGCAGCACCATGACCACTGCAGATCAGAGGCTAAGATGGTAGCTTCCTTGGCTCTAAAGTGTAGAAGGGTTTAGTTCCCCTTTAAAGATGAATTCAAGGAATTCAGCCACTTTGTAAAAAGTGAAGACACACTAGGAGTTAAGTCCAAGGAGCTGCATGACACCTCCTGGGCTTATCTCTATTTACATTTTGACAGGTTTATTGCTCTACCAGAGAAACCCTAAGTGCCGTTTCACACTTGTGCGATGCGGGAAGGCTGCGAATTCGCAGCCTGTTAGCGCATCACATCCGCACAAGAGGCAGTTCACACTGCCATATGCGATACGCAGGGGGTGTCAATTCAATGTTAACGACACCCCCAGTTTGATCACATATCGCAGTGCGATCTGACAGTTCACACAGGATCGGATCGCACAAGTGTGAACCACTGTGCGATCCGATCCTGATGCGGCTGAAAAAAAGGGTCCTGTGCGTCTTTTGTGCGGGTGCAGTGCGAATTTCAGCCATACAAAGTGTATAGCTGAATTTGCATCCGCACAGGAGATCGCATGTAATGAAGGAGCAATGCGCTCTGAATTACATGCGATCAGCGCACCCGCAGTAGTGTGAACCGGCACTGAGGAGAGAAATGCAGACCAGCTATAATGCCTGAACAATTATTATTGTGGATTACTATTGGATTATTGAATACTATTATAGTATATTGGATATGAACACATAGCAGAGCAGCTATGTCTGCCCCTCCCCTCTGCTGCCCATTCACAGAAGCCTTTGTTTTTTGTGAATGTGTTCACATATAATGCCAAGACTTATGTGATTGGGTGGACATAGCAGCAGTGACTCTCCAGTTCAAGATGCAAAGCTTAGTGGCGCAGGGCTCACAGACAACCAGAGACGCACTTCTCGCCCATATCACGGTGCTCCCTAAGGAAGGTAGGGACCTCACAATGCCTAGTAGTTACCGACCGATATCGTTGCTAAACACGGACGTTAAGATCCTGGCCGGAATCTTGGCTGACCGCCTGAAACCCCTACTGCCGTCTGTGGTGCATCCTGACCAGACGGGATTTATAGCGGGTAGGGAGGCTCGCGACAATGCCAATAGGGCGCTCCAGATCATCCACTGGGTCGGGTCCCAACCACGCTATCCACCCTGCCTATTATCCACAGATGCTGAAAAAGCGTTTTGCAGGGTGGATTGGGTCTATATGCGATTGGTCCTGGAGCGTTTGGGCTTGGGTCCTCACATGTCTGGATGGATTGCGGAGCTTTACACGTCCCCTGAAGCCAGGGTTAAAGCAGGGGGCTACCTGTCCTCTCCCTTTCCGATCCGCAATGGCACGCACCAGGGGTGCCCCCTCTCGCCGCTGATTTTCGCACTGACCCTGGAGCCATTTTTGGCCAGGGTCAGGGCGAACCCGGACATTGGGGGTGTCACGGTGGGCCCTACGGAGCACAAGTTATCTGCGTATGCAGACGATGTCCTTTTTTATATGTGACCAGACCACAGACGTCTCTGACGGTGTTGGAGCTCAGGGTCTTCCACTCGCTTTCCAACTTCAAAATTAATTTTGATAAATCCAAAATTCTGCTCCTTACCATCCTACAGGAGATGGCCAGCACGCTGAAGTCCTCCCTACCGTTCACATGGTGCCACTCCAAGCTCAAATATCCTGGGGTCTTCCGACTGGACTGCTCCACAGACCTCTTTACTCTTAATATGCACCCCTTTTGACAGTAATCCGGCGGGCCCTCACTGAATGGGCCAAACTGACACTGACATGGATTGGCCGGGTGAATGTGTTACCTGTGCACTTGCCCCGGTCCTTCTTTTTAAGCCTTAACAGCATGTTCATCTGTTTTGTTTGGAATGGCAAACATCCCCGCCTGGCTTTTGGCCTCATGCAGCGTTCCAAACGTGCAGGTGGCCTGGGGTTTCCAGTGGTTCAGAGATGTTATGAAGCGATAGCCTTCTGGACTGGCATCGCCATGTCTGGAACAAGCTCTGGGTCCCCATGGAGAAATTCATGGCAGGCAGGAACTTGTCTCATGCCCCCTGGCTCCTTGGAGCACATAGGGGCTTCTCCCCACAGGTTTCCCTGGCAACCGTCCATACCTTGCAGGTCTGGGATGACGTAAACAAAAGATTACAGCTGTCAGTGGCGGTCTCCCCACTGGCGCCCCTCGGGGGGGGTTCCCATGGTTCCTTCCTGGGGAGGATGTTTCCTTCTTCAGAACGTGGACATCGGGTGGGGAGACACTCTGTGGCCGCTTTGTCCAGGAGGGGAGGATATTGCCTCTCTCGGAACTCAGGGGCCGATATGGGAGATTCCCCATGTATTCATGGCGATACCGTCAACTTAATCAATGTCTTAATCTGATGCTGGACGGGGTTTCGCTCCCCACCTTTGATGTCTCCTTATGAGAAGCTCTGCATCTCCAAGGACCCGATTCAGCACTCCATAGCACTGCTGTATCGGCTTCTGTGTGCGGAGGATTGTGCGTCCAAACCCTTGTTCGTGCGGGAGTGAGAGAGAGAGACCTACAGTGCACCTTTTCTGAACAACAACTGAACCACATGTACCACCTGACCCACTCTAGCACGGTAGATACTAGGATACAGGAGAACGGGTACAAGATACTAACCAGATGGTATAGAGTGCCCTCCCGGCTCGCACAGATCTACCCGGGCCTGTCGGACCATTGTTGGAGGGGCTGTGGGGGCTGGGGTTCCTTCCTACATATATGGTGGGAATGCCCGCTCCTGCGGCCATACTGGCTGGACATACGGCACAGATCTTGGCGATCCTGGACGTGGACATCCCGGATGATCCGCTACACTTTTTTCTCCACGTGCCATCCATTCCTCTTAGCAGATATAACAAGAGTGTGTTGCCGCATCTCTTGAACGCAGCTCGCTGCCTGGTCCCAATATTTTGGAAGCAGGCGGTGGTGCCTGACCGAGTAGCCTGCATAAAGCTGGTAAACAATATCATGGCAGCTGAGGAGTGGATGGCTCGGTGCAGGGATCCCTACGACCAATTCTATGCGAGATGGGCAGTGTGGATGCATTATACAGCTGGTGGACACGCCTCTCCTCCTTCAGATGCTCATGTATCTCACTAGGCACATGCCACCAGTCTTTGCCATGCTCTGAGGCGGTGCAATGGGGTTATCCCACTGTCATGCACCCTTGTTAGAGATTTGAGACCTTCCTCCTTCTGTTGCCTCCCCCCTCGCCCTTCTCTCTTTCTTCCCCTCCTTTTCTCCCCACCTGTTCTGGTTACTCACTAGGCCTCCCCCTTTTGTCTCTCTCATCAGGCCCCATTTTCCCTGCAGCCTCGGTATGACTAGTTCTTAATGTAGTTACTCAGATGGAGCAGAGCACCTACCATAGTGATTGAACTGTCCACTTTAGAAAGGGCAGGTATTCTTATTATACATATTTTTTTTTTCCTAGATGCTCTGCGCTGGGGATTGATGTTTATCCATTTGGTGCCTTTTGATGACTGATTCTTCCTTGTTATATGACCTTTTTCTCTATTTCCTACCCATTGTTTGAATTTTTGTGTATGTTTATGAAAAGTTGAAATCAAGATTATATAAAGATGCAAAGCTTAGAAGGACCAGCGTCGCTCTCCCGGAACTACAACGATCGCTGTCTTCCGGGAGTATTATAAAGCTATCAAATATAAATATTGGAGCTCGCAATAAATATTGCACCTTGTTGGAATTGAAGTAGAAGTCCACCTTAACACTTAAAACCCTGCGTCTATAGACATCCACTATCTAACACTAACCTATTTAGCCCTCTAAAGAAGTAATCAGTACATAGTTACATGGTTTGTGAGGTTCAAAAAAGACATCAGTCCATCCAGTTCAACCTATGGTGTGTGTGTTTGCTGTTAACCGTACATTGTATACCCCTTTTATGTTGTGGTCTTTAAGGTGCCCATCTAATGGTTTTTTGAAGCTATCAATGCTCCCTGCTGATACCACTGCTTGTGGAAGAGAATTCCACATCCCTACTGCTCTGACCGTAAAGAACCCCTTACGTATTTTAAGGTTAAACTGTTTTTCCTCTAGTTTTAGTGAGTGGCCACACGTCTTATTGTATTCCCTTTCTCTGAATAGTTTGTTCCTTATGCTCCTTATGCTAGGGTCATCACCAGTACAGTATTTGTACATTGATATCATATCCCCTCTCGACCGTCTCTTATCCAGAGAGAATAAGTTCAGTGCTTGTAGTCTTTCCTCATAGCTGATGTCCTCCATTCCCCCTAATTATTTTTGTTGCCCTTCTCTGGACTCTCTCCAGTTCCAGCACATCCTTTCTGAGGACCGGTGCCCAGAACTGGACGGAATACTCCAGATGTGGCCGGACAAGAGTCTTGTAGAGTGGGAGAATAATCTCTTTATTTCTGGAGTAAATCCCCTTTTTTATACATGCCAGTATTTTGTTGGCTTTGCTTGCAGCGGCTTGGCATCGCATGCCACTGCCAAGCCTGTTGTCCACTAGTACCCCCAGGTCCTTTTCCATCTTAGATTCACCCAGAGGTTCCACCCCTAGTAAGTAGCTTGCTTTCGTGTTTCTGATGCCCAAGTGCATTACTTTTACATTTTTCAACATTAAACCTCATCTGCCATGTAGTTGCCCACCCCATTATTTTGTTCAGGTCCGCTTGTAAGGTTTCCACATCCTGCATAGAAGATATTGGCATGCTTAGTTTATTATCATCTGCAAATACCGAGATTGTGCTGGATATCCCCTCCTCTAGATCGTTTATGAATAAATTAAACAGGATTGGCCCCAGGACAGAACCTTGGGGGACCCCACTTTCCACACCCACCCAATCTGAGTACTCCCCATTTATCACCACCCTCTGGACTTTCCCCTGGAGCCAGTTCTCTATCCAGGTACTCACCCTATGGTCCATACCTACGTACCTTAGTTTGTACAGTAAGCGTTTGTGGGGGACTGTGTCAAATGCCTTTGCAAAGTCCAGATACAATACATCCACAGGCCTTCCTTTGTCTAGATGGCAACTCACTTCATCGTAGAAGGTTAATAGATTGGTTTGGCAAGAACAATTTTTCATGAATCCATGCTGATTACTACTAATAATACAGTTTTTATTACTAAAGTCTTGTATATAGTCCCTTAACATTCCCTCCAAAATCTTGCAGACTACTGATGTTAGGCTGACAGGTCTATAGTTACCCGGGATATATCTCAGCCCTTTTTTAAATATTGGTACCACGTTGGCTTTTTTCCAATCAGCTGGCTTCATACCCGCCTGTAGACTATCCTTAAAGATCAAGAATAATGGTCTGGCTATCACCTGGCTGCGTTCCGTAAGTACCCTCGGGTCCAAGCCATCCGGTCCCGGTGATTTTTTTCTGTTAAGTTTCTCTAGTTTAGTTCTAAGTCTATCTTCTGTTAGCCATGGGGGTACTTCCTGAGGTGTGTTATTTTTAATTTATCATTACAAGCTGGGTTAGTGTAGCCCCCCAATTCTTTTGTGAAGACTGAAGAGAAGAAATGATTTAACATTTTCGCCTTCTCTCTGTCCTCTATGGCCATATTTCCTTTGTCGTCTTTTATGGGGCCAATGTGTTCTGGCCTCGCTTTCTTACTGTTTATATACTTAAAGAATTTCTTGTTTTTTTTTTTTTTTTTTTTTTTTTTTTACTCTCTTCCGCTATATGTCTCTCGTGTTCTATTTTAGCCGCCTTGATTTCGCCTTTGCATTTCTTATTGCACTCTTTGTAATGCTTGAATGCTGCCAATGACCCCTCAGCCTTATATTTTTTGAAATGCATTTTTATGTTGGAGTTTAGTCACCCAGGGTTTACTTTTGCGCTTTTAAATTTATTCCCCTTTGGAATGCACTGGCCAATCCGTTTGTTTAGCATGCTCTTGAAGCACTCCAATTTTTCCTCTGTGTTCTTTGTTCCCAGGGTTCTATCCCATTTGATATTTTCTAGCAGAGAGCGGAGTTTTGGGAAATTGGCTTTTTTGAAATTCAGTGTCCTTATATTATCCTTCTGTTTCCTATTACCATGATTAATTCTAAAACGAATTGATCTATGGTCACTATATCCTAAGTTGCCCTGTATTTCTATATCCGTGAGCAGGTCTGTATTGTTGGTAATCAGTAGGTCTAGTACCGCATTGTTTCTTGTCGGTGCGTTCACCATCTGACCCATAAAATTGTCCTGCAAAACAACATTTAGGAACTGCCGAGCCTTGGATGAATTTGTGGTTCTTTCTGCCCAGTCTATATCTGGATAATTTAAAGTTTCCCATCCTTGCTGCCAATCCAACATGTGAAAGGAGGTCCGCCTCCCCCTCCTCCCTCTGTTTGGGGGGGTCTATAGCATATGCCCAATGTTACTTTTCCCATAGTGCCTTCCCTTTGAAGTTCTACCCATAGGGATTCTACCTCATCCATAGCTCCATTATTAATATCATCCCTCATATTTACCTGTACACTGTTCTTAATATACAGACCTACCCCTCCCCCTTTTTTACCTTCTCTATCTCTGCGATAAAGCGAACACCCCTGAATGGTCGCCAGCCAATCATGAAAGCTAACACCACGTCTCTGTAATCCACACAAAATTGAAGTCCTCCTCATACATCAGCAGCTCCAGCTCTCCCATCTTGTTGGCCAGGCTTCTGGCATTGGTATACAAACCTCGTAATTTTGTCTGGTTGCATACTACATCCTTGTTTGATGTTTTTAGGCTGCTCTTGTGATTTTTTTTTTTTTTTTTTTCCCCATACCCACCTTGGATTTAGGGAATCTGAACACCCTACCACTAATGTCCCAATTTGTGCCTGCTGAACTTTGCTAATTCTACATCTGTACCCCCCCCCATCACCTAGTTTAAACGCCCCTCTAACTTGTACGCCATCTTCTCACCCAGTACGGTTGCACCCTCCCCATTTAGGTGCAATCCATCCCTACTAAAGAGCCGGTAGCCGACTGAGAAGTCGGCCCAGTTCTCCAGGAACCCGAAACCCTGCCTACTACACCAGCTTCTCAGCCACTTGTTAACTTCCCTATTCTCCCGCTGCCTCTCTGGTGTGGCTCGAGGTACAGGTAGTATTTCTAAAAATACTACCTTGGAGGTCCTACTCCTCAACTTAGCGCCTAAGTTCCTGAAATCGTTTTTTAGGACTCTCCATCTCCCTCTGCCTATGTCATTGGTACCCACGTATACCATGACAGCTTGGTCTTCCCCAGCCCCACCCAGTAATCTGTCCATCCGATTCGTGATGTGCCGAACCCGAGCGCCCGGTAAACGGCAGACAGTTCGGCACTTACGGTCTTTATGACAGATTTCCCTGTCTGTCCTTCTAATAATGAGTCCCCTACCACCAGAACCTGTCTTTCCTTTCCCTTTCTCCCAGCCTCACTGGAGGAGTTCTTCCCCTGGCAGCTAGGGGCGTCGCTCTGCTCCAGCAATGCTGGTCCCTGACTGGTTTCCCCAACACCATGCAACGGGGCGTATTTATTGGGGTGCTCCAGCCCAGGACTGGCCTCCTTGCCTTGTTCCCTTCTACCCCTCCTAACTGTCACCCATCTACTCTACTCTGATGCCTGCACCTCCGTTATGTTCCCAGTTCGGGTATGTTCCCAGCTCTCCTTCAGTATGGAGATTCTCAGTGTTGCCAGTTGCTTCCCTAGATTCAGGACCTGAGCTTCCAGGGAAGCAACATGCTTCCATTTTGTCCAGCTGTATTCGCCCTCGATCGCCTGATCAAGGAATGTATACATGCCACAAGATGTACACCGAATCTCATCGCTACACCCGCCGGGCACTGTACCCACTAATCTGATCTGATGGGGATTTCAGTAAAGTCTGACCTGTGTGGCTGTTTTCTAGCTTCCTAACTCTACTTTCTCACCTTCTGGTACTCCGCGACACTCGCTGGCTCTCAGTGAGGTATTTACTCCCAGTCGCTACTGCACTCCCCCCAGTCGCTACAGCCCTCCTCCCAGTTGTTTTTTTCTGCCTAGTCAGGAGTAAGGACCTAGTTGCTAGCTGGGATCTCTGGCTCCCTTACCCCCGGGTTCCCTTCCATTCCCCCCCAGCCCCTCTAACAGTCACGGTGGTCTTTTGGCACAAACCTACCCCTACCTCCCTCCCCCTTGCTCCAGTAAGGGGGGGTGGATGTGGTTGTTAATAACCCCGCTGTTCGGATCGCACACGGGGGTCTTTGAGCAGGTTCCCGGCCCGCTTGGGGTTAGTGACTAGAGTAGGGATATCCTTTGGGCTCCCTACGGTGGTTATTGGGCTGGGGGGAGCTGATGTTTCATCAGCGGCGGGTCTACGCCTCACGTGGCCGGATCGGGCCGACAATTTTGACTGGGGCTTTGCGGCCTACTTGTGGCTCTCCGAGTGCCCCACCAAGCTGTCCAAGCTGATACTATAACGAATGGTACTGCCGACGGATGCGCGCCTCACGAGGCTTTGCGGCCTACTTGTGGCTGTCCGAGTGCCTGACTAAGCTGTCTGAGTGACTAACCAAGCTGTCCGAGCTGCTGAAGTAGTGGATGGTACTGCCAACTGATGCGCCTCACGCAGCTGGATCGGGCCAAAAATTGTGGCGGCAGCCTACTCGCGGCTGACGGACTAGCTGTGTAGCCCCGGGCCCTGCAGAACGAGGTCAGGTCCCTCGGGGACAACAAATCCTCTTCACTCAGGACCTGTATGCGGTCCCTGGGATTGATGGTGTCAGCCTTCGAGACTATACCGTTTGCTCAGTTTCACACGCGGTCTCTCCAAGCGGAGATACTGACCAGATGGGACAGGCTCCCTCAGTCGCCAAACCAGATTGGATCTTCTGTGGTGGCTCCAGTCTCCGGCCATAGAGGAAGGGAAATCCTTCAGACCGTTGCTGTGGACAGTGATTACCACGGATTCCAGCCTGTCGGGCTGGTTTGGCGTCCTAGGCAACCTGTCTGCCCAGGGCACTTGGTCAGTGGAGGAGTCCTCTCTTCCAATCAACATCTTGGAACTGAGAGCGATCAGGCTGTGCCTGCTCCATTGGTCAGATCGGCTTCAGGGCCACCCTGTACGGGTACAGACGGACAATGCCACTGCGGTGGCTTACATCAACCACCAAGGGGGCACCAGGAGTGCCAGGGCGGCCCAGGAAGTGACCAGTATTCTGTCTTGGGCCGAGACTCACGTTCCGGCAATCTCGGCAGTTCACATTCTTGGTGTGGAGAATTGGCACGCCGATTATCTGAGCCGCCAGACCCTGGACCAGGGGGAATGGTCCCTGCACCCGGAGGTGTTTCAGATGCTGTGTGCGAAATGGGGATCCCCGGATGTGGATCTGTTTGCGTCCCGGTTAAACAACAAGGTGGAAAGGTTTGTGGCAAGAATGCGCAATCCTCTGGCAGACGCCTCGGATGCGCTGGTGGTGCCTTGGCACCGATATCATCTAATATGTGCCTTTCCTCCGATTCAGTTGTCATCCAGGTTCCTTCGCAGGTTGGTCTCGGAACTACAGTTGGTGATTCTGGTGGCAACGGACTGGCCGCGCCGGTCTTGGTACGCGGACATCATTCAACTAGCCGTCGAGCCTCCATG
Source organism: Pelophylax lessonae (assembly GCF_965119305.1). Lineage (NCBI taxonomy): Eukaryota > Metazoa > Chordata > Amphibia > Anura > Ranidae > Pelophylax > Pelophylax lessonae. Next base: position 76,941,600 of record NC_138778.1, on the reverse strand, counting down.
GCGGCTCCCGTTGCGAGATGATCTACTGTCTCAGGGACCGATCTTTCATCCTGCTTTACAGTCGCTGGCTTTAACGGCGTGGCTGTTGAAAGCCAGGTCCTGAGAGACAGGGGTCTCTCCTCGGAGGTCATTCCTACCTTGCTCAAAGCACGGAAGGCCTCGTCTGGTAAGATTTATTACCGTACCTGGAAGGCTTATTTTGCCTGGTGTGAAGCCAGGGGCTTCCCTCCTCGTTCCTATTTGGTGGCGAGGGTGTTGGCCTTCCTACAATCTGGTGTGGACCAGCGCCTTGCGTTGGCCACGATTAAGGGCCAGTTGTCTGCACTGGCTGTTCTTTTTCAGCGCCCCGTGGCGTCTAACTCTTTGATTCGCACCTTTATTCAAGGTGTGCGTCATTTGGCCCCTCCTCGGAGGGCGCCTCTATCTCCATGGGACTTGAACTTGGTTCTGTCTGTTCTGCAACATTCTCCTTTTTAAAAACATCAGGGAAATTTCTTTGCCTCTGCTGTCTTAAGAAGGTTGCCTTTCTGGTGGCGATCACTTCTGCCCGCAGAGTGTCGGAGTTAGCGGCTTTGTCCTGCCGCTCCCCTTACCTGGTGGTTCATAAGGATAAGGTGGTCTTGCGACCAAACCAGTCTTTCCTTCCAAAGGTGGTTTCTGACTTTCACCTTAATGAGGACATTGTTTTGTCTTTGCTTTGCGCGAATGTTAAACATCCTAAGGAGTTTGCCTTACATTCCTTGGATGTTGTCCGGGCGATCAGGGTTTACCTGTCGTCCACTGAATCCTTTCGGAAGTCGGATTCTCTTTTTGTCCTTCCTGAGGGACCTCGGAAGGGTATGGCTGCGTCTGCGGCGACCATTTCAAAATGGATCAGACAGACGATTGTGCAGGCCTATTCAATTAAGGAAAGGGTACCGCCCTTCCCTGTCAAGGCGCACTCTACCAGGGCGGTGAGTGCGTCCTGGGCCTTTCCGGCATCTGACATCAGCAGATGCCTCCTTTTGGCCGCAAAGTTCTGTGTGCAGCAGTACCTTAAGGGGACACTAGTTTTGCAGGGCCCTGACTGTTGGGGTTGTTTTCCCCCTTGTTTATTTGCTTTCCTGGGTTGTTGCTCCAGTTGAGCTTTTAGGTTTTCCCGGAGGATACCTTTCTGATCACGTAAGGTTCCTTTCTCTGATGTGGGTGCTGCGTTGCCTTTTCTGACGGTTGCGTTTTTTCCCACCCCTCATGTGTACACTGCTTTGGGACATCCCATTGGTGAAGACTGTATGAGTGGGCGGCGACTGTCAGAGGACGTAAGAGAAAACTGAATTTTTGTAAAATCTTACCGTAAAATTCCTTTCTCTGAGTCCTCTGACAGTCGCCGCCCCTGCCCCTCTTTTTGGGGTTCTTCGGACTCTTAACTGCTTGCTACCAAACTGATTTGGGATGACTGATAGCAGGGGGGTATTGGACCAGTGGGGCAGCCCCCATAGGTGTGTCTATGTAAATTACTTTGTTTTTAACAAGTCTTATGCCTAGCTCGCTCCTATTGATAAGAGGTCTAATACCCATTGGTGAAGACTGTATGAGTGGGCGGTGACTGTCAGAGGACTCAGAGAAAGGGATTTTACATGGCAAAACAATGACTGACAGAAGCTATTCAACAGGAGGTGCAGGAGATTCCTGCCGAAAAGTCAAGTCCAGAACAGCATTTTTTTTTTTTTTTTTAAACTTTTTATTAACGGAGAAAAAGCATAAAGTACATACAACAAGGCACTCAAAAGGAATGCCAACAGATCACATAAGATACAAACCGAAACGGTACATCAACTCACGCAAGCATACGTTAAAGAAAATTTCCATGATAAACAATGTGTCTGGTTATGTTATCTTAGAGATTAAGCAGTATACTGCAGTTCAACACAGCATAAGACAAAACAATCAAACAGAATATGAAAACAATGCAGGGAACGAAATACACAAAAAGGTCCAGTCTCATGCAGCCAAATCTAGGTATCAGAGTTGGTAAGATCAGAGGCGCACCATGCCCCCCAGACCCTATCATACTTGGCTGGGCAACCCCTATGTTCAAACACAAGTTTTTCATATGGCAACACCTGATTAACCAACTGTAACCACATACGTACTGAAGGAAGAGCGGGTTGAATCCACTTGAGGGCAACGGCCTTACGAGGACTCCTGCAGCAAGGTCCTGGCATGTCTCGGCCACCGCTCCTCATCCAGCACTCCCAGCAGACACACCATGGGTGTGCACGGCACCGTGTCAGACAGGATCGAGGAAAGAACCTCAGTCACCCTCCGCCAGTACCGCGCAATGACCGGACACTGCCACATGACATGCGCTAAGTCCGCCCACAGGTGATTACACCTGGTGCATGCAGGGGTCGGGAGTCTATGCATGGCATGCAACCGGACCAACGTCAAATAAGATTGGTGTAGCATGTAGAGATTGATCAGTCTGTTGACAGCCGGAGAAACCGAGAGGTGCGTCAAACACTCCTCCTCCCAGTCCTCATCGGACAAATCAGGGATGAGTTGCTGCCACTTGGTATGCACCGCCAGTGGGTTACTATTAACTGTGGCCGATAACAGATGCAAACAGAACAGCATTTTTATAATCTGGAAGAGCAGCAGGATGCTGCATAAACAGAAGAATGTCCAAAAAGAAGACACCGAACAGAAGACCATCTTCATCGTGGTCAAATTGATGGCATGTTCTGTGTTTTATTTTGGTCTCATGCGGAGGATTCTTCTGAATCTGCAATAATGAGCCTAGATGATGAACTTCATCTCTATTTGAAGGAACCAGGAATTGAAAGAAGTGTTGATCCTCTTCAGTGGTGGCAGGAAAATGAGGCACACTACAAAAGACTTGCCTCTCATGCTAGTAGATGCCTCTCTGCTCCTCTTTCCTCTCCTGTACCAAGTGAGCGTGTTAATGAAGTGGCAGCAATATATGAAAAAAAACAGAAACCGTTTAATAGGTGAACATACTGAAATGTTATGCTTTCTGCACTATAATATGGTTCTACTTAACTGGGAGTATTGAGGTGTAGTAGTACTAGTGCCTATTCCAATCCACTGTCTAGCTTTTTTTTTCTAGCAGTTTTGCACTGACTGCAGTAGTGATTTTAAATCATTGCAGTGAGTGAGTGCACCACTGCAGCAGTTAATGCATCGTTACAATCACATGATGTGAAACTGATGTCACTGCAAGTGAAAGCTGTGCAGTTTTCTTATCAGTTTTCATGTAGGTAAGGTGTGAAGAACAAGCCTTTTAATGCTAATAAACAAATATTAACATGTTCAGTAAAGATATGTGTTAAAAATTGTCTTTATTAAACTTTAAATGTATAAAATATCGGCCGATACCGATACTTTGTGACCAAAATATCGGTATCGGCCCTGAAAAAAACCATATCAGTCTATCCCTAGTTCTTTCCTTCCAACCTGCGTTTATTCCCAGACCGCCTGGAAGGTCGCTTGGAGCAGTGCAAGCCTTGCTACTACAAGGGGTGATTGTTCTTGTCTCAGAATCAGAACGTTTGCTTCATGTTTGCAGGTCCCAGGAAGGAAAGAGAGGTACGTCTAATCTTGGACCTCAAGCTGTGAACCGCTTTGTGCGGGTACAGAAGTTTTGAATGAGTCCATTCATACGGTAGTACCATCCCTACATCAGGGGGATCTTCTGGCCTCTATTGATGATTAAGAACGCTTACCTTCATATTCCGCTATGTCAGTCATCCAGCTTCTTCTGCTTGCTGTAGGTGAGGAGCATTATCAAGAGGTCTCACCTCAACCCCTTGGGTTTTGCCAAGTGTTTGCCCCGGTGTTGGCATTGTTGTGCGGCTGTGCCAGCGGGGGATTGCGATAGTGGAGTGCCTGGATGATCATCTTCTGCGAGCAGAGTCTGCGTCTGCTCAGAAAGACAACTGGGAGATTACTGGGTGGACCCTGCAGGAGTTTGGTTGGAATTGAAATTACCCGGTATTGGCTTTGGTTCCGTTCACCTAGTTGAACTATCTGGGTCTGTTCTGGACTCTGCCTCAGCCAGGGTGTTCCTCCCATGGTAGGAGTTTCAAAAAATCTGTCCACAAGAGACCTCTGCAGAGAGATTCTTGCTATGTGGGGTCTAGACAATCTGATCCTGTTGAGCCAGGGTATGAGAGGGTCCCTGATTCGGTGTTGAAGCATCGGAGAGTGAAGCCAAGGTAAATCTTCCTTCCCCTGTATTGGAAGGTGGTCACCACGGATGCCAGCCTGTCCGAGTGGGGTGGCATTTTTTGGCACAAATTTTGCTCAGGGGGTCTGGACTCTGGAAGAATCCAGACTAACGATCGATTTAATACTAGACATTTTTCTCCGGAGATGTTTCATCAGTTGTCTCTGGTGGGGAACTCTCAAGGTGGTCCTGTTGGCCTCTCATCTCAACAGGAAGGTGCTTGGGTTTGTGGCACGGTCTCCGAAGCCTCTGGCCGACGCCACAGACTCACTGGTGGCTCCTTTGGGACCAGTATCCTCTGATAGAAGTCTTTCCTCTTCTAGAACTTATGCGAAGACTCCTGCATAGGCTCGAGGCAGAAGGGATTACGGCCATCCTAGTGGCTCCAGACTGGCCTCGCCGGTCTTGGCACGCAGATCTAATATGGTTGGTCACTGATGCTCCTTGGAGACTTCCTCTTAGAGGAGATCTGTTGGCTCAAGGGCCAATCTTTCATCTTACTTTACAGTCGCTGGCTTTAACAGCTTGGCTGTCGGAAGCCAGTTGTTGAAGGCTAGAGGGTTGTCTTAATCAGTGAATCGTATGCTGTTGTAAGCTAGTAAATCTACTTCTAGGTAGTTTTACCATCGTGTTTGAAGAGCGTACGTTGCGAAGTGAATCTCTTGGGGTGACTGAGTTTGGTTTTCTTCCAACGAGGTGTGGAGCAGCGTCTGCCCTTGGGTACCACCAAGGGCCAGATTTGCCTTTGGCAGTTTTCTTTCATCGTCCTTGGCTACGCTTTTTGTTCAGGGGGGTTTGCCACTTGGCTCCCCAGTGCGGTCTCCATTGCCCTCGTAGGATCTCAACTTGTTGCTGTTAGTTCGTCAGTAACTGCAGTAACTGCTGTTGGAAAATATTTGTGACATTTCTCTGCTTACATTGTCCCAGAAGGTAGCCTTCTTGGTGGTTTTTTCTTCTGCACATAGGGTGTTGGATCTAGCAGCTTGTCTTGTCTTTCACCTTGGTGGTTCACGGAGATAAAATGGTGCTCCGGCCCTGCCAGTCATTCCTTCCTAAAGTCTTCTCTGGTTTCCATTTAAATAAAGGCATTGTGTTCCCTTCCTTGTGTCCTAAGCCTAAGCATCTTGAATAGATTGCCCGAGCAACATCCAAAGAATGTGGGCAATCAGGGTGTACCTGGCGGCGAGTCGTTTCAAAAATCTGATTTCCTATTTGTCCTTATTGATGGACCCTGTAAGGGACTGGCCGCGTCTGCTGCGACCATTTCCAGATGGATTAGGCAGACAGTGGTGCGGGCCTATTCCATTAAGGGTCAGGATCTCCTTTCCGTGTTAAGACGCATACTACATGGGCGCTTAGTGCCTCTTGGGCCTTCCGTCATCAGGCGTCAGTGGTGCAGGTTTGCAAGGCAGCCACCTGGTCGTCCGTGCACACTTTAACAAAATTCTAAAAGGTGATTGTGTTGACATCTGCTGATGCTTCCTTTTAGCCGCAAGGATTTGCAGGCCACTGTTGGAGAGCATTAGTCCTCTTTTGAGGGTGTATTTTTTTTTTTTTTGTCAGGTGAGCGCCAGTTGTTTCTAGTTCAGCTCCTGTTTTACCTGGTTGGCTACGTTTAGCCTTTGGGAAGTATGTATATTGCTGTGTTCTTTCCACCCTTCATGTTGACACTGCTTTGGGACATCCCAAGGATCAAAGAAGATATGAAGCTGTCTGTCAACGAATGAAGGAGAAAACAGAATTTTTTGTCTTACCCTAAAATTCTTTTCTGATGTTCATTGACAGACACAGCACCCACCCCTGTAATGAGTTGGGGGGTTATGTTCTTCTGACACTGCTTGTTACAAAACCGAAGAGCTAGACCAGGAAGTGGGAGTATACCCCCTGGGACTGCTCTATGGGCGTAGTCAAACTTTTAACTATTTTTTTGCCTAGTGTCCTACTCCTAGGAAGAGCAGCGTAACCCAAGGGTCAAAGAAGATATGGAGCTGTGTCTGTCAATGAACATCGAAGAAAATAATTTTACAGTAAGACAAAAATCCAGTGTTTGCAGATATCTTCACTGGTCACCTTACTCCTGGCCACTCTCCTACTCTGATCTAGGGCTACAGTGGGAGCAGCCGAGATCTCCCGCTGACGTCAGCTGGGAGGTCACATGACCGCTGTGCTGGCCGCTCGGCTCCTCCCGCTGTAGCCCTTAGATAGAGTTTGAGAGTGGCCAGGAGTCACGTGACCGGCCTGAAGATATCTGCAAAAATGGTATTTAGATGCTCTGTTTTCCAAAAACTTACACTGCATGTTAAAGCTTCATACAAAAGGTGCTGGTAGTACATTTTTAAACGTTTTTAAGTTACTACTAATTGCAGCAGTAGGGGAGGGACGGCTCGCACACACATACAGGAGCTAACAGGCAGGGAGGGAGAGGACAGAGAAGAGACAGCAGATGAGGGAGACACAAACTGACCACTGTGTCAGGGCTCAGCAGCCATGATAAACCATGGTCAGTTTAAAGGGGGAGGGCAGAACCAGGCAGGATCAGCCAGGTATTTTTGGTGATACAGGGGGCCAAATTAGGCAGCACAGGAACTGTGCTGTATAACATACTTAATGGGAACAGGATCCCTTTTTCTCTTTCGTTCATTGACGGACACAGCTCCAGAAGACCATTGGGTTATGCTGCCCCTACAGGAGTAGGACACTAGGCAGGAAAAAACTTTACCAAGCCTATGGGGCAGTCCCTGGGGGTATACTTCCACTTCTTACTATAGGCACTCAGTTTTTTTTTTTCTGCCTAGTCAGGAGTAAGGACCTAGTTCCTTGCTGGGATTCCTGGTCCTAGTCTTCTTCCTTCCTTTTTTTTTTTTTTTCTTCCTTCCTTCCTTCCTTCTTACTTCTTCTTTCTGTTCCTGTGAGAACTAAATAAACTTCTGGACTGGGCAACACACTGGATATTCTAGGTCCTTAGGGTCTCCTCAGTCTGGCCAGCAAGCGCTACCCGATCTCAGCTCCGCGCTAGGTTGACCGCGACATAGCCCCAATGGATGGGGGCTGGCTGGCGAGTTAAACGGCTCGCGAGGACCTGGTGTCACAGCGTATCTCTGGCCTGCGGCACCCCCATTCCAAGATGGTGCGGTGGTCTTTCTGGAGTGGTGCCCACCCAGCTTCTATGGTGTAGTAAGTAGTGTCCCCCTTTCACTGAATAAAGCCAGGTTTTTGGAGCCTACAGCGCGGTGCATCGGCAGTGGGCCTCCGGCCCTTCCTCCTTCTCTCTGATTGCCACATGGCGTGCAGCTGAACGCTCTGCTTTATACCTGGGTCAGTGTGGTCCCTGTGGGGGTAAAATGGCTCTCCCTCTTATCTGCTATAGCAGCAGATTGGTGGGCAGGGATCCTAGGAAGACGTCAGCTGTGACAAAACGCGATGGGACCGGCGTGCTGACGTCACCACACAAACCTGGAAGGACAGGCGACAGTGTATCTGGCCAGCTTTTTTGAATATAGCGCTATTTTATCCTTTTGGAATGTGAGTTCCTCTCTTTGTACTAATAAAGTGTTGTTTTTTTATACTACACTATGGAGGCTTTTGTATTCCATGTATGTGTTTGGATGGATGGATGCCTCTTACGATATATATGATTTGAGTTGGATATACGGTGGAACCTCTACCCATTGACGGTCCCTGGTAATACCATATCCATATTGGCTCCTCCATTTGGACCCATCTGAGATTGAATTGATTGGTGTATTAATTACCAATATCTGGTAAGCGCATTGGCATGCCATATTGATAGATGCACCGTAGAGGAGAATCTTCAATATTGTAATGTCTGCGGTGGAGGACTCTGCATTTCTTATACAATTTCACACCAAGTGCTTTTTTTGGGGACTTTCACTACTCTTAATTATCTTGTGTCACTGTGGATTTTTTTTTTTTTTTTTGGCTCTGTTACTTTATTGTTTCAATATCCGTGTGCACATTTGTATTTATAGATATTTAGCTTTGTCACTTTATTGTTTTATTAGGAGTGTGTTCATTTTTATATTAGTTGAATATATATATATATATATATATATATATATATATATATATATATATATATATATATATATATATATATATATATATATATATATATATATAATTATATTTAGTTAGATATTTGGTCACATTTAGCGCAGCTTTATTTTATTTTCTGTCAAAGTGTTATCCCACTTCTAGCTGCAGCTTTGTTTTTTCTTTACTAGCGCGGTTATTTATATATATCTAGTACGAGAGGGTCCCTAATTTGGTGGCTTTGCTCTCTGGCCCTTCGACAAGGAAAATAATTTCTTCCCCTGTACTGGATGGTGGTCCCCAAGGATGCCAGCCTGTCGGGGTGGAGAGGCGTCTTGGGCACCGATTCTACTCGGGGAGTTTGGACTCTGGAGGAGTCCAGACTGCCGATAAATAGCCTGGAACTTTGGGCAATCAGGCTTTGCCTGACCCATTGGATGGATTGTCTGTCTGCAGGGGCGCCCGGTCAGGATTTATTCGGACAATGCCACAGCCGTGGCATATGTCAATCACCAAGGGGGCACAAAAAGTGTCCTAGCAGCCTGGGAAGTTGCCGGCATTCTATAGTGGCCAGAATGATTTGTACCAACCCCCTCTGCTGTGCATATTTCAGGGGTGGAGAATTGGCAGGCGAACTACCTCAGTCGCAGGTGTTGGACAAGGGAGAATGGTCTTTTCATCCGGAGGTGTTTCATCAACTGTGTCTCCGGTGGGGAATTCCTGAGGTCGACCTGTTGGCCTCTCGTCTCAACAGTAAGGTGCAGAGGTTTTGTAGCACGGTCTCAGGATCCTCTGGCCGACGCCACAGATGCTTTTGGGGCCAATATCTTCTGATATATGCTTTTCCTCTTCTAAAACTTCTGCCAAGATTTCTGCGAAGAATCAAGGCAGAAGGGATTCCGGTCCATCCTAGTGGCCCCAGACTGGTCTTGGTACTCAGATGTGGTGCAGCTGGTCACCGACGTCCCTTGGAGATTCCCTCTCGTAGAAGATCTTCTGGCTCAAGGGCCGATCTTTCATCCTGCTTTACAGTCGCTGGCTTTAACGAAGTAGCTATTGAAAGCCAGGTGCTGAAGAATAGGGGGGGTGTAGGAATTGGTGATTCCCACGCTGTTAAATCTTCCTAGAAGTAGATTTTCTAGCTTTTATCATCGCGTCTGGAAGGCGCATATTGCGTGTTGTGAGGTTTGGGGGGGGGTTTCCCCCTCTTTCCTTTTCGGTGGCTAGAATTTTGGAGTCCTGTCAAAAAGGGTTAAATCAATGCTTGGCCTTGGTGATTTTCTTTCAATGCCCCTTGGAAAACACTCCTTGATCCATACAGTGGTCGGACCGTCTCCGGGGCCTACCTGTCCGAGTTCAGACGGACAATGCGACCGCGGTGGCTTACATCAACCACCAAGGGTGTCACCAGGAGTGCTTGGGCGGCCCGGGAGGTGACCGACATCCTGTCTTGGGCCGAGACTGATGTCCCGGCGATCTCAGCAGTTCACATTCCGGGTGTGGAAAATTGGCAGGCCGACAATCTGAGCCGCCAGACCCTGGACCAGGGGGAATTGTCCCTACACCCGGAGGTCTTTCAGATGCTGTGTGCGAGGTGGGGATCCCCGGACGTGGATCTGTTCGCATCCCGGCTAAATCAAAAGGTGGAAAGGTTCGTGGCAAGAACGCGCGATCCGTTGGCGGACGCCTCGGATGCGTTGGTAGCCCCTTGGCATCAGTATCGTCTGATGTATGCCTTTCCTCCGATTCAGTTACTATCCCGGTTCCTCCGCAGATTGGTCTCGGAACCACACCCGGTGATTCTGGTGGCTCCGGACTGGCCACGCCGGTCCTGGTACGCCGACGTTGTTCACCTGGCAGTGGCACCTTCGTGGCGTCTGCCTCTGCGGGAAGATCTCCTGTCTCAAGGTCCGATCTTCCATCCTGCTTTACAGTCGCTGGCTTTAACGGCCTGGCTGTTGAGACCCAGGTCCTGAGGGACAAGGGTCTCTCCCCCGAGGTTATCCCTACTTTAATCAAGGCTAGGAAATCCTCCTCTGGTAAGATCTATTACCGTACCTGGAAAGCTTATTTCGCCTGGTGTGAATCCAGGGGGTTCTCCCCTCGTTCTTACTCGGTGTCGAGAGTGTTAGCTTTCCTCCCAGTCTGGAGTGGATCAACGCCTGGTGCTGGCCACGATAAAGGGCCAGGTGTCTGCACTGGCTGTGCTTTTCCAACGCCCTGTGGCGTCTCATTCCTTGATTCGCACCTTCATTCAAGGTGTGCGACATTTGGCTCCTCCCAGGAAGGAGCCTTTACTTCCATGGGACTTGAACTTGGTTCTGTCCGTATTACAGCGTGCTCCCTTTGAAAACATCAGGGAGATATCTTTGCCTCTGCTGTCAAAAAAGGTTGCTTTTCTAGTGGCGATCACTTCGGCTCGCAGAGTGTCGGAGCTAGCGGCGTTGTCTTGCCGCTCCCCTTATTTGATAATTCACAAGGATAAGGTGGTTTTGTGACCACCCCCAGCCTTCCTTCCCAAGGTGATCACTGAGTTCCACCTTAATGAGGACATTGTCCTGCCTTCGCTTTGTACGAAGCCGAAACATCCGAAGGAAATTGCCTTGCATTCCTTGAATGTTGTCAGGGCGATCAGGGTTTACCTGTCGTCTACGGAATCCTTTAGGAAGACGGATTCCCTATTTGTCCTTCCTGAGGGACCTCGGAAGGGCATGGCTGCGTCTGCAGCAACTATTGCCAAATGGATCAGACCGACCATTGAACAGGCTAATGCCTTGAAGGAACGGGTTCCGCCCTTCCCTGTTAAGGCGCACTCTACCAGATCTTTGAGTGCGTCCTGGGCCTATTGGCATCGTGCCTCGGTGGCCCAGGTGTGCAAGGCTGCGACTTGGTCGTCGGTGCACACCTTTTCCAAATTCTACAAAGTAGATGTTCTGGCATCAGCTGATGCTTCCTTTGGCCGCAAAGTTCTCAGTGCGGCAGTGCCATGATGGACCCTGGAATTTTTTCTGGGTCCCTGGCTGTTGGTGTTTGCTTTCCTGGGCTGTTGCTCCTGTTGAGCATTGTATTTTTCTGTTGCCCAGTTGGTTCTCTTACGGTGCATGTAAGATTCCTTTCTCTGATGTGGGTACTGCGTTGCCTTTTCTACGGTTGCGTCTCCCACCCCTCATGTCTATACTGCTTTGGGACATCCCAACAGTGATGACTTAGAGGAGGCGGCGACTGTCGGAGGACATAAGAGAAAACAGAATTTTTGTAAAATCTTACCTGTAAAATTCCTTTCTCTGAGTCCTCCGTCAGTCTCCGCCCCCCGCCCCTCTTTTGGGGTTCTTATTACCTACTGCTATGCTACCAAACTGAGTTGGGAGTGGTGATGCAGGGGGGGTATTGACCAGATGGGCCAGCCCCCATGGGTGTGTATATGCTAATGTCTTTGTCTTTGGACTAAGTCTATATGCCTAGCTACTCCTGCGGATGGGAAGTCAATACCCAACAGTGATGACTTAGAGGAGGCGGCGACTGTTTGAGGACTCGGAGAAAGGAATTTTACAGGTAAGATTTTACAAAAATTCAGTTTTTCTCTTCTAAAAGTGGAATTCCTCTTTAATCACTTCCCGACTGCTCACTAGAGCACTACTGCGGCAAAGTGGCTCGATAACGTCTGGCGACGTAGTACTACGTCACCAGACATTCCCCTTTCTCGGCGGCGCGTGCCACCGGATGTTCGCTCCCGCTGTGTTCAGTCACAGCAGGAGTCTGGCCAGGGGAGGAGCAGCGGTGATCGCCGCTGCTCTTCCCCGATCGTCGGGGAATCGAGTGTGGAGATCCGCCCGCTTGTGTAAACACAAGCGGGCGGATCTCCTAAGTGACAGGCAGGGTCAGATTGCAGGGTGCAGCATAGCTGAACCCTCGATCTGTCCTTGTGTCACATAGTCACCTCCCCCCCACACACGTCAGTAAGCACCAGGCATACATTAACCCCTTCCTCTCCAATAAAATTAACCCCTTCCCTGCCAGTGTAATTTTTACAGTAACAGCGCATATATATAGCACTGATTACTGCAGTAATGTCACTGGTACCCCCAAAAGTGTCAAAAATGGCAGTCAAGGGTCCGATCTGTCTGCCGCAATGTCGCAGTCCCGCAAAAAAAATCGCAGATCGCCGCCATTACTCGTTAAAAACAAAAAAACACCAAAAATGACAGAAATCTTTCCCTTAGTTAGTAAACGCAATAACTTTTGCGCAAACCAATCAAAATACGTCTATTGTGATTTTTTTTTTTTTTTTTTTTTAGCAAACATAGGTAGCAGAAAACAAATTGCCCAAAAGTTTTAAAAAAAATTAGATTTTTTTAAAAAAATTTTGGGGGGGAATTTCATATAAAAAAAAAAAAAAGTGAAAAATATTGTTTTTCAAAATTTACGCTTTTTTTTTTTTTTTTTGTTTATAGCGCAAAAAGTAAAAATCGCACAGGTGATCAAATACCACCAAAAGAAAGCCCTGTTTGTGGGGAAAAAAAGACGTAAATTTAGTTTGGGTACGGCGTCGCACGACCGCGCAATTGTCAGTTAAATTCGCACAGTGCCGAATCGCAAAAAGTGGCCCAGACGCAAGACACCAAAATCCTCCGTTGGTAAAGTGGTTAATCCTGTCTATTACTACACTTGGTGAATACCTCATTACCATTCAGAAAAACCTCCTGAAGGGCACCTATTCTTAAATTAAACATCATTCTGAGGCTGGATTCACACTAGTGCGATGCCAGACATTGGATGTGAATCACACCGCATGCAATGTGTGTGCAATGCAAATTCAGCCATACAGTTTTTGTATGGCCGAAATCATATTTTGTTCACACCAGAATGTGTGAACAAAATTGGATTAAGATCGCATGCGTGTTCAGAGCCATGCGACCCAATTCCAAAGCTAGTACTGTGTTCATTACCTTTATATCGACACCTGCAGAGAGCAGTGTGAACTGCCTGCCATTCAGATGCGATGCAGGAACCCGTACAGGAATCGCGGTGGTTCCCGCATCACACCAGTATGAACCCAGCTAATGTTGCATGCTACATCTTCTCTTGATCAGTCACTGCTGTGATTGGGACCATGTGCGTTTACCCTGCGATTAAGTGTGAAGCTTCATTAAAAGCAATAGGTACCTAACAGTGCCCCAGGTATTTAAATGTATTCAATTATGCAGCAATTACCTGTGTCCAGGGCTGATCAACTGCAGGTCACTGCATGAGCAATTACATGTGGATAGCTGCGGGCTCTGTCAGGCTCCCATGGCTCTCAATGGGGCTTCCCACCTGCTGAGTCTCCCACAAACAGCCCCATTTTCAAGTGTGAATGGGGCCTTAGAATAATATTTGCTAAGGGTTGTTTCTTTTTTGGAGGGAGGTAAGGGATTGTCTTTTTTTTTTTTTCCTGTTCCTGTACTCAGGCCAACCTAGAAGGATGGGGGAAGGGAGCACCCGTCTTACCTGCTCTGTGGCAGGGATAGGCCTGCAGAACAAGTTTTAGAAGCAGAAAACCTTCCAAATTACCCATTGTTTCCCATCAGAGGTCAGATCATTCCTTGACTGTGTAATCTCCTGATTGTACTCTGGTGTAGTGTGTAGTTCTTGTGATCCAGCTCTTATTATATACAATGCATGCTGTTTACAGGCGTGTTAGAGGAGCATTTAGAGGCTGAAAAAAAATATGCATTTGAGCAGAAAAAAATGCTTGAAGAGCCTAAAATCCTGTAAGCATTCCTAAACGCTAGGCTGGTGTGGCCATTTCAGTGGCCAGAATAAACTTAAAGGGGAGTTCCACTGGATTTTGTGTTTATTAAAAGTCAGCAGCACAAAAAGTATAGCTGCTGACTTTTAATAAACACATACTCACCTGTCCCACGGTCCAGCGATGCAGCCAGGGGTGAGCCTCAGTTCTCTCAATCTTCTCCCCGCGGCGCCGTCATCTCTAGTGTGAGCACTTGGCTGTGACGGCTTGCAGCTTCACCGCCGGGTGCGCACTGCGCATGCGCGAGTCGCACTGCTCGTCCTGAATGGACGGGCAATCTTCTGGGACCTATGACGTGTCCCAGAAGATTGCAGGGAGGGAGGGGGGAGAAGGGAACTTCTGCCCAAGCCCCCATAGACGGCTCGAGCGGAAGTGGGGGCGGGTACCTGTCAAAACTAGGTACCTGCTTCCCCCCCCCCCCCCCAAAAAAAAGAAAAAAGACATGCCAAATCTGGCATGTCAGGGGGTCAGGACCACTTAAGGCGGAGATTCCACTTTTGAGTGGAACTAAGCTTTAATATTCTGGCCAGTGGAATTGATGAACGCCCAAATGCCTGACTCGCCTAAATGGGCAAACTCCCAGTGTGCATATGGCCCAATACATGATGCTTGTACCCCGGTGTAGTATCTAGTTCATGTGATCCAGCTCTTATTCTAAACAATACATAGAAAAAAGGAGCTTTCTCTATCGTCCGTCGACAGACTCAGCCTCATCTACATGAGCTGAGTGGGTTTATGCTCCTCCCATCAGGAGTAGTCTAGGCAGTAAAATTTTAAAACACACGCCCAGGGGGCTGTCCCTCTAGGCATAAACCCCCACTGCACAATCCAGCACATCAGTTTATTTTCTGCCTAGAGACGGAATAGACCTAGGTTTCCTGCTGGGACTCTGGTCTCAGTTTTTTTTTATTCTATTCAGAATATTTTCTTTCTCTTTCTCTTTCACTTTCTTTCTCTTTACTCACTTGCTAGCTAGTGTTCAGGGAAGAATTTTCCTGGCGATCTACAAGCAACGATGCCGGCTGGGGCTTCGCACTGGATAATCTAGATCCTTATGGTCCCCCCAGTCTGGCCTACAAGCGTGAGCAGGTTATAGTTCCGACCTAGATCTAGCCACGACGGTGCCCCCTAGTCCGGAGGAGGGAACGAGCCTGCGACCAGGTGCCTCGCAGGGATGCATCGACCTGGAATGCCCTACGTCGCAGTGTACTCATTGGCTGGCAGCACCCCCACTTTAGTCTGCCCAGGGCGGAGCCCACCCGGTCCATGGTATAGTGAGTCCCTCTTGCCCCTGCTGGCCTTGGGGGGGATGTGGGCCCTTCCCTGGGGATAATGGGATTTGTGCCTCCCAAGAGATCCCCCTGGTCTGCCCGGTACCCGGTCTGTGTGTCCTTCCCTCTCCCTGTCCCTGTGGGGGCTGTGTGCCTGGTGTGCTCTGGCGCTATTGGGGGGGGGGGGGTGACATGATACCTTGGACTTGCTGGTCCCTGTTGTGGTTCCTGAGGCCTTCATGTGTCGGTCCCTAGCCGCATGGTTCGCTGTGGGTGCCGCCATCTTAGATGTGGGTGCCGCCATCTTAGATGTGGGTGCCGCCATCTTAGATGTGGGTGCCGCCATCTTAGATGAGGGCGCCACCATCTTGGATGTGGGCAGTGAGATTTTTTTTCCCCCATAGACTTGTATGGTGCAGCCATTTTCCCTGCAGCTTCCTATTGTTTTCTATGGGCGTCCATTTTTGTGTAGCCCCGGTGCTATACTCGGCAGTGTTTCCCGATCAGGCGACATCACTTCCTGTGTGGTCATTTCCTGCTGCTGTGCAGAGGTCACTTCCTGCTTTTCTCTATGCTGTGGTAGATTCAGGAGGAAGTGTTTCTGAGGTGGTAATGTGTTGAGGATCTCTGTGAGCATATCTATTCCTTACACTTTCTGCTATCAGTTTGGTTTAAAGGGGTTCCCTGCAGACTGCTGCGATCGGTGGTAGATACCGCGATGGGCGCTCTTAAAGTGACAGTACTCCGTTTTTTGCGATTTGCACTATGGAGTCCCAAACTGGAAAATCACCCTCAGACCCACTCTGTGAGACTCCCGGACTGTCCGGATCACAGTCGCTGGCCTCGATTTCAGCTGCCCTGGAAAAGTTGATTTAGTCATGAAAAAGGTTGATAGCCGAAAACGGCCGCTGCCTTCTCCTTCTATGGAGGTGTCCTTTGATTCAGAGGCTGATGGAGTCTCCCCGGATGCCCCCCTACCTGAGGGGTCGCTGTCCTTGCAGTCAGATGGTGAACAGGACCTGTTGTCTTCAGCTGCAGCGCGGGAACGCGCCTTAGTGGAAGCTCTGATTATTTCAGTGCGGGGTACTTTAAAATTGGCTGATGAGCCCACGCTGGCAGGGATGTGGTTGGCTTTTGGCTCCCAAAAGTCTCAGAAATCTGGCAAGGTTTTCCCTTGTCCCAATACCTTTGTCAAACCTGTTCACTGTGCCCAGAGAGGAGGGCAAAGTGCGTCCAATCCTGGACCTCAAGGCTCTCAACCGCTTTTAACGGGTGCAGAAATTCCGAACGGAGTCCATTCCTTCGGTGGTGGCATCTTTAAATCAGGGGGATTTTATGGCTTTCATCGATCTCAAAGTTGCATATCTCCACGTCCCCATATTCGAGGGACGCTAGGGATTCCTCCGCTTTGTGGTGGCAGAGAGCACTTTCAATTTGTGGTGTTAACCTTTGGTCTCGCCTCGGCTCCCAGAGTTTTTACCAAGGTCCTAGCCCCTATGCTGGCCTCATTGCGTCGACGAGGTATCTCGATCGAGGGGTATCTGGACGATCTCCTGTTGCGAGCAGTTTCCCATTCGGATCTGCTGGACAACATTTCCATCACCATTCGGACCCTTCAGGAATTCGGGTGGATGAACAATGTCGCCAATTCTGCCCTCACTCCGCCTGTGCGGGTCACCTATCTGGGGCTGATCCTCGACTCTGCTCTGGCGAGGGTCTTCCTTCCCTTTGACAAGCTTCAAAAGTTTAAAAATATGAGAGAAGGGCGCACCGACCTAGTGCAATACCGTAAAACGTTTATTGGGAATGGGTAAAAACCACAACATACTCACAAAAGTATGCTGTATATAAGCATAGAACCAAAGAATTCCTTCGGCTATCCAGAGCCCTCAGGACCATATTCCTTAATAGTGACAAGCGAACTTGAAAATGTCCATATAGATAGGGCTAACGCGTTTCGAGGGAGGATCCTCTTCCTCAGAGCCAGAGAGATTTTTGTCTTTTAAGCTTCAAAAGCTGCAAGGGGCGGTCAGGTTGCTGATGGTGGCCGATCAGTCCTCCTTGCGGGCTTGCATGAAGCCCATGGGTCTGATGGTCTCGACCTTCGAAGCGGTCCCGTTTTGCTCAGTCTCACACGAGACAGCTGCAGAAAGAGATTCTGTCAAAAATGGAACAAAGATCCTCGGTCATTGGACCAGAAGATTTGGTCGAGCCATCTCACGAAATTGTCTCTCTTGGTGACTCCAATCGCCCGTCCTTTGCCAGGGCAAGTCCTTCCTGCCGGTGTTTTGGACGGTGGTCACCACGGATGCCAGCCAGGCTGGGGTGGAGTGCTGAGGAAGCTCTGTCCCCAGGGAACTTGGACGACAGAAGAGTCTTCCTTGCTAATCAATATCCTGGAACTGAGAGCGATCAAGCTCTGCCTGCTTCACTGGACGAGTCGGCTACGCGGCTCTC
This sequence comes from Pelophylax lessonae, assembly GCF_965119305.1. Lineage (NCBI taxonomy): Eukaryota > Metazoa > Chordata > Amphibia > Anura > Ranidae > Pelophylax > Pelophylax lessonae. Next base: position 76,923,803 of record NC_138778.1, on the reverse strand, counting down.
CGGTTCGGGTCCAGTCGGACAATGCCACAGCCGTGGCTTACATCAGTCATCAAGGGGGCACCAGGAGTGCCCTGGCGGCCAAGAAGGTGGCCAAGATTCTGGTATGGGCGGAACACAATGTTCCAGCTCTTTCCACGGTCCACATCCTGGGTTTGGAGAATTGGCAAGCTGATTACCTGAGTCGTCAGGTGTTGGATCAGGGGGAGTGGTCCCTGCATCCGAAAGGTGTTTCATCTCCATTGTGCCCGGTGGGGGACTCCGAAGGTGGATCTGTTCGCGTCTCGGCTCAACAGAAAGTTCAGAGGTTTGTGGCCAGGTCTCAGGATCCTCTAGCAGATGCCACAGACAGGTGGCTCAATGGGGTCAGTATCGCCTGTTTATATGCCTTCCCTCCGCTCGTTCTCCAGCCAAGGTTTCTTCGCTGATTGGCGATGGAAGGCATTCTGGTCATTCTGGTGGCTCCAGACTGGCCTCGGCGGCCTTGGTAAGCAGACTTGGTAAAAATGGTAATGTATCCTCCATGGCGTCTTCCTCTGCGGGAAGATCTTCTATCTCAAGGACCAATCTTCCATCCTGCCTTAAGGTCCCTGGCTTTAACTGCTTGACTGTTGAAATCAAGATGTTGAGGGATATAGGTCTCTCTGATTTGGTGATTCCTACCCTTTTGAAGGCCAGGAAATCGACCTCTAGGAAGCTTTATCATCGTGCGTGGAAATCGTACATTTCATGGTGTGAATCGCTGCAGCTGCACCCTCGCTCTTTTTTGTTAGCTAGGGTTCTGGCCTTTTTGCAAAAATTGGTTGAGTAGCACTTGGTATTGGACTATCAAGGGCCAGGTGTTGGCCTTGGCTATTTACTTCCAATGTCCGTTGGCTACTCATAGTTTGATTCGCACCTTTATTCAGGGGGTGCGTCTCCTGGCCCCTCCGCGGAGATCCCCGTTGCCTCCGTTGGATCTTAATCTGCTTTTGTTTTTTCTTCAAAAGCCTCCTTTTGAGAATATTAGGGAGATTTCTCTGCTTTCTTTGTTGCAGAAGGTTGCCTTCCTAGTGGCTTTCACCTCTGCCCACAGAGTCTCTGAGTTGGCGGTGTTGTCCTGTCGTTCGCCTTATTTGGTGGTCCACAGGGATAAAGTGGTCCTCCAACCTAATCCGTCTTTTTGTTCCTAAGGTGGTGTCTGATTTTTCACCTGAATGAAAACATTGTGTTGCCTTCCTTATGTCCTAAGCTTAAACATCCCAAAGAAGTTTCCTTGCACTCTCTGGATGTGGTTCAGGCGTTAAGGGTTTATCTGACGGTTACTGAGTCCTTCAGGAAGTCAGACTTTGTCCTTCCGGACGGTCCTCGCAAAGGTTTGGCAGCGTCCGCTGTGACCATTTCGAGATGGATCAGGCAGACGGTTGTTCAGGCTTATTCAATCAAAGGTCAGGTTCCTCGTTTCCCTGTGAAGGCGCATTCTACTAGAGTGCCTCTTGGGCTTATCGCCATCAGGCCCCTGTTGTACAAGTTTGTAAGGCAATGACTTGGTCCCCTGTGCACACCTTTTCCAAAATTTACAAGGTGGATTTGTTGGCATCTTCAGATGCCTCTTTTGGCCGCAAGGTTTTGCAGGCGCTGCTTCATAAGGCTCCGTTCACATGTCAGTGTATGGATCGCGGGCAGAACCGCCGCGGTTTCGCCCGTGATCCGGAGATTATTGCAAATCGCGGGACGCCTGTGCGTTGCCCGTTGATTTGCAATAGCCCCCCAAACGCTGAGCGATGTTGCCGCGATTTCCGCCTGCCGAATCGTGTAACAACGCGCAAAAAAAAATGCGGGACGCAATACGCTCCAAAGAAGCTCTTGTACTTTTTTGGGCGTAATGCGTCCCGCGATTTTTTTTTTTGCGCGATCTTACCGTGATTCGGCAGGCGGAAATCGCGGCAACATCGCTCAGCGTTTGGGGGGCTATTGCAAATCAACGGGCAACGCACAGGCGTCCCGCGATTTGCAATAATCTCCGGATCGCGGGCGGAACCGTGGCGGTTCTGCCCGCGATCCATACGCTGACATGTGAACGGAGCCTAAGAGAATGTTTGTTTGTTTGTTTGTTTGTTTATACTTCTCTTCGGGGGGCCTTTTTTTCTGGGTGTGCTCCTGTTTGGTTGAGCTCCATGGTGCTCGGTTTAGCCTTTTGGAGTTGACGTTACTATCTGGTTGCGTTTTTCCCACCCCCTCATACCTACACTGCTTTGGGACATCCCACTCAGCTCATGGAGATGAGGCTGCGTCTGTCGACGGACAATAGAGAAGATAAGATTTTTGTAAAATCTTACTGTAAAATCTTTTTCTCTGATGTCCGTCGACAGAGGCAGCACCCACCCCTCGGTTTGGGGTTGGTACTTTTGTCTTCACTTCTTTTAAACCAAACTAATGTGCTGGATGGTGCAGTGGGGGTTTATGCCTAGAGGGACAGCCCCCTGGGTGTGTGTATTCAAGTTTTACTGCCTAGACTACTCCTGATGGGTGGAGCATAAACCCACTGAGATCATGGAGATGAGGCTGCATCTGTTGACGGACATCAGAGAAAAAGATTCTACTGCACGATCTTACAAAAACCTTATTATCTACAGTTGGACCAAATAATCAGCTGCTGAACACTAGGGATGGGTGAACGGTTCGCCCCGAGCATGAGTTTGGGCCAAACATTTTCCTGTTCGCCTTTAGCCGAACACCCGAATTTGCCAGATGTTTGCCCCGATGAACACCCTGCAATGCACTGAGCGTTGCCCAATCAGGGTGCAGTGTAAGCTGGTTGTGCGGGGCAGGGAAGCCGACCATGGCGACCTTAAAAACCTATGAGTCGTCAGCTGTTAATGGGTTACTCTTCAGACCGCTGAATTAAAAAAAAAAAAAAAAGTGCCAGTAAAATAAATAAAGAGTAAATTGCCAAAATTTGAATAAAAAAATACTGCAGGCTGCCAGCAGTACTGGAGCAGTATTTCACAGAGGACACACAATACATCACACCAATAGAGAACTTGTTGAGACATACTACAATTATGCCTTCCCAGTTTGTGATATCCACTATTTCTTGGACACTCTATTAGGGAGCATATGATATTGGTTGTTGGGGTTTTGGAGACATCCCCCCACGGGCTCACTTTTCCACTTGCCACCACTCTCTGATGGAATACTATACAGTATTTAACAAGAGCTGAGGCCCTGAAAAAAGCAGTTTGTTAACCTGTGTTTTTTTTTTTTTTTTTTTTTTTTTTTTTTTTGGAACAAACCTTTTTCTTTTAAAATTGTATAATGTTCTAAATAAAGTTGGGTACAAATGTTTTTTTTTTTCTGGTAACATGTTGGCTCATTGGTATTAATCCAAGTACATAAAAAGTCCCAAACCTCACTTACTTTTTAAATAAAAATATAGAAATCTATTCCACTTACAAATTTTTTTTAGTTTTGGTGCAGAATGAGTAGTTTGAAAATAATGAAGAATTTGATGAAACTACTCATTCTGCACCAAAACGAAAAAAAATTTGGGAAGTATATCAAATGATTCTTCAGAATTTCCGACGGAGCTATGTGCCAGAAAGAGACATCAGAATCATCGCTGTCGTCCCTTTCCGTACCTGATGACAAATGTTCCCACGAATCGCTATAGCTCAGTTCTTCAAGTAACTCTGTTTCGCTGTCGCTGTTTTCCAGTTCGTCTAAAAGTGCTTTTGCGCAAAAAGAACGCTTTTTTGGATGCCGTGGTCGTTCTCAATTTTCCAGGCACAAAGAACTGGAAAAGCACAGGCAGGGCACTGGAAAAGCCACCAGGTGAAATCCTGTGGGGAAATGGCATGATACAGTGTAATCCGTTAGGATAACAACTATGAATCGTGTCATTTGGTTTATTTACATTTTTTAAATTGCCGGCGGTTCCACCCCCTGTGTCGCGACGCTCGCAGGGAAGGGAACCGGAAGACAGGTGTCGGCATCGGCCGAGTACACAGCGGGAGGATGGCAGGGGAAGGTGAGGTTTTTTTTTTTTTTTTTTTTTTTTGTGGGTTAATCCTGAGTGTGGCTCGGGTTACCGCTTTTGGTACTGTATATTAACCCCGAGCCACACTCAGGGAATACCACCCTAGCGGTATTCCCATTATAATTTATGATTTTGTGTTTCAAACTTTATCATACCCGGGATGTCTGCTAGACTATTGTTTGGACTGATTTAAGTGGGTTATTCCTAAGAATTACAGGCCTGGTGCAGAAAAGGTTAATAAAGAAATATCTGATTTATTCACAAAGAAGAGGAAGAAACTTTTATACAATACATGCTGATTGTACTCCGGTGTAGTGTCTAGTTCATGCCATCCAGCTCTTGTTATATACAATACATGCTCATTGTACCCAGGGCTAGTGTCTAGCTCATGGGATCCAGCTCTTATTATATACAATACATGCTGATTGTACCCCGGGCTAGTGTCTAGCTCATGCGATCTATCTCTTATTATATACAATACATGCTGATTGTACCTGGGCTAGTGTCTAGCTCATGCGATCCATCTCTTATTATATACAATACTTGTGGATTGTACCTTGGTGTAGTGGCTAGTTCATGTGATCCAGCTCGTATATTATACAATACATGTTGATTGTGCCCCGGTACAGTGTCTAGTAGTTTGTGTTCCAGCTGTTATTATTTTTATATACATGCTGATTTTACCTCGGTGTAGTGTCTAGTTAATGAGATCCAGCTCTTACATTTTATATACAATACATGTTGTGTCAGCTCCTCCATATCTCCTCCACCTTTACCTACTTGTGTAGAAGAGCTGCAGACTGTGTGTATAGTGTACGTCATGGTCACGTCACCGCTGTATTGAGCACAGGATGAAAGCTGCACTTCACTTAGTTCTGCCTTCATACAGCATCATCCTCTCTAAAGCTTCATCCCAAGGCTGGATTTATCTTATTTGTCTCTCTTTTTGTAAGTGTAAAGAGCCCTACACTTAAAGCGGTAGTAAACTCAGTCCTAGCATATCATTTGAAAGCATTCAACACCAGTAACATGCAATGTTCAATGTAATTGAGTGAAAGCAATCAATTGTGCGTTTTCCTAACCTGTATAATTTGATATTTTCTTATCGATTTGTTGGGATGTTGAGCGCCGCCATCCTTTCTGTGGTTTTCTTCTGCTGATCGCTGCTGTATTTCCACCCACAGTATGTGTATGCTTCCGAAATCCCGCGCATGCGCAGTAGACACCGAAACCAAGCCTCGTTTTGGTTTCATTCACTATTTGGACAACCAATAGGAGGCTTCCCCCCCCCCCTTCTCCACGATCTAATAATAGGGAAGTCTTGCGGGAGCACGGGGCTGACGTCTAGTAGAGGAAATGACGCAGCCCCGCAATAGACACTGAATTATTCCGGCAAGCTCATTATCTTGCCGGAAAAGAAGATCAAAATGAGCATCCACGAGTGATGTAGTTTATTGCAGCGATCTAAATCGAAGGAGAACGGCTGAAGTGACAGGCAGGGGAAAAGGTTGGTCATATAATACTGACACAGATCATTTGGATAATGCAATGTTGCAAAATCGATGATACTACCGCTTTAAGCTGATAATACACCTTGCAATCTGCTTGACCAAACTTCTTTTAGATCTACCCTCCTCTATATAGTACATCACCTACATGACTAGGTATGAATTGAATGGATTGTTTAGTTAGGGCTTCTACTTCATAGTTTTGGTAGATCTAAAATAGAATTTCTTTTGTTCATTGACTGACACAGCTCTCCAGTATTCTGAACTACAGGGTTATATTGCCCCCTGCAGGAGTAGGACACGAGGTCGAAAAGACCTATAGGCAGTCTTAGGTGGTATACACCCCCCCCCCTCTCTGCTTTAGGCCTTCAGTTTTTTTCTCTGCCTAGTCAGGAGTAAGGACCTGTTGGGATCTCTTGTCCTGGCAATTATTTCCTTTTTTAAATAGATTTTTTTTTCCCCTGCGAGATCTACAAACAACTGCCGGACTGGAAGATGGGATGGATAATCTAGATCCAGTGGTAACCCTAGTCTGGCCAGTGAGCATGCACAGACCACAGCTCCCCACTTGGTTGGTTGTGACATTGCCCCACCAGACGGGGGCTGGCCTGCAGGTCAGACGCCTCGCATATGACCGGGTCTCAGCCTGAGTCGCAGCGGTCCTCCTGGCCAACAGTCCCCCATTTTGATGGCGAGGAAGTTCTGTCTGGAGCGTGCCCGCCTGGTTCCTGGTATGGGGAGTAGCTGTCCCCCCCCCCCCTGGAGGGTTTTGGGGTGGACGCGGGTCCCTCCCTGGGATGGTTGGACCTGTGGGTTCCCCTCAGACTCCCCCTAAATGTTGGTGATCCATGTGGGTCATTTGCCCCCCCCTCCCTCTGGGGTAGAGTGGTGGTTTGGGATAGTGTTGGGGCTGGTGTGCTCTACTGTACCGATTTGGGGGGGGAGCGGCTGGACTTCTCGGCTGGGGGGGCACTGGCTTCTATGGCAGCCATGTGCCTGATTTCTCCCCCCCCCCCTTTCCTTGTTGTTACAGCCCGGACTCCCTCCTAAGTCCCTGGGAACCTTGTGAAGCCGCGTGTGGTGGCCTTTTTTCCCATGGCCTATGTGTTTCAATGGTCGGCAGCCATGTTTGGGAGTTCGGCGGCCATTTTTTTGTTGGTCCAGCGTGATTATAGGGCGACAGCCATGACCGTGGAGCCTCTGGGCAGTGATTTCAGCTGTGGGAGTGGGAGCTCTTCTTTTTCCCCTGGTGCTGACTCCTGGGTTTTCGCTTTCCCTTTGGACACCGCACATTTAGAAAGTGCATCCTGGTGCTACTTTGGTGGGGGGGGGGGGGGAGGGGAAGTAGAACACTAGGCAGAAAATAATTCTGGCTACACCCATGGGCAGTCCCAGGGGGTATACTCCCTCTCTCTGCTATAGCCACTAGTCTAGTCAGGAGTAAGGACCTATTTCCTTGCTGGGATCTTTGGTCCTGGCAATATGTTTTAGATAGGAAATTTGTTTCCTCCTGGATTTTTAATTCCTGTGAGATCTACATTCAACTGCGGGACTGGGTGACCGGCTGGATAATCTAGATCCAGTGGTCACCCCAGTCTGGCCAGCGAGCGCACGCAGACCTCAGCTCCGCAGTAGGTCGGCCGTGACATAGCCCCACTGGACAGGGGCTGGCCTGCAAGTTAAATGCCTCACGAAGTCGCATATGACTGAGTCTCAGCCTGAGTCGCAGCGTTCCTCCTGGCTGACAGCCCCCCATTTCAATGGAGAGGGGGTTCTGTCTGGAGCGGTGCCCCCCTTGTTCCTGGTATGGTGGGTAGCTGTCCCCCGTCTTTCCCTGGAGGCTTTTGGGGTGGATATGGGCCCCTCCTTGGGACGGTCGGACCCCCGGGTTTCCCTCCTTCCTTCAGGCACCCCCCCCCCCCGCCAAGTCCCTCATCCTGCCCCCCCCCCTTCCTCCACTCTGGGGCCGTTTGGATGGTCTGACCACCTTCCAGAGCGCTAACTGGCAATGGGGGCCAGGGTGCGCCGCCGGCGATCGGATGATTGACTGTGCGGGGGTTTTTACCTGGCGGAGGCTCCTGCCAGAGCCCCCCGTCCTGCCTGAATCTGTCCTTGAGGCCTGGTCTCCCTGCTGGCTCCTTGTAAGCCTCGTGGTGCCGTGCCAGGCCGCCATTTTGTTGTAACCTGTGTTTCTATGCACAGCGCCATGTTTGTGTGGTCCGGTGGGCATCTTGTGGTGATTTGCCATTGAAAATAGCGGCGGCCATGACAGTAGAGCCCTGTGGGTGGGGATTTTGGCAATGGGAGCCCCTCCTCACCCCCTTGTGCTGACTCCTGGATAATTGTACTTCCTAAGTGCCGCACATGTAGTGCAGATTCCCCTGGTGGCTGCAGGTTCTTGTTTCTGTGGGTGGTGAGTCTGTTGGGGTCCTTTTCCTCTCTGCTGAGGATCACTTGGTTCTTTGTGCCTGGTGACCGGGTGGTGCTGCCATCGTGGTGGGGGTTGTCCCTTAGCAGTGTTTTACACTTTTTGTGGGGTCCCCCTGGTGACTCATGGAGTCTTTGAAACACGTTTCCCCACCAGATCCCCTCGCTGAGGCTGCGAGGCCCTCTAGGTCCCAACCATCTATCCATGCACTGACAGCGGTCCTGGAGTCCCTTGTGTCCCGGGTGGAGGTGGCTTGCGGGCGACAGGTAGAAAAAGCACCTCCCACCTTCCCCTGCCTCATCCGTCTTATCAGATCCTGAATCTGATTCGGCCACCGCGGACATGGGTCACCCTGCTGGGTCTTCAACCATGCGCCTGGAATCCTCTGATAGTGAGGATGATTCCTCCACGTCTGCGACCGTGCACAGAAAGGCTCTGGTGGATGCACTGATTGTATCTGTGCGGGAGACCTTGAAGATGGAGGATGCAGCTGAAGCTGTAACGGAGGCGCAGGTGCCCTTTGGCACTCACAAGCCATCCAAAGCAGCAAAGGTGTTTCCTTTCCCTGCCTATTTTGACAGAATTGTCACTAAACAGTGGGGAAGACCGTGGGGTCCCTAAACGCTTTACTAGGCGTTACCCCTATGAGGAGTCCCTTCTTAAGAAGTGGACTGTGCCAACGGTGGTGACCCCCCTGGTTTCCAGATTAAACAAGGCAACCATAATTCTGGTTGAAGAGTCCCAGGCCTTTAAGGATCTGGCTGACCGTGGAGGCAGAGGCTGTGGCCCGTACTATGTACACTCTGGCTGGTTCGGTAATGAGGCTGATATTCACCATTGCCCTAGTGTTGCAAACTCTGTCCAAGTGGGCTAAGCTCCTACACCATGACCTGGAGAGGGAACCGCTACCCCCCCCCCCTGCCTCTACCGAGCTGGCAGACCAGCTGGTCCAGGGGCTGCAGTTTATATGCCTTTTTGGATGTGGCTCCCCTGATGGCTTACCTCTCTGTTTTGGCAGCGGTCCTTCGGCGTGTCTTTTGGCTCAAGTGCTGGTCTGCGGATCAGACTTCTAAAAAGGCCTTGATTGAGCTTCCTTTTCAAGGAGATCGCCTGTTTGGAGCTGCCCTGGATTACATTATTGAAGGTCTCACGGGGGGGGGAAGAGTACTTTTCTTCCTCAGGCTACTAAGGGCAAGGAACCCCGTCGTAGACGTGGGCCTTCCTTCTCTGCTCCTACAAAGTTTTTTTTTTTTTTTGTCCCTCAGGGTCACCTGACAAGGGGTCAAAGCCTTTCAGGGCCTCTTCTGGAGGATCCAAACGAACCTGGTCTGGCAAGCCAAGATTGGGCTTCTCCAGACCCATGGACAAGGCTCCTTCTGCATGAAGGTGCGCCCTCAGCCGTATCAGGGGGTGGGGGGAGGTATTTGCTGGTTTGAGGATCCATGGACTTTCCGGGTGCAAGACAAGTGGGTCCACAAAGTCATTCGGTCCGGCTACAAGATAGTTTCGCTCTTGTCCCCGGCAAGGTTTTTTCCTTCCAACTTGCGCCTGTCCCCAGGCCGCTTACAGGGCCTGTTTGGGGGCGGTACAAGAACTGTTCCTTCAAGGGATGATTGTCCCGGTTCCGACTTCGGAACGTTTTTCAGGGTTTTTACTCAAACCTGTTCAGTCCCCAGAAAGGAAGGCAAAGTGCGTCCAATCCTGGACCTAAAGGCGCTCATTCTATGCATGAAGATAAAAAGCCTTCTGTGTGCAGCAGCCCCCTCCCTAATACTTACCTGAGCCCAATCTCTATCCAGCGATGTTGCAGGAGAAACTTGGCAGCCCAGGCTCTCCCTATTCATTGGTTGAGACATTCTGCTGCTGTCAATCAAACTTAGTGAGCCAAGTACTGTGGGGGCACTCGGCAGGAGGGTGGGGCTAGGAGCGCTGAAGAGGGACCCGAGAAAAGGAGGATCCAGGGTGCATTGTGCAAAACCACTGCACAGAGCAGGTAAGTATGACATGTTTATTATTGCAAGAGGCTTGGGAAATGTGTTGAAAAATTGTGTATCTGACCCAGTAGGTACCAGTAAGCAGATACATTGTTGCTATGTAAAGAGACCATATAGGCTTATCATTCATGCAATTTACAGCAGGCTGGGAAAAAGCAATACATTATTGCTTTCACCATTTCTTCCCACACACCAGCTGTTACACTCTCACCAATGGATGTGTTTAGATGTTATGGAGCCCTAGGCATACTTGAATTAGATCTTTCTGTGCAAACTCCGCTCTGTCTTGTGATCGTTGTAGTTTGAAGTTTACCCCTAGGCAGATATTAAACCTACAAATGAATGCAGCTCTGTAATCATTCATACGACATGTAGGCAGTGACGTACAGTAATTGAATTTTACCTGGGATGAGCCTTTTGTAGTTTCTATATAGCCGGGATGGACTGAGAGGAAGAAGCAGCACAAAGAGCCAATTGGTTCATGTACTAACCAGAAGCATGCTGATAGTAGAGCAGGGAGATGAGCTCATCACTGTGCCACTTCTCCTTTTAAAGCGATAGTTCATTACTGTGCCGCTTCTCCTTTTAAAGCGAGAGTTAAGTCTTGCTGATAATAAAAAATGTGCCCCCTGCAGTTTTAAAGTAATATTAAAGGCAATTTAAAAAAAAAAACATGTTCTACTTACCTGCTCTGTGCAATGGTTTTGCACAGAGCAGCCCTGATCCTCCTCTGTTCGGGTGCCCCACCATCATATAGGAGATCACAAACAATGTATGTGATGTGTCAAAATACAGAGCCACACAAGTAGGGATATGGAGATATCGCTATCCCCTCAATATTCCAGATACATCAAGGTACACAACGAATAGACTGCATGTCAGTCTTTTACATACTGAAAGGAACAGAGGCATATTTCTATCAAAACAGTATTTTTAGATGACATTGGTAAGAGATAATGTACAGTGGATATAAAAAGTTTACACACCCATGTTAAAATGTCAGATTTCTGTGATGTAAAAAAAATGAGACAAAGATAAATCATTTCAGAACTTTTTCCACCTTTTTTTTTTTTTTTTTTTTCTAAAGAACAAACGTTTATTGGTTCACAAAGATAAATACACATACAGTCAATGTACAGAGTCACAATATGGCAGCAGTACAAAGACAACAAGAAAAAAGGAAAACCAAGCCATCATACAAGAAGAGTAACCTATTTGAGGCATGAAAGTGCAAGAACCGTTAAATGAGAGGAGCACATACCATTATGCAAAGCTGACTCACGCCCACCCACCACATGAAGCATGAAGCAGAAAACAGGGATGTACATAGCAGCGTAACACAAGCAGGGGGGGTGGCAACGGTGAAACGAACAATCACCCAGAGGAGCAAGTATCCGAAACATGAAGCCACCTGTCCCAAACTTTGTGATAGCGGCCAAGAGAACCCCGACTGGTGTGAATAACTTTCTTATAGGGCAGGGATTGATTAACATCCGCCTTTCACATAGCCAAGTCAGGCCATGTAGGTTGGATCCAAGTACGGGCAATCAGTTTTCTAGCACAAAAGAGGGTTTCATGGTGGAATTTAGTGGTATGCTTATCAATATCCTCATCGGGAAATATGCCCAGAAGGCAGACCTTAGGATCCAAGGAGACAGGAGCGCCCATGCGGTCATGTAGGAATTGGATAACCTGTGCCCAGAATCCCTGGATACGGGGGCAGTGCCACAACAGATGCCCAAACGTGCCTGGACACAATAGACATTTGGGGCATGTGGGGTCTCTGGAGGGGGCAAATCTAGCTATTCTATCCAGGGAGAGGTATGCTCTGTGAAGTATGTACACCTGGGTTAGTCTATCGGACAGTTTGGGTGAAACATGCGTACAGGTTTCAAGGGCCTCCGTCCAGTCATCATCGTCAAGGTCACCTGTATCCTCTGTCCAGCGAGGGCGAATGCTAAATGCCAGGGTCGTGACGGATTTAGATGTCAGCATGTTGTACAGAAGGGATATAAGCTTGCGGGAGTCAGATCCAGTCAGGACGTCCAAAAGGTCAACCGTGGGCAAGTCTGGATAGCGGCCTCCAAATTGAGCATGGAGGGCATGCCGGAGTTGATAGTAGCGGTAGTACATGGTAGGGGGGAAGGTCAAATTCGGGCCGCAACTGGGAAAAGGGTGTAATCACCCCCTCCCGTAGTACATGGGAAAGATACATTACTCCCTTGGTCATCCACAGCCCAGAATCCGGTAATTGAAGCAGCTCAGGCAAATGTCGGTTAAGCCACAGGGGAGTCTTAGCGTGGAACACCGGGTCACCCGTTTTAGTAACAGCCAAATCCCATATCCTCCCTCCTATAATGAGAAGAGACAGCGCTCGACACCGGGGCAGTCGAGTGCCCACCTGCCCCCCTGAGAACATCGCAAAAGGGGTGAGGGCTCGAGGCTATGGCAGGAGGACAAGCCAAGGCCATGTACCTAGGAGTGTCCAAAGCATTAATATGGTAAAAATTGGATAGTTGAGACACGAGATAGTATGCTCCAAAATCAGGGACATCTTGGTAGGCTTTTGAGCATGACGCCAAGCCAGTTTATGTCTACTCGAGCCCCATACGAAAGTTTTCAGTAGTCGTTCAAGGATCGCAAAATATTTATAAGGAATATAAGTAGGAGAATGCCATAAGGTATAGAGGATTTTGGGTAGGAGAATCATCTTAATTAAGTTCACGCGACCCATCACTCCGATGGCAACGCGGGACCAAATTTGAGTTTTATGCTTAATCAGGGCGTACAAGGGCTCAATATTGAGAGAAATATAATCCGCGAGGGTACGGGTAACGTGCACACCTAGGTGTTTAAGGGTAGATACGCGTAACAATGGCAAAAGAGACTGTTCCCTCGACTGGGGGAAAACATCCAGAGATAAAATCTGTGATTTATCCCAGTTGATGGTCAGGCCTGAGAACTTACCAAAGGTATTAATGAGGGCCAGGGCTTCTGACAAAGAAGGGCCAGGGTCAGCTAAATAAAGAATCATATCAACTGCATAGAGGCCTATTTTATCAACATGGTCGCCGCGGTGAAGGCCAGTGATAGCGGGGTGTGCCCGCATGGCAATGGCCAGAGGCTCGACTGCCAGGGCATATAAAAGTGAGGAAATCGGGCAACCCTGCCGAGTACCTCCGAGAGGTATGACCATTCGCCAAGCACAGGGACGATGGTAGAGGATGGTCAGCCACTTCACAAAGTTAGGCCCGAAGCGCTCCAGACATTGCCATAAGTATTGCCACTCAACTGAGTCAAAGGCCTTGGCGGCATCCAAGGACACCAAGACCCGCGTACCCACCAAGTAATGCGTTGCCTGCACATTCATGAACAAGCGCCGGGTATTGCACGCCGTGTTCTTGGAGGGCATAAAACCTGTTTGATCCGAGTGTATGAGGGAATGAATAACCTTGTTAAGGCGCAGGGCCAGTATTTTGGCTAGAATTTTAATATCGCACTGGAGGAGGGAAATGGGACGATAAGATTCTGGATATTTAAGGTCCTTATCGGGTTTGGGTATAAGGACAATTAGGGCTGCGCTCATAGCAACAGGACTATCCTCGAACATAGCGTTATAAACCTCAAGGAGTATCTCCGAGAACTGGGAATAAAATTTGGCCGGGAGGCCATCCGAACCCGGTGCCTTGGCCGTGCAAAGCAGGAGAGGGCCTCAGTGATATCGTCGACCGGCAGGGGGGCGTCAAGGGCAGAGGCCTGATCGGCAGATAAAGTAGGGAACGTAATGGAATTGAGTAGAGCTGTCAGATCGGAAGGGTAAAACTGCACCTTGGACGTGTAGACATCTCCGAAGAAGGAGGCAAACTCCCTCCGCAGCCGGATCTTAAGGATCTCCGGATGCGACCCGGTGGAGGGAAATAACAACCGGGGGTTTGTCATGGAGATGCGCCAAGTAGGCGAGGAGCTTACCTGCCTTCTCACCAAATTCAAAAGCCCGTTGTTTGCAGAAAAAGAGCTTGCGATTGGCACGCTCCCGGCAGAGCTGTTCTATTGCCCTAGTCTGCAGATTCAGACTAGCAAGTAGCTCCGAGGAGGGCACCAGAGCATATTGACTCTCCAGCGCTGCAAGTTGGCGCTCTGCCGAGGAGTACTCCAACCGAGAGGACTTCTTGAACCTGGAGATGCGCTCCGATAAGAGCATTTTAGCATGAAGTTTAAACGCTTCCCACACTGTTAAGGGAGAGGCTGTTGGGTCATTAGTATCAAAGAATTACGTCCATTCCCTTTTCAAGGCCGTCCATCCCCGGGACAACAGAGAGCCAGAAAGGATTCAGGCGCCAGTGGCTCCGAGGAGGGCTGGGAAAGGAGGTCAAAGAAATCCAGTACGGGGCATGGTCGGAAAGCAGGCGGGGCCCAAACCCCGCGGCCCACAGACCAGGTGTCAGGGAGCGCGAAAGCCAAAATAGAGTCAATTCTCGACAAGGAGGAATGGGTGGGAGAGTAGCAGGAGTAGGCATGAGAAGTAGGGTAGAGAGGTCTCCAGGTGTCCACCAAGTCAAAGTCCGTGTGCAGTCTACTAAATCTAGTGTCGGGCCCTGGGTCAGTATTCGTCAGAGAGGGGCTCTGTCTGTCCAACACAGGGTAGGAGACCATATTAAAGTCCCCCAACCATATTGCAGGGATAGAAGGGAACCTGGCCATAAAGTCAAAACCCAATGTAAGAAACATAAGGTGGCGGCACATACCATGCTAAAATTAGGATGTCACGACCACCTATCACACCACGTATAAAAACGTACCTGCCCTGAGAGTCCGTGAGCACCTCCCCCGCCTGGAAAGGAGTACTTTTGGATATGAGTAGGGAGACCCCCCTCGAATACGAGGAGTAAGTGGCGTGAAACGACCAGCCAACCCACGGGCGGCACAGAGACTGCAATAGGTGACCCTCTGCGTGCGTCTCAACCAGGACCATGATGTCGGCACGCTGGTCCTTCAAATAGGAAAGGACAAAGGACCGTTTAATCTTGTCTCGCACCCCTCGTACATTCCAGGTAAGTATTTTTAAAGGGGCCATTGTAGCGGGGACAAGAAGTGACTAGGCGAGGGAAGTGTGAGGACCCCCAGAGCAGGCAGCATCACCCGCCCGAAAAACACAAGCGACAAGTAAAGTTGACTGTGCAGCGAAAAAAATTATAAACTATAAAAGGTGAACCCAAATAAAAACACATGAGCAGGAACATAGAGGTCCCAAATACATTACCCCACCCTACCCACCTGGCTCCACACAGACCTTAACACGTGGGAGCATCAACCCAAAACAAAAACCAAAGGAATAAACAGCAAGGCACAAGTGAGACTTCCATCAGGGCGAACCGAGCCACCAGGGGCCACGGATCACCATTCTCCGAAGGAGGAGCCCTAGTCCAGGGCCCTGTAGTCATTCAGGTGATCAAACGTGAAAGGTTAGCGTGAGCCTGAGGCATCCCGGTCAGCAAGTGAGTGATGTCCCTCTCCGAAGGGATGGAGGAGGCTCAGGGGAGTACGAGGTAGGTGGCGGATCACACGGGTGACCCGAAGCAGGACTCCCCTCCTACCCCAGCCAAATAGGAGACTAACATCTCACAACAGGAAGACATGTCCACAGGGTGGAAGAGAGGTGAAGCTAGGCAGGAGAGGAGCAGTCCCACAGTAAAGAGGTATGTTCAGGGAGAGCACAAATAGCACAGCCAGGCAGGAGATCTACTGTCCTGCAAGAGGCAGGTCCATAGGAGAAAATTACATTTCAAACAGTAAATGCAGCAGCTAGAGGAGTAGAGGGAGTTCAGGGATATTGCAGTATGGGGACAGCTGCAACACAGGGAGGCACAAGGCATTAGGAGATCATAGTGGAAAGCAGCTTCACGGAAGGCCATCCAGCCAAGCCACCGCAGCATCAGGGTCTTCAAAGAAACGCACTCTGTCGTAGGCAACAACATGCAGTCTTGCAGGATATAACATTGAATACTTGAGGTTGCGTATTCGTAAGCGTCGCTTAACTTCAGTGAACTGACTGCGCTGCTTTTGAACTGCAGCAAAGAAATCAGGGAACGCCATAACCGTGTGATTATCCAGAGGAATGTTGCACCTCTCACGGGCTAGGCGAAGCACCGCATCCCTGTCTCTGTAGTTTAGGAACCTGGCTATAAACACTCGCGGTGGGGCACCTTGAGGAGGCTTCTTAGCGGGCATCCTGTGGGCTCTCTCTACCACAAATGCCTGGGAGAAGGCGGCTCGGCTGTATGTGGTGACTAGCAGGTTTTCCAAAAATGTGGCAGGGTCTGCGCCTTCTGTCCCCTAAGGGAGACCGATGAAGCGTATATTATTCCGCCTTGCACGGTTTTCCAAGTCATCCTGCTTTGAAAAATAGTTGTGCAATGTCCCTGGAGGCCTGCTCCACTGATGTGCAGACTGGAGGGAGCTCATCCTCCACCACCCCCAAACGGTCCTCCACCTCGGTCACCCGCCCCCTGAGTTTTTGCATGACCTGGCGGATTCAAGATACGTCCACCTTAACCTCCTCTATTTTCGAGGTGAGAGTGGCCTGGCAGTGTGATATGGCATCTAGGATCTTACCGCTGTCCGAGAGCTGCGCGGCCGGATCCGGAGTGGGGGATGGGCCGTCGCCATCCAGGTCATTATGTAGGATATCTACTGGATGAGTCGGCTACGCGACTCTCCGGTTCGGACTCTGTCGGACAATGCCACGGCCGTGGCTTTCATCAAGGGGGCACCAGGAGTGCTCTGGCAGCCACAGAGGTGGCCGAGATTCTGGTTTGGGCGGAAGCCAATCTTCCTGCTCTTTCCGCAGTCCACATGTGGAGAATTAGCAGGCGGATTACCTAAATCGTCAAGTGTTGGATGAAGGAGAATAATGCCTATGTACCTGAGCACCATCGCAATCCAGTCATATGCACGAGAGCCTTGGCTCTTGGCTGAGACATCAGTGGGAATCACAGGCTGTTGCGGTCAATGACAGCCAGTAAGCCAATAAGAGAGGGGGGGTGAAGCCAGGCGGTGGATGAGCGGTGTGCCACCTGAAATTGCTTCTTGGAAGCTTGAAATAAATAATACCCTTCCATACAAGAAATTCCTATACATTCACAGAGGGGGGCCCGTCGAAATATAATAAGATTTGGGATAGATGGCTCCAAGAGTTCCAAATGTGTGTTTCAGAGGCACTGCCAGGTTAACCTTCTTAAGTGTAATTTTAAGGGGGACTATTGGGAATAAAATGTCCTAACAGGATTACGCTATGTGGCCTAATTCTTTTTAGCATGAGAGAGACTGTGATCGGAGAAGGATATGATTTCTAGGGAGACCTCATGCAAATATGGTATTATCTATAGAAGATCATTCTTTAACCGTCTGCCTCCCAAGCCTATTCTGACACTATACTTAGAACCCCCAAACATTATACAGTCAGGTCCATAAATATTGGGACATCGACGCAATTCTAATATTTTTGGCTCTATACACCACCACAATGGATTTGAAATGAAACAAACAAGATGTGCTTTAACTGCAGACTTTCAGCTTTAATTTGAGGATATTTACAACCAAATCAGATGAACAGTGTAGGAATTACAACAGTTTTTATATGTGCCTTCCACTTTTTAAGGGACCAAAAGTAATGGGACAGATTAAGAATCATAAATCAAACTTTCACTTTTTAATACTTGGTTGCAAATCCCTTGCAGTCAATTACAGCCTGAAGTCTGGAACGTATAGACATCACCAGATGCTGGGTTTCATCCCTGGTGATGCTCTGCCAGGCCTCTACTGCAACTGTCTTCAGTTCCTGCTTGTTCTTGGGGCATTTTTCCTTCAGTTTTGTCTTCAGCAAGTGAAATGCATGCTCAATCGGATTCAGTTCAGGTGATTGACTTGGCCATTGAATAACATTCCACTTTTTTCCCTTAAACTCTTTGGTTGCTCTTGCAGTATGCTTCGGGTCATTGTCCATCTGCACTGTGAAGCGCCGTCCAATGAGTTCTGAAGCATTTGGCTGAATATGAGCAGATAATATTGCCCGAAACACTTCAGAATTCATCCTGCCACTTTTGTCAGCAGTCACATCATCAATAAATAGAAGAGAACCAGTTCCATTGGCAGCCATACATGCCCACGCCATGACACTACCACCACCATGCTTCACTGATGAGGTGATATGCTTTGGATCATGAGCAGTTCATTTCCTTCTCCATACTCTTCTCTTCCCATCACTCTGGTACAAGTTGATCTTGGTCTCATCTGTCCATAGGATGTTGTTCCAGAACTGTGAAGGCTTTTTTAGATGTTGTTTGGCAAACTCTAATCTGGCCTTCCTGTTTTTGAGGCTCACCAATGGTTTACATCTTGTGGTGAACCCTCTGTATTCCCTCTTGTGAAGTCTTCTCTTGGTTGTTGACTTTGACACACATACACCTACCTCCTGGAGAGTGTCCTTGATCTGGCCAACTGTTGTGAAGGGTGTTTTATTCACCAGGGAAAGAATTCTTCGGTCATCAACCACAGTTGTTTTCCATGGTCTTCCGGGTCTTTTGGTGTTGCTGAGCTCACCGGTGCGTTCTTTCTTTTTAAGGATGTTCCAAACAGTTGATTTGGCCACACCTAATGTTTTTGCTATCTCTCTGATGGGTTTGTTTTGTTTTTTCAGCCTAATGATGGCTTGCTTCACTGATAGTGACAGCTCTTTGGATCTCATATTGAGAGTTGACACTTGACAGCAACAGATTCCAAATGCAAATGGCACACTTGAAATTAACTCTGGACCTTTTATCTGCTCCTTGTAAATGGGATAATGAGGGAATAACACACACCTGGCCATGGAACAGCTGAGCAGCCAATTGTCCCATTACTTTTGGTCTCTTAAAAAGTGGGAGGCACATATACAAACGGTTGTAATTCCTACACCTTTCACGTGATTTGGATGTAAATACCCTCAAATTAAAGCTGAAAGTCTGCAGTTAAAGCACATCTTGTCTGTTTCATTTCAAATCCATTGTGGTGGTGTATAGAGCCAAAAAGATTAGAATTGTGTCGATGTCCCAATATTTATGGACCTGACTGTATATTTTCTAGCAGAGACCCTATTGCAAATAATGGCATGTGTTGCAATTTATATCACACGGTATTTGCGAATTTCAAATGCAACTTTTTTTAAAAAGAAAAAACACTTTAAGAAATGATTTGTATAATGTGAAAGATGTTACACCGAGTAATTAGATACTGAACATGTCACGCTTTAAAATTGTGTCTGCCCATAGGGGATGCGCATAGGTGCGCAAATGCGAACGCATACATTACTCCCGCAAGCATATGTAAACAGTGATCGCACCGTACATGTGAGGTATTGTCGTGAAGGCCAGAGCGAGAGCAAAAACTCTAGCACCAGACCTCCTGTGCAACTCTAAACTGGTAACCTGTAAAAGGCGTTTAAAGAGTTGCACAGGAGGTCTGGTGCTAGAGTTATTGCTCTCGCTCTGGCCTTCGCGACAATACCTCACATGTATGATGCGATCACTGTTTACATATACATGCGGGAGTAATGTATGCGTTTGCATTTGCTCGTAAGCGCGGTGGGACAGGCGCTTTTATTTTTTTTGTAATAATTTTATTGCTATCTCAAGGGATGAACAACATGCATAGAATCCCAAAAAAAGAAAAGCTTGATTGATTCTTTAGAACCACTTTAGGTCATATTGTACTAGTATACACTGCATACTAGTACATTATGACAGACTTGCCTACAAACTGAGCCCTCCAGCACTGCGCTATCAAGGATGCATTTTCGCCCAGTCTTCCTTCTGGGTTTTGGATCTTTGGCACATAAAAGCTAGTCCAATGTAATTCTATAAATATCTATACCTAGAATTACACTTTTAAAGTGTTACTAAACCCACAACAGTAAAATCCAGTCTGTATATGCAATAAAGCGTGCTTGTTATACTCCCTGTGGAACCCAAGGGGTTAATTCTCTGCATTGTGTAAAAAAGCTGAATGATCCGGTTTTCTCTGATCTTCCCGCTTCTTCCTCTTCCACTGTACCCAATCTTTCTGCTTATAGGATAGAGCCTAGGAGGCACTCTGCACATGCTATGTTTGTTTTGTATTGCTAAAGAGTTTATTTTTTGTTGGGGAAAGGGCATGTGATCAGCACGAGGCCAATCGGCACCGTCCAGACAGGGTCAGGGGTCATACACCCTTATAGGACAGTCAGAGGAGAATGAAAACTCCTCCTCCAAGCTTTAATCGGGGCTTGGTCAGACACTGATAGAAGTTATAGGACTGCAAAAATAGTTTTTTTGCAGTTTATACAGCCCTGGCCAAAAGTTTTGAGAATGACAAATATTCATTTTCACAGTCTGCTGCTTCAGTGTTTTTAGATTTTTTTTTTTTGTCAGATGTCACTTAGGTATACTGTAATACTTGCAATTATACTTCAGAAGTGTCAAGAGCTTTTATTGGCAATTACATTGAGTTCATGCAAAGAGTCAATATTTGCAGTGTTGACCCTTCTTTTTCAAGACCTCTGCAATTCGCCCTGCCATGCTGTCAGTCAACTTCTGGGCCACATCCTGACTGATGGCAGCCTATTCTTGCAATATTAATGCTTGGAGGATTAAGGTCTGGGGAATTTCCTGGCCATGTACCCAAAATTTCGATGTTTTGTTCCCGAAGTCACTTAGTTATCACTTTGTCCTTATGGCAAGGTGCTCCATCATGCTGGAAAAGGCCTTGTTTTTCACCAAACTGTTCTTGGAAGGTTGGGATAAGTTGCTCTCGGAGGAAGTTTTTGTACTATTCTTTATTCATGGCTGTGTTCTCAGGCAAAATTTGTGAGTGAGCGCACTCCCTTGGCTGAGAAGCAATCCCACACATGAATGGTCTCAGGATGCTTTACTGTTGGCATGACCTAGGTCATAGGTGATGGTAGCTCTCACCGTTTCTTATCCAGGAAAGATTTTTTTTCTGGATGCCCCAAACAAAGGGGATTCATCAGAGAAAATTACTTTTTACCCCAGTCTTTAACAGTCCAATCGCTGTACATTTAGCAGAATATCTGTCGGTCCCTGATGTTTTTCCTGAAGAGAAGTGACTTCTTTGCTGTCCTTCTTGACACCAGGCCATCCTCCAGAAGTCTTCGCCTCACTGTGCGTGCAGACACCCATACCTGCCTGCTGCTATTCCCGAGCAAGCTCTGCACTGGTGGCGCCCCAATCCCGCTGGTGGTGTCCCAATCCCGCAGCTGAATCAACTGTAGGAGACGGGCCTGGCAGTTGCAAAACTTTCATGGGCTCCCTGAAGCCTTCTTCTAAACAATTGATCCTCTCTCCTTGAAGTTCTTGATGATTCTATAAATGGTTGATTTAGGTGCAATCTTAGTAACAGCAATAACCTTGCCTGTAAAACCTGTTTTGTGCAAAGCAATAATGACTGCACGTTTCCTTGCATTTAACCATGATTAACAGAGTAAGGCCCCTTTCACACGGGTGGTATGCCCGGCGGACTCCATTTTGCTCAGCGGGGATTGATCCGACGATCCCCACTGAGCAGGCGGATGACAGCTCCGTCTCCGCTCTGTGTGCAGAGACGGAGCTGTCAGAGCCCCGCTCTCCTCTATGGGAGATCGGATGATAATGGACCGCCTGTTATCCTATCCGATACGATCCTCCAGACAGATAGATAGAAAATAGGGTTTCCATCCGTCCGGATTTCACGGACAGGATCGGATTGGATAGCAGTCGGTGTCACCGCTGACATCAGCTGCTCCATATGGCTGCATGAAGCATCTGATCAGGTCCGCCTGAAAAACTGATAGGCGGACTGGATTGGAAAGCCTGTGTGAAAGGGGCCTAAGAACAATGATTTCAAGCACCACCCTACTTTTACAGCTTCCAGTCTGTTATTCTAGCTGTGAGCATTAGAGTGATTTCCAGCATTGTCCTCGTCAACACTGACACATGTGTTAAAGCAGTAGTATCATGTTTTTTTACACTTTTACCTACAGGTAAGCCTATAATAAGGCTTACCTGTAGGTATAATTAATATCTCCTAAACCGGCACGGTTTAGGAGATTTTTGCAGTGCATGCAGCTGCTCACGCGAGCGGCGCATTCGCTCTGAAGGTCCGCGGGAGTGACGTCATCGCGGCTCCGGCCAATCACAGCGCCGGAGCCGCCGAACCCGGAAGAGACGGCGAGGGATAATGGCGGCGCCCGCAGCGATGTCCGGGGGTCGGTGTCGGGGCTTCGTTCTAAGGTAAGTAATACATAATGAGCTAGTATGCGATGCATACTAGCTCATTATGCCTTTGTCTTGCAGGTTTTTTTTTTTTTTTTTTACTTTTTGGGTTTACAACCGCTTTATTGAGAGAATCGCTGACTTGATTTCAGCTGGTCTTTTTGTCAGGGCTAAAATGCAGTTTTTTTTTTTTTCATGGCAAAGAGGGATTTTGGAATGAATTGCAATTCATCTGATCACTCTTCAGAACATTCTGGAGTATATGCAAATTGCCATCATAAAAACTGAGAAAATGAATATCTGTGTCAGGGCTGTGTTTACTAAAAATCTTTTGGTCAGGGCTGATACTAAAATCATTTGCATTTCCGTGTACTGTGGGAGACCAGATATAGTGCATGCCGGGTCCCTGGTTTAGCAACACTTTAATAACCGATGTCCACAGGTGACTAGAAAAGAAACAAAATAAGGAAAAGGTGTCACAGTTGGTGAAGTCTGAGGCTTTGGTGGTGTCCCCGCTGCCCTAAGCACTGGCCCACGGTACCATTTTATATTAAATCCAGCCTGGTCATTGACTGCCTGGTCCTCCCATGCACACTAAAGGCTTTTAGTAAATATGACATCAATGAGATCCACTAAGCACTGTTTATATCTTACATGGAATCCCGGTGTTACATCTGCATTGTAACTGTATTTAACCACTTGCTTACTGGGCACTTATACCCCCTTCCTGACGAGGCCAATTTTCAGCTTTTTTTTTCATCCTTTTTTTTTACACAAATAGAGCATTATTTTGGTGGTATTTAATCACCACTGGGTTTTTTATTTTTTGCTAAAGAAGAAAAAAAAAGGGGAAAATTTTTTGTCAAAATTTTGCATAACGGGAAATTTTATTTCTCCTTCTGATATACGATGATGAGGCAGCACTGGCTGGCACAGATCGGGACCGATGCCCCTGTAACAGAAGCCGGATACCAGCTTTCTTCTATTCTCCTCACGCTAATAGTGAGGAGAAAGAAAAGCCTAAATGCGGCTTCTATTTACTTCCCTGATCAGCTGTCATTGGCTGACAGATGATCATGTGGTAAAGGGCCACTGTGATTGGCCCTTTTACCCTGTTCTGTTAAAAGCCAAAGGACTCAATAATCACAGAGTGCAGGGGGCACACGAGCAGCGTGATCAAAGGAGGATGTCTGTTGATGCCCTTCCCACACTGGAAGCCCGCGCTGTAGCCATCTTTCGGCTATAGCGCGGGCAGAAAGTGGGTAAACTAGATTCCTTCCGGGGCGTGGCCAAGAGCGGCATGTGAGTGGACGTGTCTCACTGAGCTCCCGCAGACATCTGATCACCGATCCTGTTCCCGGTCTCACAGCTCTGCCATTCTGACGCCCGGCCGCCTTGGGAACACCCGGAGCTCCTGCCTGTTTGATTCCCGGGTGATGCAGCGCCGCAAACCATGGGAAGAAGCCAGGATGCCGGGGATCCAAGATGGCACTGCGGAGGGCCTGCCACAGCGGCCTACTAAAGGGGCTGACAAGCCTGCACCCTCTGGCGGGGGACCCTGGGGATACTGCTCAGCCCACCCTGGCAGATATATTCCTAGCTATCTGTTTACCACTTGCAAGCACAATTTGGCAACCTGACTGAAGCGGTGTCATTGATCCGCCAGGATCTTCAGAAGGTTAGAGAGCGCACTACTGCAGCTGAAGGCAGGATTAGTGAGCTGGAAGATCAGTTGCCTCCTCTGACCAGGGACTTTCAGGACACTGCTCGGCTGACTAGTGCCCTGGAGGCGTGGGCTGAAGACAAGCTCCCTCGCAGCTGAATGCCGTTTGGCTGAACCGGTTCCCCTCCCACATGGCTGCGCAGGGGGTACAGGCGGAGGAGTTGGTTGGCTGCCGGGAGGCTAGTTTTATTGCGGACCCCTCGGAGGCTAACCAGTAGGGCTGGTTGGCGGCGCAGGAGGCCCTCTTGTGCATCAACATGTCTGGGGCTGAGAGGAAACGATTTTTCAATCACTTAGCATTTCATGAGGAGGGGGAGTGTACTAGACGCCTCCTGGCCAAAATAGCTCATTCCCATCAGACTTCCCCCTCGATTGGGGCCCTAAGGGGGAGTGAGTGTCCTTTAGTTAATACCCCTTATAGTCATGGGATGTTCTGGTGTCGTACTACTCGTCATTATATCAGTCGAGGCAGACTCACACTGAGACGGATCTGGTGGAATATGTGGAGGCCATCCCACTGTTGTCCCTGTCTGAGTCAGAGAGGGGCCTTCTTGATGCCCCCCTGACTCTGGAGGAATTGCACCATGCCACTTCCCTCTTTCCTAATACTAAAGCCCCGGACGAGGATGGGATCCCGATTGAAGTGTATATGACGTATGCAGAGGAAACGCTGTCGTGTCTTCTGGAGGTCTTTACGGGGGTGAAACAGAACATGCGGCTGCCCCCTTCAATGTGTAAAGCTAACATTATTCTTCTACTGAAGCCAGGCAAGGCTAGACTGAATCCGGGTTCTTACAGACCTATATCCCTTTTGCAAAGTGACATTAAAATTCTAGCGAAGGTTCTGGCATTGAGACTTTATCAGGTCATTGCCTCCATCATCCATTCGGATCAGTCTGGGTTTATGCCTCAGAAGTCGACTTCTATTAATCTTCGCAGACTTTACCTGAACCTGCAATCCCCGGTGGATAATGGTGGCAATAGAGCTTTGGGCTGTCATGTGGGGCTACCTTTGGGCTGTCATGCGTAAATTTGGGTTTGGGGAGGAATTCATCTCCTGAGTTCAGCTTCTCTATTATTCCCCTCTGGCGGCTATCCGGGAAAATGGGCGCATGTCCCCCTCATTTTTGCTCAACTGGGGTACTAGACAGGGCTGCCCTTTGTCCCCATTGCTATTTGCGCTAGCTATAGAACCCCTTGCTGCCCTTATTAGATCTAACCAGAAGATTGTGGGTTTTAAATATGGCGCCTTGGAAGAAAAAATCATGCTTTACGCGAATGACACCATGCTTTTACTGTGCGACACGTCCCAGTCCCTTTCGGAAGCGATGCCTGTTATTAAGGACTTTGGCTCCTACTCTGGCCTCCTTATTAACTGTACTAAGTCCTCTCTGATGTTTTTGGATGTGGCACCTGGCTGCCAGTCCTTGCCGGATGCGGGTATTCCTATTTGCAGTGAATTCCGGTATTTGGGCATACAGATTACCCTTAACCTGTTGGATTTTGCTAGCCTTAACGTAACTTCCCTGCTGGAGAAGGTGAAAGCCTGGTCCCGGCTCCGCTTGTCTCTAGTGGGTAGGGCCAAAATGATTCTCATGCCGCAATTGTTATATGTCCTCCATAACTCTCCAGTGGTTGTTCATCTGAGGGTGTTCCGCATTGTCAACTCCATTTTTAGGTCTCTTCTGGTTGTCTTAGAACCCCGGGATTAAGCTGGAACACCTCCAACCCTAAAGCCCTAAAGATTTTGGGGGTCTGGCACTCCCGAATCCTTGGCTATATTATTTGGCTTCCCAGTTACAGCATGTGGCCCGGACTATGGGGGGTTTGAGTCTGCTGCCAATCTTATGACCCACACTGTGGGTGCGGTGGCGGCTCTTCTGGAATCCCAACGTTTCAGCAAATCCAACAAACTCTTCCCCACGTATGCTTTCATGCAGAAAACGTGGAATAAGGCCCGACAGCTTCAGCATGTGTTGGGCTTCACTAGCTTTAGTCCAATTTGGGATGATCCCAGATACCCTGAATTGGCCAAGGTGCCCTACGGGGCCAGGTGGGAGTCGTATGGTGTTACCCTCCTGAGACACATTTGTCGGAATGGGACACTCAGGTCAATTTATGACCTGATGGACGCGTTGCTCCTGCCAATCGCCATGAAATTCTACTACCTACAGCTCTGTCATGCGGTCAAGGCCCAGGTGGGGGAGGATCAGTGGGTACAGTCCCCTGCCCCTGTGTTTCACTTTATATCTGAGGTGGGTTCCCTTAAGGGATTCATATCACACTGTTATTCCTTACTATTGGGCTCCTTTTTGGAACAGCACATGGTAGCTTCCTGGGGAAAATGACGTTGGCTCCTTTTGAGGATGAGCAGTGGGAGGAGGCTCTTCAGGCGGTACAACTAAGCTCTTTGAGGTTGTCTCAACTTTATATACTTCACAGGTTCCACTACACCGCGGCGCGACTGCATAGGATGGGCAGGCGAGACACCCCTCTATGTACCAGGTGCATGAGGGACCATGGGGATTTGGTGCACCTTCTGTGGTGGTGTCCAAAGCTCCACACATACTGGAAGGGGTGCTCGACACTCTGTCGGGTGTGTTTGGGATCACACTTTTAGAGGATCCTAAGCTGTGCCTGTTGGGAACTATGGGTGAGGTCCAGGTCCCTGAGATCGCCAAGCAGGCTATTCTGAGGGCCTTGTTCCAGGCCAGGAAACTGATCTTGAGGCACTGGATCTCCCCGAGCCCTCCTATTAAGGAATGGATTGCCCAGATGGGGGAGGTGATTAGATTGGAGAAATACATTTATCAACACTGGGGCAGCCTGGGCAAGTTTGAGAAACTGTGGGCTCCCTGGCTGGCAGTGCCTGGCTTGGCGCCGGTGGATCTGGTGCTAGACAGACTGGTAGCGGGTGGGCTGTGAATGTAATCTTTGACACCTCTGTGGGGTGAGTGTATTTTTGTTTTATGCTGTTCGCTGCCTGTTTGGGGGCCAGAAGTGCTGTATTTTTTCCTATTTTATTTAGTTACTGACTTGGAAGCAGGATGTTTCTTACATTTGTTGTGTGTATGTTGGGGGGCGTGCCTGCCCTGGACTCTGACTTGGTTTTCTTTGCACAAAGTTTAAAAAAGTTCTTCTAATAAAGAAAAAACTAGATTCCTTCCTGTGCTGACACATTTATGTCTGCAGTACCTTGTTTGTTGCCGTCCATACAATTTTAAATGCTAGCTACAGCATGTCTCTTTTTCTCATCCTAATGTGGTCTGTATCTGACAGCAGGTGCAGTGGGACTGAGCCTGCACTGCAAGGGTTATAGTTAAATAATTAGGTTGAAAAAAGAAAAGTCCATCTAGTTCAGTGATGGCAAACCTTGGCACCCCAGATGTTTTGGAACTACATTTCCCATGATGCTCAACTACAATGCAGAGAGTGCATGAGCATCATGGGAAATGTAGTTCCAAAACATCTGGGGTGCCAAGGTTCGCCATCAATGATGTAGTTCATGAGGTTACCTGCTCATGTTAAGTCTAGGGGATATAGAAAATAATATTTACTTAACTGCTCATCTGTGCTGCTAGACTGGTCTGTCTGCAACCCCCATGCTCTAGTAGTCTAGGGCAGTGTTTTTTTTAAACTTTTTTCATTTAAGGCACCCTTTAAAATTCTGAACAGTCACTAGGCACCCCATTCCAAAATGTAAATAATTATTCATAGTTTTACATAATGCAGCAACATCCACACATGTAGGACACCCAACATTAGAGGTGATTTATTCTTTCACAGCAAATACACTTTTGCACACTGATACTGACTAGTATTCCAATGTGTCTCTTATCCTTCAATTTCCCTCCATCAGTCAGCTAATGTGACCCCGGTGCTGAGGGATAGGGGTACAGGAGGGTCAAACAAGCATGCTGTGGAGACAACAGAAATTCTCCTTATCAACTGATGACATCATTGGTCATTAGGATGTCAGTGTCTAGAAAGTTGTAATGGTGCATAATGAATATCTGTGGCTTTGTGTAACTAAAAGGCAGCCTTCGTCCACCCTCTGGCCTGTATACAATTTTTGATCAATGTTTAGGCATTTTACCAAATGGCACCCCTGAAGAAGCCTCAAGGCACCCTGGTTGAAAAAGGATGGTCTATGGTCCTGATGTCCTCAAGACTGCTAAAATATGTCGCACAACTTAATCCTTGTATTATGGACTGGAAACTGATTACACCAATGTTTCGTTACTCGTATTCTCCTTATGTTGTTCTCCATGTTGGAGTATTGTTTAAATTCTTTGAAAATTCAATAAAAATTTATTGAAAGTAAGACTGATGCAGGGTCCATAGCCCTGCATTGGATTGGGAAAGTCCACCACTGCAGCTCCATATGCTAAGGGAGTAGAGGATTGCAAGTTAAGAGTGTAAAACTCTCCACTAGAATAAACGAGCGGTTAGCTCTTGTAGTACAGGTGCAGTCCCCCAGGGGAAAATTTTTTAGTTTCCTGGAGTTGGGCTTTAAAACGCTCATATGGACCTGCTTTTTAGCAAGCAAATCTGGATTCAGAAGTATATCACTGATAGAAAAGTCTGAGGATTTGCTGGTATTTGTTTATTTGTCTATTTAGATCTCTGCTGGCAGTTAAGTCCTTCAGTGCTTAGTAGCACAGGCTAGTCCCTCATTGCGGTACATTGCGGTGGGAACCGCCGCTATCGCCATTTAAAGGGCCAGCGCCATAAAATTTCTAAGTGTGTTTTATGGAGTCCCAGGATAGCAAATTCCCCCCAGCTCTGGTGGAGTGTTCAGGTACTCCTGAATCCTCTGCTATAGTCTCACTTACTGCTGCACTTGTGACTTTAGCGTACAAAGTGGATCTGTTGATATCTGAGCGGGCTTCAAAGAAAAGGCCCAGGCTTTCTCAATCTTCTGATTGGGAACTAGATATGGTAGCCACGGACAGTGTACCTCCTGAGGGGTCTCAGTCCTCTCATCTGAATGGGGAGGAGGGGGAGGATTCCCCCTCTGGGTCGGCCAGAGAACGCGCTGCAATGTCTGCGCTCATTAGCTCTGTTAAAGACACGCTACATTTAGAGGATGAGCCCCACCCGCCGGATAAGCGGTCTTCCTTTGGGACCCGCAGAACCCAGAAGTCGGTTCAGGTGTTCCCCTGTCCCGCTGAGTTTCACGAAACGGTGAACGAACAATGGCGCAATTTAAAGCGCAATTTTGTGGTACCTACGTGGTTTCAGTACCGTTATCCCTTTACGTCTCCGAAGGATTCGTGCTGGACTGTGGCCCCTAAGGTGGACCACACGGTATCCAGGTTAAACAAAGCCACTCTGATGCCGCCCACACTAGCATGGCTGCCTAGTCCGCCTCGACCAGAAGGGGCGCCCTCACCCGTTTCAGGGGTGGGGGAACGTCTGCGCTGTTTTCCCGAACCTTGGCTGGCCAAGATTCAGGACAGATGGGTTCAGGAACTCATTCGGTCAGGGTACAAGATAGAATTTCGATCACGCCCAGCAGACAGATTCTTTCCCTCAAATCTTCATTCGACCCCAGATCGTTTCCAAGATCTCCAACGGGCGGTTCAGGATCTCCTCACCCAGGGGGTGATCGTTCCGGTGCCACATCGGGACAAGTTTCGGGGTTTTTACTCAAATCTGTTCACGGTGCCAAGAAAGGAGGGCAAGGTGCATCCAATTCTGGACCTAAAGTTTCTGAACCGCTTTGTGCGGGTTCAAAAGTTGTGCATGGAATCCCTCAGATCGGTGGTGGCCTCCCTGAGTCCAGGAGATTTCCTGTCTTCCATCGACCTCAAGGATGCGTATTTACAAATCCCCATCTACGAAGGTCATCAGAGGTACCTCCGATTCGCAATTGCGGAGGAGCACTATCAGTTTGTGGCGTTGCCTTTCGGTCTCGCTTCGGCTCCAAGGGTGTTTACCAAAGTGTTGGCTCCTGTCCTGGCCCTGTTTCGGGCACAGGGGATTGCAGTCCTTGGGTATCTGGACGATCTCCTGTTAAGGTCGAGTTCCAGTCCAACTCTGTTGCGCGATCTGTCAACCACAGTTCAGACGCTCCGGGAGTTCGGGTGGACCATCAATTTTCAGAAGTCAACATTGTCTCCTTCTGTTCGCCTCCCTTACCTGGGGATGGTTCTGGACTCCGCCCAAGCAAAAGTCTTCCTGCCGGAGGACAAACTCCGGACTCTACAGAACGAGGTCAGGTCCCTCAGGGACAACAAATCCTCATCACTCAGGACCTGCATGCGGTCCCCGGGATGGATGGTGTCAGCCTTCGAGGCGATATCATTTGCACAGTTCCACACACGATCTCTGCAAGCAGAGATTCTGGCCAGGTGGGACAGGCATCCTCAGTCCTTGGAAAGGAGGATATCTTTGAACCACCTAGTCAGAGTGGATCTTCTGTGGTGGCTCCAGTCTCCTGCTCTGACGGAAGGGAAATCCTTCCGGCCATTGTTATGGACGGGGATCACCACGGATGCCAGCCTGTCGGGCTGGGGTGGCGTTCTGGGCAATTTGTCTGCCCAGGGCACTTGGTCGGAGGAGGGATCCTCTCTACCGATAAATGTCTTGGAACTGAGAGCGATCAGACTGTTTGCTCCGTTGGTCGGATCGGCTTCGGGGTCGCCCTGTGCGTGTGCAGACGGACAACGCAACTGCGGTGGCTTACATCAATCACCAAGGGGGCACCAAGAGTGTCCTGGTGGCCAAGGAGGTGGCCCAGATTCCAGTTTGGGCGGAAGCCAATGTCCCAGCTCTTTCCGCAGTCCACATCCCGGGTGTGGAGAATTGGCAAGCGGATTACCTGAGTCATCAGGTGTTGGATCCAGGGGAATGGTCCCTTCATCCGGAGGTGTTTCACCTCCTGTGTGCCTGGTGGGAGACTCCGGACATCGATCTGTTTGCATCTCGCCTTAACAGAAAGGTCCAAAGGTTTGTGGCCAGGTCTCGGGATCCTCTGGCCAACGTCACATCCGCCCTAGTGGCTCCTTGGAGCCAGTATTGGCTGATTTGTGCCTTCCTTCCGCTCGTACTCCTGCTGAGGTTTCTGCGCCGGGTGGCGGTGGAAGGCATGCTGGTCGTTCTGGTGGCAACAGACTGGCCCCGGCGGTCTTGGTACGCAGACCTGGTGGGAATGGTCGTAGATCCTCCATGGAGACTTCCTCTGTGGGAAGACCTGCTGTCTCAAGGACCGATTTTCCATCCTGCTTCACGGTCGCTGGCTTTAATGGCCTGGCTGTCAAAAGCAAGGTATTGAGGGATAGAGGCCTCCTATGATTTGGTGATTCCTACTCTTTTGAAGGCCAGGAAATCGACTTCAAGGTGTGAATCGCTGCAGCTGCACCCTCGCTTGTTTTCTATAGCTAGGGTTTTGGCCTTTTTACAAAAAGGGGTTGAGCAGCGCTATGCTTTGGGAACTATCAAGGGCCAAGTGTCGGCCTTGGCTATTTACTTCCAACCTGCGTTGGCTACGAATGGCTTGAGTCGCACTTTTAATCAGGGGGTGCGTCATCTGGCTCCTCTGAGGAGATCCCTGTTGCCTCCATGGGATCTCAATCTGGTTTTGTCTGTTCTTTAAAAGCCTCCTTTTGAGAATATTTGGGAGTTTTCTCTGCTTTCCTTGTCGCAGAAGGTTGCCTTCCTAGGGACTATTACTTCTGCTCACAGAGTATCTGAGTTTGCTTCGCTGTACTGTCGTTCACCTTCACCAAATTTGTTCAATTTATTCATAAATAGCATCAAGGACGACGGGATCATTAGCTCAATCTCAGTTTTTGCAGATGACACAAAATTAAGCAGGGCAATAACTTCACATCATGTTGTAGAAATCTTACAGAATGACCTGAACAAAATAACAGAGTGGGCAACTACATGGCAAATGAGGTTTAATGTGGAGAAGTGTAAGGTGTTGCACTTGGGGACTAAAAACATAAACGCAAAATACGCTTTAGGGGGGGGAACCTCTGAGGGAATCCAAAATTGAGAAAGATCTAGGAGTCTTAGTAGAAGATAGACTAAGCAATAGCATGCAATATCAAGCTGCAGCTGCCAAAGCCGGTAGAATATTAGCATGCATGAGGAAGGGGATATATTCCAGAGATAACTATAATCCTACCAATTTATAAAACCATGGTCCAAACACATCTGGAGTACTCTGTCTAGTTCTGGTCGCCAGTCCTCAGAAAGGATGTGTTGGAACTGGAGAGAGTAGAGAAGGGCAACTAAACTAATTAGGGGATTGGAAGACCTTAATTATGAAGAGCGCTTACAAGCACTTGATTTATTCTCCCTGGAAAAGAGACGCCTGAGAGGCGACATGATGGAGATTTTACAAATACCTCAATGGAGATCTCGGCATAGAAAAAAACGATTCAGTTGCAAGGAATGTAAGAGGACACGAGGCCAATGCGATTAGAGGAGAAGCGATTTAACCTAAGGCTACGCAGGTTTTTTTTTTTTTTTTTTGGTAAGGGCTATAAGATTGTGACGCCGCTCCAAGTAGACGTCTATCGACGAAACCGGTAGGGCGGAGTCTTCGACGTCAGTACGTCATTTCTGGAGCCAGAGCCGTGGAACGCGGAAGCTTCCCGGCGAACACCACCACTGATCGAGGACAGCCTGATTCTTCCCTGTGAGTTACTATACGCTTTTTCTATACACGCTTGCGATATGGTACCAGGGGGTTCCCCTCTCTGTATTTCTTTTTGAGGACCACACATCAAGAAATCAGAGGGAGTGAAGGAGCCCCTAGACGATATCCAATATAGAAAAGACTCACCAGGTTGTATATAGGGTGCGACACCTAGCGGCCACGCAGGTATCTGCAACCCAGATTTCTTCAGATTTACCCGCAAATTGCTTGCATTGAATGGCTTTAAAATCTATCTTTTCACTTTTGTTCACCAAAGCACAGAGGGTTTAAGATTTCTTTATTGTGCACAATCACTTTAAACCTGTCTTTCAGACAGGTCACTCCTTTAATGAAAAATAAAAAATCACCGTCTTGTCTTTAGTTTTGTGTCTCTTTTTTGCATCAGCACTCTGCACTTTGTTATTTGCAATTTTAAAGGCACAGAGTATGTACTCTCACTAAAATTGGTCTTTGAAAAACCATGAGTCACATGTGCACTTTATAAGTTATACCTTATTAAAAACAGCACATTCAGCACTTTTAATTTTATATATATATTTTGTATATATTCCTTATAATTTTTATACCACTATTTATGATATTTATTCACCAAATGTATTTATGTTTTTAACACGGTAGCGCCGTTCACAACCCCGCTTGCACACATTTCATTATAAGATTGTGGAACTCTCTACTACAAATGGTGGTAACTGCGGGGAGTACGGCTACTTTTAAAAAATTCTTGGACGTACATCTCAAAGATCAAAACATTCAGGGGTATGGAAAATGAATACATCCACACACACCTACACAGGTTGAACTGGATGGGCTATTGTCTTTATTCAACCCCAACTACTATGTAACTAAGCAACCTTATTTGGTGGTTCACAGGGATAAAGTAGTTCTCCGCCCTAATCAGTCTTTTCTCCCTAAGGTGGTGTCAGATTTTCATCTTAATGAAGACATCGTGTTGCCTTCCTAATGTCCTAAGCCTAAGCAGCCCAAAGAATTTTCCTTGCACTCTTTGGATGTGTTCGGGCGATAAAAGTTTATCTGACAGTTACTCAGTCCTTTAGAAAATCAGACTCTCTATTTGTCCTTACGGACAGTCCTCGCAAAGGTTTGGCTACGTCTGCTGCGACCATTTCGAGGTGGATCAGGCAGACAGTTGTTCAGGCTTATTCATTCAAGGGTCAGGGTCCTCCTTTCCCTGTGAAGGTGCATTCTACTGGAGCGCTGAGTCTCTTGAGCTTTTCACTCATGGTTAGTGTTTGGCTGAAGCCCTGCAAGAGAAACACATTGCATACTAGCTCATTATGAAATACTTACCTTAGAACGAGCCCCCGCCGTGCCGCCCGCTTACCTCTATGACAGGCGACATGTCCAGTCGCCCGTCTTCTGGGATTGCGGCATCCGGCCATCTGATTGGCCGGAGCCGCGGTGACGTCATTCCAGCGCGCGGGAGCCAACGGTCACGGCACGGGGCTCTGAAGGAACGGCACGAGCACATGCCTTCAGAGCTCATGCCCCAGTGACGTCACTGGCTGCATGTAAGGTAAATATCTCCTAAACGGTACATGTTTAAGAGATATTTACAGTACCTATAGGTAAGCCTTATCATAGGCTTACCTATAGGTACAACCTGCAGAGGAGGGTTTACTTCCTCCTTTAAATCATAATGACAACAGAAGCTACCCAAATGACCCTGATCAAAAGTTTACATGCCCTGGTGATTTTGGACTGATAACATGCACACAAGTTGACACAAAGTAGTTTAAATGGCTATTAAAGGTAACCATCCTCGCCTGTGAGCTGTTTGCTTGTAATTAGTGTGTGTGTATAAAAGGTCAATGAGTTTCTGGACTCCTGACAGACCCTTGCATCTTTCATCCAGTGCTGCACTGACATTGCTGGATTCCGAGTCATGGGGAAAGCAAAATAATTGTCAAAGGATCTACGGGAAAAGGTAGTTGAACTGTATAAAACAGGAAAGGGATATAAAAAGATATCCAAAGAATTGAGAATGCCAATACGCAGTGTTCAAACTCTAATCAAGAAGTGGAAAAGGAGGGGTTCTGTTGAAACCAAACCAGGGTCAGGTAGACCAACTAAAATTTCAGCCACAACTTCCAGGAAAATTGTTTGGGATTCAAAGAAAAACCCACAAATAGCTTCAGGTGAAATACAGGACTCTAAAAACATGTGGTGTGGCTGTTTTAAGATGCACAATAAGTCGCCAGAAGAAAGCCATTACTATGGAGATGCCACAAAGTATCCTGCTTACAAGACGCCAAACAGCACAGAGACAAGCCTCAAACCTTCTGGCACAAAGTCAATTGGAGTGAGGAGACCAAAATTGAGCTTTTTGGCCACAACCATAAACGCTACATTTGGAAAGGAAACAACAAGGCCTATGATGTGGAAAGGAAACAACAAGGCCTATGATGTGGAAAGGAAACAACAAGGCCTATGATGAAAGGTACATTCCTACTGTAAAAACACGAAGGTGGATCACTGATGTTTGGGGGATGTGTGAGCTACAAAGGCACAGGAAATTTGGACAGAATTGATGGCAAGATGAATGTAGTATGTTATCAAATACTGGAGGAAAATTTGCATTCATCAGCCCAGAAGCTGCACGTGGGATGTACTTGGACAAGGATTTTAAGCACAAGGCCAAGTCGACCTGATATTGGCTACAGCAGAATAAAGTGAAGGTTCTGGAGTGGCTATCTCAGTCTCCTGACCTCAGTATCGTTGAGCTACTCTGGGGAGATCTCAAACATATAGTTCATGCAAGACCGCCCAAGAATTTACAGGAACTGGAGGCTTTTTGCCAGGAAGAATGGGCAGCTTTACCATCTGAGAAGATCAGAGCCTCATCCACAGGTACCACAAAAGACTTCAAGCTGTCATTGATGTTAAAGGAGGCTATACATGGTATAAGGAAATGGGGTATGTTAACTTTTGATCAGGGTCATTTGGGTAGTTTCTGTTGTCCTTTATGATTTAAAAAGCGTAAACACTGTTGATAATAAATGGCTTCAGCCAAACACTAACCATGAGTGAAAGAAAAGTTTCGCTATCGTTCATTGACAGATGCAGCTCTATATTCTTCTTAACCATTGGGTTATGCTGCTTCCTACAGGAGTAGGACACTAGGCTGGAAAAGTCTTTATCACATCTATGGGGCAGTCCCTGGGGGTATACACCACTTACTCTGCTATAGGCATTCTGTTCTTTCTGCCTAGTTCAGGAGTAGGACCTAGTTGCCTGCTGGTATTTCGGTCCTAGCATGTTATTAAATTTTTTTAGCTATGTTCCTGAGAGAACTACACTCAACAGCCAGGCGTCGGACTGGATATTATAGATCCTTATGGCCTCTCAGTCTGGCCAGGGAGCATGTGCAGGTCGCAGCTCACCATGACATAGCCCCTCTGGACGGGGGCTGGTCCCCACCTATATATCGTTGGTATGGTGAGTAGTGTCCCCCCCCCCCCAAATCTCTTGTGGTTTTGGGGTGGATGTGGGCACCTCCCTGGGATGGTGGGACCCTCAGGTTATTCCCCATCCTCCATATCCCCCTCTTATATGTGGGGTCCCTAGGGAACTTCCCCCATCGACCATCCAATGCTCCCCCCTGAGGCCATCCTCCCCACTATTTCATAGGGGGTCACTACCTTAATCGGGTATGGTGCAGGGGCTGTAGCAGGCGATGGGGGCCCTTGGGGGGAGGGGTGGCGCTCCAATGCCGCTGATCACTCGATCAGCTGGGTTTTTTCCTGGTGGGGGTCCTTGCCAGGTCCCCCCTATGCCTGCTGATCGCTGGCTCCCTCAGGGGATCCTGTAGACTGCATGGCATGTCATGGAACATAGAAACATAGAATGTGTCGGCAGATAAGAACCATTTGGCCCATCTAGTCTGCCCAATATATCTGAATCCTATGAATAGTCCCTGGCCCTATCTTATATGAAGGATAGCCTTATGCCTATCCCATGCATGCTTAAACTCCTTCACTGTATTTGCAGCTACCACTTCTGCAGGAAGGTTATTCCATGCATCCACTACTCTCTCAGTAAAGTAATACTTCCTCATATTACTTTTAAACCTTTGCCCCTCTAATTTAAAACTGTGTCCTCTTGTGGTAGTTTTTCTTCTTTTAAATATGCTCTCCTCCTTTACCGAGTTGATTCCCTTTATGTATTTAAAAGTTTCTATCATATCCCCTCTGTCTCTTCTTTCTTCCAAGCTATACATGTTAAGGTCCTTTAACCTTTCCTGGTAAGTTTTTTCCTGCAATCCATGTACTAGTTTAGTAGCTCTTCTCTGAACTCTCTCTAGAGTATCTATATCCTTCTGGAGATATGGCCTCCAGTACTGCGCACAATACTCCAAGTGAGGTCTCACCAGTGTTCTGTACAGCGGCATAAGCACTTCTCTCTTTCTACTGCTTATACCTCTCCCTATACATCCAAGCATTCTGCTGGCATTTCGTGCTGCTCTATTACATTGTCTTCCCACCTTTAAGTCTTCTGAAATAATTACTCCTAAATCCCTTTCCTCAGATACTGAGGTCAGGACTGTGTCAAATATTCTATATTCTGCCCTTGGGTTTTTACGTCCCAGGTGCATTATCTTGCACTTATCCACATTAGATTTCAGTTGCCAGAGTTCTGACCATTCTTCTAGTTTTCCTAAATCCTTTTCCATTTGGCGTTTCCCTCCAGGAACATCAACCCTGTTACATATCTTTGTGTCATCAGCAAAAAGACAAACCTTACCATCGAAGGCCTTTTGCAATATCACTTATGAAGATATTAAACAAAATTGGTCCCAGTACAGATCCCTGAGGTACCCCACTGGTAACATGACCTTGTTCTGAATGTTCTCCATTGACTACAACCCTCTGTTGTCTGTCACTCAGCCACTGCCTAATCCACTCCACAATATGGGAGTCCATGCTCAATGACTGCAGTTTATTGATAAGTCTTCTATGTGGGACAGTGTCAAAAGCCTTACTAAAATCTAGATATGCAATGTCTACTGCACCTCCACCGTCTATTATTTTAGTCACCCAGTCAAAAAAATCTATAAGATTTTACATAGTTACATAGTTACATAGTTAGTGAGGTTGAAAAAAGACACAAGTCCATCCAGTTCAACCCATGATGCGTGTGTGTGTTTGCTTTTAACCGTACATTGTGTACCCCTGTATGTTGTGGTCTTTAAGGTGTACATCTAATAGTTTTTTGAAACTATCTATGCTCCCCGCTGATACGACTGCTTGTGGAAGAGAATTCCACATCCTTACCGCTCTTACAGTGAAGAACCCCTTACGCACTTTAAGGTTAAACCGCCTTTCCTCAAGTTTTAGTGAGTGGCCACGTGTCTTATTGTATCTCCTTTCTCTGAATAGTTTGTTCCTTATGCTAGGGTCGCCAGTACAGTATTTGTACATTGATATCATATCCCCCCTCAATCGTCTCTTCTCCAGAGAGAATAGGTTCAGTGCTTGTAGTCTTTCCTCATAGCCGATGTCCTCCATTCCCCTAATTATTTTTGTTGCCCTCCTCTGGACTTTCTCCAGTTCCAGCACATCCTTCCTGCGGACCGGTGCCCAGAACTGGACAGCATACTCCAGATGTGGCCGGACCAGAGTCTTGTAGAGCGGGAGAATAATCTCTTTATTTCTGGAGTGAATCCCCTTTTTTATACATCCCAGTATTCTGTTGGCTTTGCTTGCGGCGGCTTGGCATTGCATGCCACTGCCAAGCCTGTTGTCTACCAGTACCCCCAAGTCCTTTTCCATCCTAGACTCACCCAGAGGTTCACCCCCTAGTGAATAGCTTGCTTTCTGGTTTCTGGCACCCAAGTGCATTACTTTACATTTTTCTACATTAAACCTCATCTGCCATGTGGTTGCCCACCCCGTTATTTTGTTCAGGTCTGCTTGCAAGATTTCCACACGACGCCCGCTGCCTCCCCGGCCGCCGGGGGCTCCCGCGTCCGGGGCCGGTTCTCCCCCTCCTCTTCCAGCCAGGGACTCCCTGAAGTAATCCCATGTTGTTTTTCATCTTGCAATCCATGGGATTTAAGATGTTCCACAATCCTATCCTTTAATAGGGTTTCCATTAATTTGCCTACTATTGATGTCAGACTCACTGGTCTATAGTTGCTCGATTCCTCCCTACTACCTTTCTTGTGAATGGGCACGACATTTGCCAATTTCCAATCTTCCGGGACGACTCCTGTTACTAATGATTGGTTAAATAAATCTGTTAATGGTTTTGCCAGCTCACCACTAAGCTCTTTTAATAATTTTGGGTGTATCTCATCAGGACCCTGTGACTTATTTGTCTTCACTTTAGACAGCAATCTTAGAACTTCTTCCTCTGTAAAGACACATGCATCAAACGATTCATTAGTCATCCTTTCAAGTGGAGGTCCTTCTCCTTTTTCTTCTGTAAAAACTGAACAGAAGTATTCATTAAGGCAGTCGGCTAGCCCTTTATTCTCTTCTACATACCTTCCGTCCTTTGTTTTTAATTTAGTTATTCCTTGTTTTAATTTCCTTTTTTCATTTATATATCTGAAGAATCTTATCCCCCTTTTTCATAGACTGAGCTAGTTTTTCTTCTGCCTGCGCTTTAGAAGTTCTTATAACTTGCTTGGCCTCTTTCTGCCTAATCTTGTAGATTTCCTTATCTTCATTGCTCTGGGTTTTTTTTATAATTACAAAATGCTAGCTTTTTATTTTTAATGATTTGGGCCACTTCTGCTGAGTACCACAGTGGTCTCTTCCTTTTTTTGCTTTTACTGACAAGTCTAATGCAATTTTCTGTTGCCTTCAATAATGCACCTTTTAAGTAGTCCCATTTCTCCTGGACTCCATGTAATCCATACCAGTCTGATAAGGACTCATTTATGACTAATTTCATTTTTGAAAAGTCTGTTTTTCTAAAATCTAAAACTTTTGTTTTTGTGTGGTGTGACTCTTTCACAGTTCTTATATTAAACCACACTGACTGGTGATCACTGGATCCCAAGGTTTCGCCTACAATGACATCATATACTGAATCCCCATTTGTGAATACCAGATCCAAAATGGCCTCCCTCCGGGTTGGCTCCTCAACCACTTGTTGCAGAGACAACCCCAGTAGGGAGTTTAGAATATCTGTACTCCTGGTAGAACTTGCTATTTTGGTTTTCCAGTTTATATCTGGAAGATTGAAATCTCCCATAATGATAACTTCTCCTTTCATTGTCATTTTAGCTATTTCTTCAACTAGTAGATCATCTAGTTCTTTGACTTGACCA
Organism: Pelophylax lessonae; assembly: GCF_965119305.1. Classification (NCBI taxonomy): domain Eukaryota; kingdom Metazoa; phylum Chordata; class Amphibia; order Anura; family Ranidae; genus Pelophylax; species Pelophylax lessonae. The sequence continues at coordinate 76,883,883 of NC_138778.1, read as the reverse complement.
GGTGGTCTATATATCACACCTACACGAGTTACTGCATGATTAGCAAACTGCAACGTAACCCAAACTGACTCTATGTTGGCTTCACCAACTTGTATTAGGTTAGATTTAATGCTATCTTTCACATACAGGGCCACTCCTCCTCCTCCTTTCTTGCCTTCTCTGTCTCTTCTGTATAAAGAGTACCCTGGTATGGTTATGTCCCAGTCATTTCTTTCATTAAACCATGTCTCCGTAACAGCCACTAAATCTACATTCTCAGATGCCATAATTGACCCAAGTTCATTGATTTTTTTACCTAAACTGCGAGCATTTGTAGACAGGACTCTGAGCTTATCATTTCTTAACCTCTGTGCTTCTGACCTGTTCTGGCATTGTTTCGGGGGGCAATTGGACTCTTGTAATTCCATTCTTTTGCCCCCCCTTCCTAGTTTAAATACTCTTTCGCAAATTCTTGGAGTTGTTCACTAAGTACATTTGTTCCTTTGAGAGAAAGATGCAAACCATCTTTTTTGTACAGTTCCTTTCTATTCCAAGTAGAGCTATCATGAGAAACAAAGCCAAATCCTTGCTCTTGACACCATTTACTAAGCCATATGTTGAACTCCTTTATGCGCCTCTGCCTATCATTCTGAACATTATGCACAGGCAGAACTTCAGAAAATGAAATGGTGGATGCAAAATCCTGTACGTCATTTCCAAGTGTGATAAAAGATTTTTTCACCTCTGACACTTCATTGCAAGCCAGGTCATTTGTCCCTAGATGGACAAGAACAGGCCGCCATTTTCCAGTAGATCAGCAGTATTCTACTCAGCAGCTATCTCTTAGTAGTTTCCCATTGAAATGCATTGGGCCTCCCCATTGAAATGCATTGAGCGGCCATTTTACTCAGAGAACGACGTGCAGCAGTGATTGGCAAGGCTTTAACCCTAGTGCTGACCCAGGTACTTCCTCTTCCTGTGAAGATCGTTTTTCTGCACTTTCCAGGCTGGCTCTGCTTTCACTGATATCGGGTGGTGGTGAGTCGATTGGGGTCCCTGTAGGTTGCTCTCCCACTCTGCTATATTGCAGTTTAGTGTGCTGGGTCTTGTAGTACTGCTGGTGCAGCATTGTGGAGCCATTTTTCTGCTGTATCCTTAAAGTGACACTGCGCTGTCCCCGGGATAACATGCATTCCCAGGAGCAAGTCTCACCTACTGATCCCCTCCTTGGTGTTGCAGGGACCTCTGGGTCGCAACCCTTGTATGCCTTAACGGCCATTTTGGAAACCCTGGTGTTAAGTTGATTTGACTAGTAAAAAGCGCCCACTACCTTCACCTGCCTCATCTGTATCCTCAGATTCTGAGGTTGATATGGCGCCACAGACGAGAGTCACCTTGCGGGATCTGCACCACCACATGGCGAGGATGAACTATCCTCCCCTGCAGCCATGCGGGAAAACACGCTGGTGGAGGCACTTAGTGTCAGTGCTGATGAATCTACAGCGTCAGGGACGCGCGTGTCCTTTGGCACACACAAATCCCAGAAGTCGAGCAAGGTTTTCCCTTGTCTGGAACTTTTTGACAAAATTGTCACAGTGGGGGCGCCTTAAACACATGTTTGTCGTGCCGAATCGCTTTAAGAGGCGCTACCCCTTTACGGACGCTGTACTCAATAAATAGACCATTCCACCAAAGGTGGACCATCCGGTCCCCAGACTGAACAAATCTACTGTGGTCCCGGTGGAGGAGTACCTGGTCTTTAAAGGCCCTGTTGATAGAAGGCTTGAGATGCTGTTCTGCCACTTACATGTGATAGCGGGTTCACTACTTAGACCGGTCTTTGCTTTCACTCTGGTGTCCCAGACCATAACAGAATGGGCAAAGTTACTAAAAAGTGATTTGGAAGCAGCAGTTTCCCCCGGGCCTTGCAGAGATAATGGACCAAATGGTCTAAGCCTTACTATTTATATGTGATGCGTCTTTAGATGCGGCCTGCCTTGCGGCTAGAATTTCCGCGGTAGGGGTGACTATTAGACGCATGGTGTGGCTAAAAAGCTGGTCTGCGGACCAGACTTCTAAAAAGGCTCTGTCAGATCTCCCCTTTTGGTTCTTCATTGGATGAACTTATCAAAGGGCTTACAGGTGGGAAGAGTACTCTTCTTCCTCAGTCCGCTAAGGGCAAGTCTCCACGTCAGATGGGGCTCTTATTTTTCAGCACACAGGTGGCCCTTTTTGTGCCTCGGGCAGCAGGAGAAAGGATCTAAGCCATTTCCAAGAAAACGTGGTTGGGGTAAGCCTAGAGCAGGACCCTCCCGATCTGCAGACAAGTCCCCTTCTGCATGGAGCCGCGCCTTCACCCGCAACTGGGGTAGGGGGGGGGGAGTCTTTGTTTCTTTCCGAAAAACCATGGATCTCCTTGATTCAGGACAAATGTGTCCACAAACTGATCCGATCGGGTTACACGATCGAATTCAGGTCTCAACTATCGGACAGATTCATTGTCCAATCTATGCCTATCTCCAGATTGGCTAAGGAATCTACGAGAGATGGTACACGATCTGCTGTTGCAAGGGGCGATTGTGTCGGTTCCCTCTTAGGAATGCTTTCAAGGGTTCTATTCAAACCTGTTCACTGTTCCCAGGAAAGAAGGCAAAGTGCGTTCAGTAATGGACCTCAAGACTTTAAACTGCATTGTGCGGGTACAGAAGTTTCGAATTGAGTCCATTCGTGCGGTAGTGGCATCCCTACACCAAGGGGACTTTTTGGCCTTCATCGATATCAAGGACTCCTATCTACACATCCCTATTTACACTGGACACCAGAGTTTTCTTCGCTTTGCTGTGGGAGAGGAGCATTATCAATTTGTGGCGTTACTCTTTGGTCTTGCCTCTGGTCCCAGGGTCTTCACCAAGGTGTTGGCTCCGGTATTGGCATTACTGCGACAGCGGGGTATTGCGGTACTGGGGTAACTGGATGATCTCCTCTTAAGAGTAGACTCCCATTCAGTCCTGTTGGACAACTTGTCAATCACTCTGCAAGAGTTCAGTTGGAACATCAATTTCAAAAAATCTGCTCTTGTCCCATCTTCCAAACTGGATTTTCTTGGACTGACTCTGGACTGTTTCTCGATCTGGAAAAGCTGCAAAAGTTGCAGAGAGCGATTTTGCTTGCTGTTATCCAGCAATCTGTCCTCTCTGCGGACTTGTATGCAAGCTCTAGGACTGATGGTGTCTGCCGATGCCACAGACGCACTGGTGGCTGCTTTGGGACGTCCCAATGGTTAAGAAGAATATGGAGCTGCGTCTGTCAATGAACGATAGAGCAAACTGGATTTCTTGACTTATCGTAAAATCCTTTTCTTTTAAAGTTCATTGACAGACGCAGCACCCGCCCCTCTATATGAGTTGGGTTGGGGTTTTTTCTTCTGACACTGCTTGCAACAAAACTGAATGCCTATAGCAGAGTGAGTGGGTGTATACCCCCAGGGACTGCCCCATAGGCGGGGTAAAGACTTTTCCTGCCTAGTGTCCTACTCCTGTAGGGGGCAGCATAACCCAATAGTTAAAAAGAATATGGAGCTGTGTTGGTCAATGAACCTGAGAAGAGGAGGATCATGTCTGCTTTGTGCAAAACCACTACACAGAGCAGGTAAGTATAACATGTTTGTTATTTTAATAGAAAAAAAAGGAGACTTTACAATCACTTTAAGATAGCAATACCAGTACCCTATCCATACGGGTCCAGTGCTATTTTCCCACTTTCCACAACTATGTGGGGTTTAATCACACCATTGCATGTAATGTGTGAACCAATGTATGTATTAGGTTAATGCAATTTTGTTAATGGGCCCTAAGTGAGAATTTTGGAATGGCATGGTTTTCAGTGACCGTGGGTATTAAAGTTAGAGGATCAGAATGGCAACTAGCATTCACAGAGGGAGAGGTTAGTATGACAGCTTGCATATTCCCTGAGAGAAAGGCTTAAGCTGCCATTCCTGACCCCGACTGCTAAAAATGTTACTTGCTTGGTTGTCATGTGGAATCAAAGGCTTCACTAATTTCGAAGTCACTGATCCAAAACAAGTAAAACCAAGCATGCAGAAAGTCGGAACGTCTGATCCTAAATTTGCACGATTCAGAAAGCACTGATGCCATTGACTCATCATGACTTGACAGGCAACTAGCATTTTCCAAAAGAAGCTTGCAAATTTCTCTTGGCACAGATTTACTGTAACTAACTGATTTTTATAGGACTCGTTCACACCAGGTGATTAAATAAGCACTTCACCCCATGTCACTGTGCTACTGTGCGTTAAAACAATTGAAATTACCGGTAAATATTTTTTCAATATAATTATGATAAAAAGGTATAAAACAATGCATCGCATAGCCCCTTCACAGCATAGACAAGTGGGTTGGCATTATGCGCAGCATAACGCACAGCTACTGGTGTGAATAAACCCTATACACTATAAAACGCTTTTATAAAAAACTTTCTAAGCTTGTAAGAAGATTATAAAATATGTCATTTGTGCCCTTTTGTCTACCCTAAATAATGCTCTCTCCCTCCATGTGTGTTTCTTGCAGCCTGTGGAAGCCACAGATGATGCCTTCTGGGATCAATTTTGGTCAGATACTGCCACATCTGTACAGGATGTGTTTGCTTTAATCCCAGCTGCTGAGATCCGTGCTGTTCGTGAGGAGTCCCCATCAAATCTAGCTACACTATGTTACAAGGTGATGTCATAGGGATGACCTCGAAAGCTGTTAAAAGGAATTTCTGCAGATAAATATGGGAGCTGCCATTGCTGACATGTCATTCTGTGGATGGAGGAATCTCCCTTTGCCGGCTATGGTATCCTGACCGCTGCACCCATAGCTGTCAAAATACTGGAACAGTGACTGCATCTGATTAGATGCAGCCGCTGTTTTGCTGACAATTTTCTTGGCTCGTTTGATTTTTGGCTCAATGGATTTTGGGTGGGAGGGTAGGTACTGACCTTGCCACCCATGGTTTGAATTTTGGCCAGTTCATTGGAAACCAGATGAAATTGCTCCATGTATGGCCAGCTTAAAGTGGTTGTTAAGCCACTTATTTAAAATCATCTAATCCCCTCTGTAATATAACAAAAAATATGCAGATTGGTTCCTATATTAGAGTGGCTCTCGGCACTCAGCTGACTCCTTGACTCTCTCCTCTGCCCGGCTGACAGCTCTAGTGGGTGGGGCCAAGCACTGCCGCTGACATCAGCCGGAGAGGAGGGGAAGAGAGGAGAGAGAGCTGAGCGTTCGCGTGATCGCCGGGAGCCACTCTGATATAGGTACCAATCTCATATTTTTTTCTATAACCGACACAGGGAAAGTTATTGTTATATTACAGAGGGGATTCGATGATTTTAAATGAAATATAATAGCAGCAGGAGGGGAGGGGGCGGGCACTGACCCGAGCAGGCAGGAAGGGGAGGGGGATAGAAGACAGTGCAGGGCTGCTGATGACGGAGGCACCTAAACTGACCATGGTGTCAGCAGTCCTGATACACCATGGTCAGTTTACAGTGGGAGGGTTGGAATATGCCAGGATCAGCCAGGTTTCTTAGGTGTTACAAGGGACCAAAATAAACTGCACAAGCACTGTGCTGTATAACATGCTTTAGGGCCTTTTCACACGGCTGCTCCGTGTGAAAGCTCTGCTGCCGTCCTTTTTTTTTTTTTTTCATGGAGCGGATGACATTTCTGTCATCCGCTCCGTCTGCCTGCATATCATCCCATCCGTTTGCGGATGATATGCGGACATAATGTAAGTCTATGGCATTGCGGATGTCAGCGGGTGACACTGCTGACATCCGATTTTCCTTCCTTTCTGTTTTTTGAACGGATGAAAAAATAGGGTTCTGTTCCGTTCCAAAAAACGGAACAGAACTGAAAGGAGGAAAATCGGATGTCAGCGGATGGTATTCCGCTGACATCCGCAGTGCCATTGACATTCATTATGTCCGCAAATCATCCGCAAAAAAATAGGATGATTTGCGGACACACGGAGCGGCCGTGTGAAAGAGCCCTTAGTCGTCCTGGCACACAGGGACCATGCTGGTGATTTAACTGAGCTGCATGTGCCACAGAAGACTGCAAGCAGACAAGTAGGCTTACTTTGATGCAGATGAGACCATTACATGTCTCTTCTGCGATAAATACCCTGCCTGCTCATAAGTTTGCAGTGTTGACCTTGGGTCCTCTTTAAGCCTTCATACTTTGCTAGCTTCACACTTGTTCCAGGTCATTGATTGCGAAGTAATGAAACAAATATAAGACTGACCATTCTGTTGCTTGCAACTAGGATATATTTATGTTCAACCTTTCATGTTTAATTTAAGTGATGTATATAGACTTACATCTGATCAGTAGTTTAATATGTTTTCCATGGCTTCATTGTTCGAACCTAATGTGACAAATAATTGTGCTTTGCAGGCAGTGGAAAAGCTGGTGGCTGGTGTAGACACTGGATGTAACTCAGACAAAGAAAGACAGATGGTATTGAATTGTGCTCGGTTACTGACTCGGGTATTGCCGTACATCTTCGAGGACCCAGACTGGAGGGGATTTTTCTGGTCCTCTGTGCCTGGAGCAGGGAGGAGCCAGGTGAGCTATATTTCATATATTGATACTAGTGCATTGCATTACATTATTTAAAAAAAAAAAAATAATTTTAGTAAAAGTAAAAGCATGTCTGAAGCATACAATGTAACATCCTAGAATGATACTAAGGCAAGCTCCTGTCTTTCTACCCAGTCTGGATATGTGCCATATTATCAGCGCAGTATTAACAGACAATCTCGGTGACCTTGTTGAAAAGAAGAGCGTTAAAGCATGCTGCGCTTCCTTTAGAATGCTTACAGACATCATCTGTCACTTTCTACCCTTAATATTCTTTCCCCACTCAGTGGTGTCGCCCATGTTGGTTTTTTGCAGTTAAGTACTGAGCTTGCGTGGAGGACTGACAGATATGTCATGAAACTTAGTCATTTATTGCATTGCACATGCATCTGGAGGAAGGGCAATGGTGTAGTGCACAGAGAGCACTTGAGCTAGCCATAGACTGGCAGATTTGTTTTGTTTATCCCTAAACAGAGTTGGAGGAATCTTCCCTGATGGCATTGTATTTAGTAGCCGCAGCACCCATGGCTGCTTCAATACCTGAACAGCGACTACATCTGATAGGATGCAGTCACTGTTTGGCTGATCATTTTCCACTTGGCTCAATCAATTTTTAAATTGACTTTTTTGTTGAGCTTGATGGGGCTTGCAGGGCCATCAATGGCTCGAACGGTGTTTAATTCAGCTCGATTTGGATAAAATGTAATCTATAAATGGCCAGCTTATTAGTCTGCTCTTCCTTTTTCATGGGACTTACATGGGACTTAATAAAAAGAAAAACTTGCGCAAGTAATAACCTTGTTGAGAAAACCATAATATTAGAAGAGCCACACTAAAAATGAATTGACTGAAAACAAAATACTGGGCATAAATTTTATTTCTCTATCATTCATTGACGGACGCAGTCCTCTGATGCATATCAGTAGTGTTATACTGCCCCCTATAGTAGTAGGACACTAGGCAGAAAAAAGTTCTGGCTACGTCTAGGTGCAGTCCCAGGGGGTATACCCTCTCTCTCCCTACTATAGGATTTCAGTTTTAATCTGCCTAGTCAGTAGTAAGGACCTAATTCCTTACTGGGATCTCTGGTCCTGGCAACGTTTTTTCTAGATAGTTTTTTCTAGTTAGCTTTTTCTCCGGATTTTTTTCCTGTGAGATCTCTGGTCCTGGCAAAAAAGTGTTTATCTCTTACATCCTCCGACAGTCGCGGCCCACTCATACAGTCTTCACTTATAGTTATTGACTTCATCTCCACAGGAGTTTCTAGGCTTAAGACTTGAAAAAGAACAATTAATCTACATAGTCACACCCATGGGGGCTGTCCTTCTAGTCCAATACCCCCCTGCAATAGCCATCCCAATTCAATTTGTCTTCTGCCTAGCTTAGGAGTGGATAGGCTTCCCTGTGCTGAGGCTACAGTCTCAGCCTTCCTCTTTTTTCTTTTCTGATTTATTTTCAAAAAATGTCTTTTTTCTTTACATTGCTAGCTGTTTATTTTATCAGCACTAGTTAGTGGATCTTCGGATGAAGACAGCGTTTGTGGAGCCGGGAATCGGACTGACCATCCTGGTTCTCCAGGACAGAGGGTCAGATGGAATCCCAGCCCGCCATCGAGCATTTCGCAGGCTATGTGTTCGCCCTGGTCTCACAAACGACTAATCCCTGTCCTACCTCACTGGACACAGCATTGGTTCGTCCATGCACTTCTAGTGTCCTGCGTTCTAGTGTCCTGCGTTCTGGTTGGCGGCACTCCCCTGCCATCTGAGGGTGGGCGGTTTCCCGCTTGATATGAGGCACCCCACGCCATTGGGTACAGGTACTGCGTTGCTTTTCTGGCGGTTGCGTTGCCCACCCCTCATGTCTACACTGCTTTGGGACGTCCCCATAAGTGAAGACTGTATGAGTGGGCGGCGACTGTTGGAGGACGTAAGAGAAAATTTAATTTTTGTAAAATCTTACCGTAAAATTCCTTTCTCTGAGTCCTCCGTCAGTCGCGCCCCTGCCCCTCTTTGGGGGTTTTTTTTATACACTATCACTGCTTGCGACCAAACTGAATTGGGATGGCTATTGCAGGGGGGTATTGGACTAGAAGGACAGCCCCCATGGGTGTGACTATGTAGATTAATTGTTGTTTTACAAGTCTTATGCCTAGAAATTCCTGTGGAGTTGAAGTCAATACCCATAAGTGAAGACTGTATGAGTGGGCGGCGACTGTCGGAGGACTCAGAGAAAGGAATTTTACGGTAAGATTTTACAAAAATTCCGTTTTTTTTTTTTTTTTTTCCTGTGAGTTCTACAAGCAACTATGCCGGTTCTGGGCGATGGGCTGGATATATAGATCCCAGTCGGCCAGCGAGCGCGTGCAGACATTAACTCCGCGCTGGGACTGGCCCCGCGAGTTAAACGTCTCGCCAGGTCGCATATGACTGGGTCTAGGCCCGAGTCACAGCGTTCCTATTTGGCCGACAACTCCCCTCCCACTTCGGTGGAGAGGGGTCCTGTCAGGAGGTGGCGCCCACCTGTGTTCCTGGTATGGTGAGTAAATGGATTTTGGGGTGGATGCAGGCCTCTCCCAGAGACGGTTGGACCCTCACAATCCCGGGTTCCCCTCTGTCCTGTCATGCACCCCCTCTCCTATCCCCCCACCACGCGGGGCTTTTTGGGCCTACTACTGGGGGCTGGGACCACGTTCTCAGGCCGCATGGGGGTCAGGCAAACAAACGATCATGCAGGGGGGGGTCCCGGTCTGTACTTCCAGGGCCCACCTGCTGATCGATTACATTGTGGAGTCTGGGGGGTCCCCCTGAGGGTCCTCGGTTGCTCCGCTCGCCACGCGGGATGCCATTTTCTTGTAGCCACATGTGCTGCAGGGTTCGGCTGCTATCTTGGTACACCCGGTTCGGCCGTCAATGGCAGGGCAGTACCCCCCAAAATGACCCCTTTTTTGGAAAATAGACACCCCAATAAATTTCCTGAGAGGCATGTTAAGCCTTTAATGCACGTTAATATGTTTAACGTTGAATTTTATTGTCACAGGTGTTTGAAAAATAATTTTTTTTACACAAAGTTGTCATTGAAATGAGATATTGCTCATGCATGCCATGGATATATGTGGAATTATACCCCAAAATACATTCTGCTGCTTCTCCTGAGTATGAGGATACCACGTGTGAGTCCGTTTGGCAGTCTAGCCAGTTTCGGAGGCCATGAAATGCAAAGATAGCGCAAACCCACCCCCCCAAATGACCCCTTTTCGGAAAGTAGAAACCCTAAGCTATTTGCTGAGAGGCATGTTGAGTATTTTGCAGATCTCACTTTTTTGTCACAAAGTTTTGAAAAAAAAAATACATTTCTCTTTTTCATTCATTTACAGACACAGCTCCATATCTTCTTTACCATTGGGCTTATGCTGCTCTCTCTTCAGGAGTAGGACTAGGCGGAAACTTTTTTGGTTTCGCCCCTGAGGCAGTCCCATGGGGTATACCATCTTTTCCTGCTATAGGACTTCAGTTTTTTTCTGCCTAGTCAGGAGTAAGGACCTGGCTCTCTGCTGGGATCTGCGGTCCTGGCATTCTTTCCTTTTTTTATGGAATTTTTTACTTTTTCTTTATTATTTTTATTCCTGTGTGAACTACAATCAACCTGTTCCTGTGTGAACTACAATCAACAGCCGGACAGAGTGACGCACTGAATATCCTAGATCCTTATGGCCTTCCCAGTCTGGCCTGCGAGCGTGACCCAACAGTTAGCTCCGCGCTAGGTTGGTCGCGACATAGCCACACTGGACGGGTCTGGCCAGCGAGTGAAACGCATTTCGATGTCACATAGCCCTGATCACGACCGCAGTCACGATCAGAGTCGCAGTGTACCTTGGGCCGCAGCATCCCCATTCCAAGATGGAGCAGTGGACTGCTGGGAGTAGTGCCCGCCTGGTGCCATGGTGTGGTTAGTGTCCCCCCTCCTTTCTTTCTGAATTGCTGGGGTGGTCACGGGCCCTCCCTGGGGATGGTAGGCCCCCTCCTGCGTCCTCCCTTCTCCTCAAGTTTTTTTCCCCCATCTACACAGCGGTGTTCCCCCTGTGTAGATTGCCCTCACCTGCCCCCTGTCTCCCCCCCCCCCCTTAGCCCATTTAGGGGTGCACGGGTGTATTTGTGTAGGTAGGCTTGTCTGGTGTTGGGCCGGAGAGTGGTGGGTGGGTGCAACTGTCTGTCCCCCTTTTTGGGGGTGCCTGTAACTTGGTGCTGCGGGGGGGGGGGGGGGGAGTCCCCTCGGGGGAGTCCCCTCGGGGGAGTCCCCTCCTGGTAGATGACTCTTCCCTGGGGTCCAGTGGGGTCCCAGGTCCTGTGCAGCATGGCCACTTTGCCGTGGATGCTGCATTCCCAGCTTTGGCGGCCATATTTTGTGTTTTCCATATAAAAATGTTTCTGTTGTGCACGGTGCAACTCCGATTATCCCCTTGTTGGCAATGGAGCCTCTGTGTGTGTGTGTGTGTGTGTGTGTATCCCCACCTGACCCACTCCTGGAAGCTGCGGGACCCTCATGGTCTCAGTCTTCCCTGGCGGCCATGACGGCAGTGCTGGAGTCACTTGTATCCAAGGTAGATATGGCCCTGCAAAGGAGGCCTAGCAAGAAGTGCCCCCTAGCTTCACCTATATCCTCTGCCTCTTCAGGGTCTGAGGTGGGTTTGGCCACCGCTGACGAGAGTCAGCCCACTGGGTCTGCGTCCACGCATGTTGAGTGCTCTAACAGTGAGGACGAGCCCTCCTCCGCAGCCGCGCATGAAAAAATGCTGGTGGAGGCCCTAATTGTGTCAGTACAGGAAACTTTAAAATTGGAGGACTCAGCTGATGCTGAGTCTGTGACGCCGGTGCAGTTTGGCACCCGCAATTCTTCCAAGGTGACAAAGGTGTTCCCCTTTCCGGCCTATTTTGACGAGATTGTTACTAGTCAGTGGGATTCCCCGAAAACGCATGGTTGGAATACCTAAGCGCTTCGCTTGGAGATATCCCTTTGAGGAGTCTCTCCTAAAAAAAAAAAAACGTATGGTTCCACCGTTGGACTCTCAGGTTTCCAATTAAAATAAGGCTACGCTTTTGCGGTGGAGGATTCTCCATCCTTTAAGGATCCCGTAGACAGGAGAGCTGAGGCTGGGGAGTCTCAGCCACATTCAAGGCTACAGACACCATACAGTGGTTGGAAAACTCTACCACCTGCAGCTCCAGGGCCGCAAAGACCGAGTCCCCCTTCAAAAAAAAAAAACCTAATAATCTAATCTACTATTACAATTACCTCAGGCATAAGTGAAACCAGTGAGACTAGGGAAGTTTGGAACGTGCACATCCACCAGTCCAGCTTCCCTAACTATACTATACTATACTATCATACCCCAGCGGGCTTCTGCCACCTGTCCTGTCTTTAGGCCTAGTAACGACGTTGAAGTTGCCACCAAAAACCACTTGCTGGGATGAAAAAAGATAAGGCTTGACTGCCGTAAGAAGGCTTTTCCTTGCTCACTTGGTCTGCGGACCATAAAAATGTATAGGGCGAAGGGATAGCCCCCTCAAGACAGTGTCTACCACCAGACATCTACCAAACTCCACCTCAATCACTCGTCGGCAGTCTACAGAACCAGTCTTAAAAAGGACTGTGACTCCACTACAAGGCTCAGCCGCAAGAGACCAGAGGGAGGGCCCACATCTCCATTCCTCCCTCTTTGCCAGGTGCATCTCTGGCACCGATGCCAGCCAGGTCTCTTGCAAAAATAAAAAGTCAGCTTCAACCTGGCTGAGAAAATCAAAGGCCATATAACGAGCACCTGTAGACCGAATGCTTGCGACATTAATGGTCGCAAGCCGGATTGGAGCAGGCACAGCCATCCTTAGTAATTAAGGCAGTAATGCTCCCTCCTACTGTACATTCAATGCTTCGCTTCTCCAGAGACTTCCTCTTCAGATTCTGATGAGGAGAGGACCCCGTATATGTTGGGACAAAACCTCCATGCCCCGCGGACCTCCGAGCCCCCCAACCTACCCATCAGGCACCTGAGGTTCCCTTCTCCTCTGAGACTTAAGCTTCCTCTTTCCCTGCTTCTACCACCCCCCTTTATCGCCACCCGCCTCCCCAGCACTTTCCTCACTGGAGGTACCACTGACCACCCAAGACAAACTCCCTCTCAGGCGCTTATACGCCCCAAGATTGGAGCCATCAGTACCCTTCTCCCCCACAACAGCACCCCGACCGCCTGGGTAAGGCCGATCCATGCCGCCTGACTGGCAGCATGGGCGGGAGGGAAGAGGAAGGAATGGAGGGAAGAACACCCAGAGGGACAGGGACAGAGGGAGAAGGAGAAGCCACCAGGCCAGAGGGGGAGCCAGAGGCTGTCGAGCCCCCAGCCTCCTCTGGCACCTTACCACCAATTGACTTGACCCTAGATGACACCGGAACTTTCGTCCCAGAGCGTCTGGGTGCTGGATTCACAAGCTCCTCCCTCTCACGACCCGCAGCCTGCACAACCCCCTCTGCCACATCATCCCCTCCTCCAGAGGCAGCTGTCTGCCCCCTCCTTCTCCTCTCCACCCTCTTTACCTAGGAGGCCGTTTCCTCCTTACTGTGGGACCTTCCCCCGGAGAAACCGCACCAGGGACAACATTCACCCCCACCACTACCGACCTAGACTCACCTGCCCCAGACTCTCCTGACCCAGACCTACCTTCCCCAGACCTAACCTCTCCTGCCCTACTCCCTGACCTGTCTTCACCTACCCCACCTCCCGCCTGAGCCTCACTGACCCCTGAGGTGTAGCCCCTAAAAGCCCTGGGGCATCTACTAAAGGGGTGCCCCTTTCCCCACAGAGGTTACATCTGATCAGTGCACATTCTTCTGCCAGGTGACCCAGGCCGCCACACCGTACGCACCTAAGTACGGCACAATCCGCACTGAAGTGTGTCGGGCTGCCACATTTAAAACATAGCTTCGGCTGACCCGGGTAAAAGGCAAGAATGCAGTCCCTGCCAATAAAGGCAGTAGCAGGGATGTGTGCAGCTCATACTTGGTTAGGAAAAGCTCCATGGCTACAGGAGACACATGATATCATATTCGGCCGAGTTGTGGGGGTGGATGTCAGCAAACAAGTCTGCCACCCTAAACTCCAAACTCAGGACCAAATCAATCATGTGCCCCCTGCTTGGGCTGGAACCCGAGCCATGGAACTTCACCTGTACCACGTTCCTGCGTCTCCTCTGCGGCCCCCCTACCCCCTTAGACCAAGCCCCTGCACCCACCCCACCAGGGGGCTCCTGAAAAACCCAGGAGCCAAATTGACTATATAAATGGACAATCCTGGCCGGCACACCAACGATATTTGCAAAGGTGCATCCCTCCTGCAGAGCAGAGAGAAGCCTACCCCCCTGAGAAGGGCCCAGAAGTCTGGAAGGCCCTCCAGCTACAGGGGGGACCACCTCTGGAAAAGACCCCCTGGCCACTTTTGGCCCACCCTCCTTCACCGACTCAACCACAGGCACCACCCCCGTACTTGTACCCTCAGCTGCCCCTCCCTGGGCCCCGGAATCTGCCACTATTTTCACCCTTACCTCCCCCCATTTCCACTATATTTAAATCTTCTTTTAACAACCGCAACCGTGCTCCGCCCTTCACTTTGGTCAGCCACGCCATCAATAGGGGGCCCCGCATTTCCCCCAGTCAGCAGGCCTACCACAGGTGGCGGTATCCTTGCACACAGCAGGAGAACTTTCACCCACTGACGCTGACACCTGCGGCTCCTCCAGTTGCCTAATGCAGTCTAGAACTGGACAGTGAGTCTGGAGGACCCCCATAACACAGTCCCCCCGATCAGTGACTTGGCCAGGCTGAAGGGGCACATTTCCTGATAACGCATCACTGCCCCTGTCCATGCTGCTTTCAGCTCTGTCCAGGTTTTCCATAAAACTTACAGCACTGTTTAGACTTTCCACATTCTTTACAATCCAGTCTGAGTTTTCCCCAGCACTTTTTGGTCCTCCAGGCATCTTTCTGGTTGTTCCTGACATCACTTCCTGTTCTCCAGGCAACTCTGATCATTCCGGACATCCCTTCCGGTCCGGACAGGAAGTGTGGAACCCAGAAGTGACTGACACATGAGACGCTGTCTCCAGCCATGGCTTCCATTTCAGGGCCTTTCTCACTATATTGATCATCAGCAACCGAGCCCAGCATTCCAGCAACACTGGGAAACGAGGCGGCAGGGGCCAGCAAGCTATCCAGTTTCTCCTGCCTGCTTCAGGGACTTCCATTGCTTCCAGACCCTCTACCATCAACTGCATTGGAGACGGTAAGGGAACTCCACCAAGATTATTTATTAGAGGCGGGAGGTAGTGGGCATAGCAGGGGGGACCACTAGCCAACCAATGAGGCTTTAGGCACACTTAAATCAGGGGTCACCACAGAACCTACTACCACAGGGACTGTTAACTTCATGTACAAGGGATATAGTTGTTTAATATACTGCCATCTTGTGGTCATTTCGGTTACTGCATCTTTTTCAGTGTTCCCTCCTATTCTATGATGTATTTCCCCTTCCTGTTTAGTTAGTGTGGAGGAGAAAATAAAGTACTGAGTGCAGAACCACGTCGTGTCTGTGGAGTTTATCAATGGTAGCAGAGGATGGTTTCCAACTATAGAGTACCACCTAAGTTTGACGAAATCAGACCATACGAGTGCTGGAAAAATAAAATTAGTATTTGGAAACTTTTTATGGATTTGGACAAGAAGAAGCAGGCACTAGCGGTGGTGTTAGGGCTCGAGGGGCGAGCCAGAGAGACCGCTTTGGAAATACCCGCGAGCGATCTGAATGAAGACAATGGTATGGAAACCTTGTTAGCTAAGCTGGACTCTGTATTCTTGAGAGAAGAAAAAGACCACGCTTATGAAGCGTACTCTCATTTCCACTCGATTTCCAAAGACAGCGCAATGTCCATGGCAGACTACATCATAGACTTTGAGCAGAGATACAACCGCATGAAGAAATACAACATGACCTTGCCTGACGCTGTGTTAGCGTTTAAACTACTGGACACGGCTTGTCTTGAAGAGAAGAGTAGGCAGCTAGCACTTACAGCGTGCACGGATTTAACATTTGCATCCATGAAGTCAGCGTTAAAACGGATTTTCGGAGGAAAAACCAGTGGAGCAAGTGGAGGCAGCTTGACTCGAGATGCGGCGTTTTTCACGGAGCAGAGGCCACCAGGTAAATTCAGACGGAACAGCCAGTCACAGAATAGACAGTGGCAGCCACAGCAAGGTACAAACCCGCTCGACAAATATGGTAAGCGAACAAAATGCGTAATTTGTCAGAGCACGTACCATTGGGCCAAAGACTGTCCTCATCAGAGAAATGAAGTAAAGCTAGCAGAAGATGAAAATGTCGAAGAGTGTAACATTACACGGTTTACAAAAGTTATGACGGACTCGGAGATCTTCCTAACTGAATCACTGGGATCAGCTATCATTGACACAGCATGCACACATACTGTTTGTGGTGAAAAGTGGCTGGATAGTTACATGAAAGACCTGAGCCAAAGCCAAATATACAAACTGATGCAAACAGAATCTTCAAGCTGTAGACCTTTCAGATTTGGTGATGGTCAGGTGGTACACTCCTACAGAAAGGTAAAGCTTCCCGCTAAGATCGGACCAACAAAATGTCACATTGAAACGGAAGTTGTTCCTGTTGATATCCCTTTACTGCTGAGCAAAATGGCTCTAAAGAGAGCAGGAACTGTTTTAGACATGGAGAATGACAAAGTTGTCATGTTCAAGCAACCAGTGCCTCTTGAGCTCACTAGTTCGGGACAATACTGTGTCGACATTAAAGATGGTAATACTGAAGTGAACACCAATGAAAGTGAAGTTCTTGTCATCACAGCAGAGATGTCTACAAAAGAGAAGCGTAAAGTTCTCCTGAAGCTTCACAAACAGTTTGGCCATGCCTCTGCAGACCGGCTGCAGAGGCTTATCCTCAGCTCTGGAAATACTGACAAAGACTATCCAGTTATTCTGCAAGAGATTATCCGTGACTGTGAGGTATGTCAAAGATATAATAGGACCAAGCCCAGGCCTGCTGTGGGTTTGCCTTTAGCCTCAGAGTACAATGAGACGGTGGCAATGGATTTACATGAGCTGGAACCTGGCATATGGTACCTCCACATCATCGACCATTTCACACGCTTCAGCGGTGGAAACATTGTGAGAACAAAGAGCCTCTGAAATTGTCAACTCTTTCATTCACTCGTGGATAAGTGTTCATGGTGCCCCAAAACGGATATACACTGACAACGGTGGTGAGTTCAATAATGAGGAGATAAGAGAGATGGCAGAAAAATTCAACATTGAGATGAAGACCACAGCGGCATACAGTCCTTGGAGCAACGGGCTGCTGGAGAGACCCAAAATGACTCTGACTGAGATTCTTCTGAAGGTGAAAAGGGAAAACGGGTGTGGCTGGCAGACTGCTCTAGACTGGGCTTTAATGGCCAAGAACAGTATGATTAATGTGCATGGTTATAGTTCACACCAGCTGGTGTTTGGTCACAGTCCTAATTTTCCTTCCATTTTGGTTAATAAACTGCCTGCTCTAGAAGGCACTTCTATGAGTACTAGAGTAGGACAGCACCTAGCAGCATTGCATGCTTCCAGAAGAGCATTCACAGAGGTGGAATGCTCAGAAAGAATAAAAAGAGCTTTACGAAAGCAGCTTAGGCCTACAGATGAAAAGTATGAGACAGGAGACAGAGTGTACTACAAACGAGCAGAGTGGAAAGGTCCTGCTGTAGTTATCGGTCAAGATGGCTCTGTAGTGTTTGTCAGACATGGTGGTATCCTTGTCAGAGTACAACGGTCCAGGCTGAATAAAGTTAATGCACAGGATGGGGATACACTTGTACTACCTGATATTCCTGGAGATAGTACAGAAAAAGAAAATGTAATACACACTGATATGTCAGAAAATTCAGATGATGAAATGAGTGTTAATAGAGAAGTGCAAATCCATGAAAACACAGAAACAGATGATAGAGAAGATGTGAGACAAACTAATGAGAGGGATGCTACTAATACAGTGGGTTCCACGGGTGTCAAACTGAAAACAGGTCAGACAGTGACATTTACAAACAGAAATGATGAGACAAAACACACGGCCAGAGTTTTAGGCAGAGCAGGGAAAGCAAAAGGGCAATATAGAAACTGGTACAATGTGCAGTATCTTGAACCAAATGGCAACGAGGGTCAAAAGGAAGCTTTAGACATGTCACAAGTTGATGATCTTCTCACTGAATGTGAGAACACCGATGGCGATGTACTTATTACCAAAGACATCTCTTTTGATGCTGCTAAACAGCAAGAGATTGACAACTGGCAAAATAATAATGTTTACGAAGAAGTCACAGACAAAGGTCAGAAATGTATCTCTACTAGATGGGTCTGTACATTAAAGGAAACTTCTAGTGGTGTTGTTCCCAAAGCCCGCCTTGTGGCGAGAGGTTTTGAAGAAGTCAATATGCATGAATTACAGAAAGATTCTCCCACATGTGCATCAGAATCACTCAGGCTCCTGTTAGCTGTTATTTGTCAAAACAAATGGCAAGTGAACTCTATGGATATTAAGTCTGCTTTTTTGCAGGGAATGGAACTCTCAAGAGACATTTACATTCGTCCCCCACCAGAAGCGAGCGTGGACAATGTGTTGTGGAAACTAAAGAAATGTGTGTATGGACTTGCAGATGCTTCCCTCTACTGGTACAACAAGGTCAAAGATCTCATGCTGAAAAGTGGGGGTAAAATGTCACGGGTTGATCCTGCAGTGTTTTATTGGCAGAATGAGCAGTCTGAGGTAACAGGAGTACTGGCATGCCATGTGGATGATTTTTTTTGGGCAGGTTCAGAGCATTTTGTAACCAATGTCATCCCTGTGCTTAAATCTGCATTTCACGTGGGTCGTGAAGAGTGTGAGAGTTTTTCATATGTGGGGATGAACATTGCTACTGTGGGTGGTGTAGTACAGGTGCATCAGCACAGTTATATTGAAAACCTACAACCAATTAATTTGCAGGCAACACGTGCTGTACAGAGAGAGGCCCCACTGAATGAGAAAGAAAGAGAACAACTCAGATCCAAAATAGGACAGGTTCTGTGGGTTGCTAAACAAACAAGACCAGATGTTATGTTTGACACATGTAGCCTAGCATCCAACATTAAGAATGCTACTGTTCAGTCCATACATGAAGTGAACAAAGTGCTCCGTAAACTTAAGTCAGAGAAGGTAACACTTAAGTTTCAATACTTGGGTAACAGTGAGGATTTGAGTTTGGTAGTATTCAGTGATGCTTCACTGGGCAATCTTCCAGATGGCGGTACACAGGGTGGGGCTCTAATTGCCCTCATGGAAAAATCAGGAAAGTTCTCCCCACTGTTTTGGCAATCTAAAAAAATTAGACGTGTGGTAAGAAGCACACTGGCAGGAGAAACCCTTGCCATGTCAGATGGTATTGACAATGCTATGTTCTTGGCTATGCTCTACTCTGAACTCACTACTGGTAAAGCTGATCTTAATGCTCTTCCTCTTATCTGTGTTACTGATAACCATTCCCTGTTTGACGCTCTTAAGTCTACAAAACAGGTCACAGAGAAGAGACTAAGATTAGAAATAAGCGGTGTCAAAGAGCTCATACATGCTAATAAAATCAAAGAAGTGCGTTGGTCAACAGCCAAGTCACAACTTGCTGACTGTTTGACAAAAAAAGGTGCTTCCTCTCTTATGCTTCTTAAAGCGCAGTATGAGGGTGTATGGAAACTGTAAAATCTGGTCCATTGAGCATATATCTTGGTATTTTTATTTTGTTTGTTTAAATACGCAAACTCACTTGAATGCTACTGTGTTCTGAAAATCATTTTTGTGTGACAATGTTTTATGTCAAACTCACCCGTTCTTTTTTTTTTATCTTAAGAAGAGAGTGAGATTGTTAACTTCATGTACAAGGGATATAGTTGTTTAATATACTGCCATCTTGTGGTCCTTTCGGTTACTGCATCTTTTTCAGTGTTCCCTCCTATTCTATGATGTATTTCCCCTTCCTGTTTAGTTAGTGTGGAGGAGAAAATAAAGTACTGAGTGCAGAACCACGTCGTGTCTGTGGAGTTTATCAGGGACCTCCATGGAAACCTGCACCACCCTGGCTGCAACGACCTCAGTCACATTACTACCCGGGGATGAGGCATTCACTCTCCCCACCATAGGTAAGGAGATTTCACCTGCAGCACTGCAGGCCTGCTCACTCTGGTTTGCCAACATCTCAGCCTCTGGCACACTCCCTGCCCCCAGTTTGTTAGCACCACAAACCTCGCTACAGACCGGTCATGCCTCCACATTAGCTGCTTGTGATGCAAGCCTCCTTAGGGACTGGCTGCCCTCGGCGCTGTCCCTCTGCAGCCTTTCAGATATGGCCGATAGGAAGTCCTTCTCACCAGGGCCACCACGGGATAGGTCCCCAACAAGATTCCACAGCCCCTGGCATTCATCCTTCAGGACCGTGATGTCTTTACTGAGAACGGCCCTCTTGTTTCTTCTGGATCTGTCCCTCAGATTCCGAAGAGCGCTCAGCCGGGCCATATTCCCCCTTTAAAAAAACACAGGCAACTTTGCTCAAACATTTGCTTTTCTCCCTCCTTGCCTCCACCTTGGCTTGATTTTCCCCCGGCAGGGCCCTAGACCAATCCAGGAGCTCTTTCTGGGTGTCCAGAAAGAGCCAGTCCTCCAAGGAGAGCTCCAGATGGCCAGGTGCCATTTCCTCTGAACCAGGCCGAGGGCCCCCCCGGCCTGGGCTTGCTGAGGCCATCACAGGCCTAATACGGAAAGCTGTGGATCTTTATGGGAGCTCCTGCTGCACACAACCTCTTTTCTCAAAGGTTGGATGTAATCACCACGGATGCCAGTCTGTCCAGTTGGGGAGGTGTCTTGGGAGTGTACTCAGCCCAAGGGGTTTGGACTCGAGAGGAGTCCAGTCTGCGGATAAACATCCTGGAGATTCGGACAATCAGGCTTTCTGTCCTGATGGACGGATTGTCTGCAGGGACGCCCTGTGGGCATACAATCGGACAATGCTACGGCTGTGGCATATTTCAATCAAGGGGGCACAAGGAGTGCCCTGGCGGCCCGGGAAGTGGCCGGTATCTTGAGGTTAGCAGAGCAATATGTTCCGGCCCTCTCTGCTGTGCACATTCCGGGGGGTAGAGAATTGGCAAGGGAACTATCTCAGTTGGCAGACATTGGATCCGGCAGAATGGTCTCGTCACCTGGAGGTGTTTCGTCAACTATCCCGAGCATAGTTGATGAAACAGAGGTTTGTGTTAAGATCTTGGGATCCTCTGGCCGACGTCGCAGAAGCCCTGGTGGCCCCTATCGTCTGATTTACGCCTTTCCTCCAATACAACTTCTGTCAAGACTGGTACGCAGAATCGAGGTAGAAGGGATTCAAGTCATTCTGGTGGCACCAGACTGGTCTCGCCAGTCCTGGTACGCAGCCCTGGTAAGGCTGGTAGCAGACATCCCTTGGAAACTTCCTCTCAGGAAACATCCTGTCTCAGGGACAAACCTTCCATCCTGCTTTACAGTTGTAGCTGTGTTCTCCATGTGGTAACTACTCTAAAGGGGTTTAATTACCCTGGCCTTCACCTTTTCATCTTCAGAGGGGTTTCAGGCCTTTAGGGGGCTTAGGGTTATCCCCCGGGGTTGTGCTGTGTGCATCACGATCACCTCTTAAAGGCGCAGTGCCCGCCGGTAGCAGCGGATTTGCTTGGACCTGTGGTGCCTTTGTAACCTCACTTAACCTCAGGGCCGTTAATGTTTGGCAATTGGGCGCGGATTGCTCCCTCTTAGGCCATTGCTCCTGTTTTCAGGAGTAGCTTCTGTTTGCCCCTTGCGGTGCAGGTTCCGGTGTTTCCCCGTTTCCCTGTCTGCTCTTTTCATTCTTACTGTGCATTTCTACTGTTTGGCCATATGTCTAACATGGATTCCCCAAGTTTGTCTGCGACCCCCGATGTATAGTTGGGGCCCGCTTCTGATGCTCACGATGTGAATTGTCTGTGATGCAAGAAATGTCCAGAAAAATGGACAAAGTTACTGCGGCAGCATTTACTAAGAAACTCCCTCGGCCCTCGCTTGTCTCATCTCAGTCCTCAGATTCTGAGGCTCATATGGTTGCCGGCGACGCAGACCCCCTTTTGAAGGATGCGTCTCCGCATTCAGACGTTTCTGACGCAGAAGAGGATGTTTCCACGCCCGTCTTGGTTCAGGAAAAGGCGCTGATAGATTGATGCTTTGATATCCTCAGTGAGGGACACCCTGAAAATCATGGATGCGATTTCTAAATCGCAAGGAGCCTCGGAATCCTTTGGATCCCTCAGGGCAAAGAGATCATCCAAGGTTTTCCCTTGTCCCGAAGTCTTGTCTGCCTTAGTGGAGGAACAATGGCGGCGACCTAATCGCACGCTTGCAGTTCCCAAATGCTTGGCTAGACGCTACCCGTTTGAGGAAAAGATCTTACGCAAATGGATGGTCCCTCCTCAGGTGGACCCCTAGATATGCGATATTCACAAGGCCACGGTCCTTACCGTGGCAGAATCCTCATCTCTCCCTGATCCGATTGACAGACGACACCTGCATATGGTAGTGGGATTTGTTCTCAGGCCTGCCCTGACCTTTCTAGTCTCTCAAACTAAGTTTGAATGAGTAAAGGCTCTGAGAGAGGCAATGACGGTAATCCCGTTACCGTCATCTGCCTTGGAACTCGCTGACCAATTGTCACAGACTCTGTTTTGTATGCGATGCTAACCTGGACAGTCTTCCGCTCGCGGCCAGAGCGTCAGTGGTAAGTGTGCTCATCAGACGTGCGATCTTGCTAAACTCCTGGTTGGCCGACCAGGCTTCTAAGAAGCTTTTGGCAGATCTTCCCTTTCAGGGTGATCGCCTTTTTGGTTCCTCCTTGGATGACTTGATCAAGACGGTCACTGGGGGAAAGAGCACCCTCCTTCCTCACACAACTAAGGGTAAGTCTCTTTCGCGTAAGCGAGGTCCTTCCTTTACAGCCCAGAAGCGTCTTTTTCGTGCAACCGTGTCGCAGAAAACCAAACAGACTTTGGGCGGAAAAGGATCTGGGAAGGGGTGGGCTGGTAAGCCGAAATCCTCTGCTCCAATCCTCTGCCTGAAGGGGCGCCCCCACACACTTCAGGGGTGGGGGGACGTCTCAGTTTCTTCCCAGATCCTTGGACCTCACTGTTGCATGACAGGTGTGTCCACGAGGTAATTTAGGCCGGGTACAAGATAGTTTCGTTCCCATCCGCCAGACAGATTTTTTCCCTCCAGTCTTCAGCTGTCCCCAGACTGCCTTGCGGGGGCTGCAGGAAGCGATTCGGGATATGCTGTCACCAAGGCGTGATTGTACCAGTTCCTCATCAGGAACGCTTTTGAGGGTTCTATTAGAACCTGTTTACCGTTCCACGGAAGGAGGGCAAACTGCGTCCAATCTTGGACCTTAAAAACGCTGAACCACTTTTTGCGCGTCCAGAAATTTTGCATGGAGTCCCTGCGGTCAGTGGTGGCGTTCTTGCATCAGGGGGATCTGCTGGCCTCGATCGATAGTAAGGATGCCTATCCCCATGTCCCTATTTGCCAGGGTCATCGATTCCTCCGCTTCGCAGTGGGCGAGGACCATTTTCAATTTGTGGACTACCGTTTGATCTCGCCTCTGCTCCCAGGGTCTTCACCAAGGTGTTAGCCCTATCCTGGCTCTGCTACGACAGAGAGGAATTCTGGGGTACCTGGACGATCTTCTTCTCTGAGCGGACTCATCTGTGACATTGGAATGGGATTTGGAGATGACCATTCACACTCTGAAGCAGTTTGGTTAGAATCTCAACCTTCAGAAATCTGCCCTGGTTCCAACAACCAGACTGGAGTATCTAGGGATGATCCTAGATTCAGCTTCGGCAAAGGTATTTCTACCTCCTGTGAAGTTACAGAAGTTAAGGGAAGCGAATCTGTCGCTGCTGGCTTGCCACCTGGTGTCTCTCAGTCATCTATGCAGGTGCTGGGCCTGATGGTGTCCTCCTTTGAGGCCGTACCATATGCTCAGGCATATGGCAAGACTTTTGCAATAGGAGATTCTTGTCAAATGGGACAAGGATCTTCTATCCCTGGACAGTCTGATTAGTTTGAGTCCGAGATCCAAGGACTCCCTGAATTGGTGGCTCAGCTCTCCGAATCTTCTCCACGGGAAGTGCTTCCCTCCAGTATTATTCTGTACGGTGGTGACGACCGATGCCTGTCTGACCAGTTGGGGGGGAGTGCTGGGCACCCTGAATGTTCAAGGGACCTGATCAACATTCTGGAACTGAGAGCAATCATGTTGAGCCTGTTCTGTCTGAGTCCAGTCTGACAATGTCACAGCCGTGGCAATCATCAAGGGAGCACCAGGAGTGCCCTGGCAGCTCTGGAGGTAGCCAAGATCCTGCGCTGGGCAAAAGACTACGTCCCAGC
Source organism: Pelophylax lessonae (assembly GCF_965119305.1). Lineage (NCBI taxonomy): Eukaryota > Metazoa > Chordata > Amphibia > Anura > Ranidae > Pelophylax > Pelophylax lessonae. The sequence continues at coordinate 76,859,673 of NC_138778.1, read as the reverse complement.
CCTATCCGCCGTGTACATTCCCAAAGTAGACAATATGCAGACGGACTACCTGAGTCGCCAAACCCTGGATCAGGGAGAGTGGTTCCTGCATCCACAAGTGTTCCACCAGCTGTGTCTCTGATGGGGGACCCCGGATGTAGTTCGCCTCCAAACAAAACAGAAAAGTTTCAAAGTTTGTGGCTTGGTCCAGAGATCCATCACGCCCTGGTGGCTCCCTGGAGTCGGTACGGGCTAATTTGTGTTTCCCCTGCTGAAACCTTTATCTCGCCTGTTGCGCAGGGTCGAGTTGGAGGAGATTCCTGTAAATCTGGTGGCTCCAGATTGGCCCCGGAGATCCTGGTACGCCGACGTGATTCAGCTGAAGGTCACAGGTCCGTGGACACTTCCTCTGCTCCATGTTATATAGTTGGCTTTGTTAGCTGTGGGAATTGCATTCTTTAAAGTTTGTCCTTTCCCCACCCCTCAGTGGTTACTGCTTTTGGACTTCCCATCCGTCTATGATTTAAAGCAGCAGCTACGTCCACCAGTGGACGAAAGAGAAAATGGTATTTTTTACTTTTCCGTAAAATCCATTTCTCTGGGTCCACCGACGGACGTAGCTCCCACCCCTCTTTTCTCTGAAGAGTTGGGTTTTGTTTGTTGTTCACTGCTTGCAACTAAACTGAAGATGCAACGGTGAGGCCAGGGGTAATAACCCAGGGATTCCGCCCCCCTGAGTGTGTCAAAGCCTATGGCTCTACCTGGTCACTCCTAGTGGGGGGGGGGCTTATTACCCATCTGTCTATGATTTAAAGCAGCAGCTACGTCCGTCGGACTCAGAGAAATGGATTTTACGGTAAGTAAAAAATCTAATTTTTTGTAATTTTCTAGAAACTTGTGGCAAAATATAAAATATTCCATGAACTCAACATGCCTCTCAGCAAATAGCTTGGAGTGTCTACTTTCCAAAATTGGGTAATTTGGGGGCGTTTGTGCTATTTTGACATTAACGGGCCTCCGAAACTGTGACGGGTAGCGAGGAAGTAAAATAAGCAATTTACGCCCTTCGAAAACCTGAAGGCGGTGATTGGTTTCTGGGTCCCGTGCACAGCTGGCATGTGTGAGCAATATATCATTTAGTGACAACTTTATGCCGGTTACATAGATATCAAACATGACATGCTTTAAAATTGTGCAAACTACATACATTTAAAAAAAAAAAAACCTTTAAAAGCCTTAACAGGTTACCACTTTGTATTTACAGAGGAGGTCTTCAAGAATTACTGCCCTTGATCTGACATTCGTGGTGATACCGCATATGCATGCTGCATTTGCTGTTTACATATCACACCAGACCGATGCTTGCGTTTTTCCTTTTCATGCAAACGGGGAGGACCGGGGTGCTTGAATTATTATTATTATTTTTTTTTAATATTTATTATTTAGCTTTTTTATTTTATTTTTGACACCTTCCCTTTTTTTTTATTTTTTTTATCGTTATTACAGGGAATTTAAATATCCACTATGATAGCAATAAGTAGTGACAGGTACTCCTTTTTTTAAAAAATAATTGGGGTCTATTAGACTGTAGATCTCTCCTCTGCCCTTAAAGTATCTGACCACACCAAGAAACCAAAGTCATGAAATGCTCGTAGCTCCTGGTATCTTAGGCCATAAAGATGGTTGGAGCTATTCTGGTCTCCAATCAGCTCTATGGTCTGCTGACGAAACCACCGGCTGCAGTCTCGGGTTACCCGGTGGGACAGGAAAGCCAGAGAAAACTGTGAAAGGAGGGGGGCGGGAAGAGTCCACTCCCACTGCTTGTAAAAGCAGACGAGCAGCTGTAAAAAAACAATACCATGATGATGCCTAAATCTGCAGGCATCATCCTTGTATGACCACTCAAAGTCCAGCGACATACCAGTACATTGCTAATTCTTGTTGGGCATGTATGGTAAAGTTATTTTTTTTTTTTTTTCATGCGGCCTTTGGATTGAATGAAAAAGGAGAACCTAACAGATTCCTCCATTCATATCCATCAATGTGGATGAATAAATAAATGCCAGAAAGTGTGTGGTTTGCCCACCATTAGACCTCACAGCATCCACTCACTTCTAATGATGGACATACATGCATCGATCGATGTGGATGAAGAAATCTCTGCCAAGAAAAGTATTAAAAAATATATGGCGATGCATATGGGAGATCCACCCTCTGTGTCCACCCCTTTCCCTATGCTTTGCCATATATGCTCTTCTTTTTTTTTTTTTTTTTTTATCTGCAGTGAAATCACCTCCTACAGCTCTGCGATTATTGATTTACGTATATGCTGAGAGCGAACGCTGTTGCTGTAAGAATAAACAAATCAGTGCAACAGCTGCTGGGCATACCTACATGAGAGAGCCCGCCCAGCTGTCAGCCAGCAGCACGCCCAGCCAGCCCTGCCGTCAGCCATTTTCTGTCACTCGTGGTAGAGGAGTTATAGAGAGTGAAGTCCATTGTTAAAGCTCTGTTATTGTCCGATAGAAAGCTCTGTTAGGTAGGGACATGGAAAGCTCAATGTTGGGTATGAAAATAGAAAGCTTTGTTAGGTAGGGATATTGAAAGGCTCTGTCAGGGGCATTGAAAGACTCTTTGAGGGGCATTAAAAGATTCTGTCAGGGGCATTGAAATTCTCTGCTAGGGACATTGAAATTCTCTGTTAGGGACATTGAAATTCTCTGTTAGGGACATTGAAATTCTCTGTTAGGGACATTGAAATTCTCAGTCAGGGGCATTGAAATTCTCAGTCAGGGGCATTGAAATTCTCTGTCAGGGGCATTGAAAGACCCTTTGAGGGGATTTGAAGGACTCTGTCAGGGGCATTGAAATTTTCTGCTAGGAACATTAAAAGGCTTTGTTAGGGACATTGCATTTCTCTGTTAGGGACATTGCATTCCTGTTAGGGACATTGAAATGCTCTGTCAGGGGCATTAAAAGACTCTGTTAGGGGCCTTGAAAGACTCTGTCAGGGGCATTGAAATTTTCTGCTAGGAACATTAAGGGCTCTTTCACACGGGCGTTCCTTTTTTTTTGCCCGATCAGGTCCTTTTTTTTTTTTTTTTTTGTAACGGACACGGATGACACTTGTGTCATCCGGTCCGTATGTCCGTTTTTCATCCCATCCGTTTGCGGATGAAAAACTGACATAATGCATGTCTATGTAAATACGGATGTCTGCGGATGACACTACTGACATCCGTTTTTGCTTCCGTTCCGTTTTTTGAAAGGAAGAAAAAATAGGGTTCTCCTCCGTTCAAAAGAACTGAACTGAACTGACAAAAAACGGATGTCAGAGGATGATCATCCGATGACATGCGTATTTACATAGAGATACATTATGTCCGTTTTTCATCCGCAAACAGATGGGATGAAAAACGGACATACGGAACGCCCGTGTGAAAGAGCCCTAAAAGGCTCTGTAAGGGATATTGCATTTCTCTGTTAGTGACATTAAAGGCTCTGTCAAGGGGCAAAAAACTGTTAACTGTAGTTTTTCAAAGTGTTCAAATCTTTTTGCTCCATGTCTAACTCAAAAATCCTGCTTAAGTTCAGTTATTTCTAAGAGCGTTATCAAAATCTGCATCCTTTTCAGTCAGGTTGTGAGATCTGTATTTTTCAAAGTGTTGTGGTTTTTTTTTTTTTACCACTAAACAACCATGAATTTGGAAAGCTGATTAAAGCAGGGAACTCTTCAGAGAACAAATACGACTTCTACCTGTAAAGAAAAGAAAACACTAAAAGAAGATACAAGTAAAAAAAATCAAAAAAACATGCCTGAAATAGTTGTAACTACTGTTCCTCAAATACCCGAGACATGTGACAAGTAAAAAAAAAAAAAAAAATAGCACTCAATGCTAGCCAATCTTCTTCTCAACCAAGAAAATAAAATATGATGATAGCTACTTGTCATTTGGATTCACAAGCGCCAGAAATGAAGATTGTCCTGAAGCACAATGCCTACGTTGCAATAAAATATTGCCAAACAGTTCATTAGCACCTGCTAAATTACGTCATCCTTTTGAGCAAAACCACGCAGAGTACAAAGATAAAGACATTCACTTTTTTTATGCTAAAGGAGTATCAGAAGAGTAAACCATTTATGATCAAAAAATGTCAAAATGCTAATGAAAAAGCAACAGAGGTGCCTTACAGAGTGAGTTACTGCATAGCACTTGCAGGAGAAGCACACACAATTGTGAAAGCACTAATAAAACCATGTGCAAAAGAAAGGTTCATGCATTTTAAGTGAGAAGTTGAGTAAAAAAAAAGTGAAGATGTGCCACTTTCCAACAACAGTTTTGTGCCGTATTCATGATCTTGCTGATGACTAGATTGTAAGCTCTAACGAGCAGGGCCCTCTAGTTCCTCCTGTTTTGAATTGTATTGTAACTGTATTGTCTTCCCTCACATTGTAAAGCGCTGCGCAAACTGTTGGCGCTATATAAATCCTGTATAATAATAATAATAATAATGACATCCATACTGAACTAATTTCTCGACTGTATCAATGTGATGGGTACTCACTGCAGTTAGACAAGTCCTTGTTAGACATAATTTTGACAAACAGATTGAAGACTTGCTTCTGTGTGAAACGTTGAAAACTCCTACCACTGGTTAGAACATATTTAACTGTATCTATCTAGAAGTTCACGGACACACACAGAGTATAAATTGATGCAAATGTGTACATGTGTGCCAAAGCAATGGTTGGGAAAGTGGCAGGTGCTGCGACACAAATAAGAAATGTAGCAAAAAATAGCACCAGTTCTCACTGTGTTCTTCAGACATTCACTGGAAGCTAAAAATATTTCAATCTCACTTAAAACTGTGCTAGACGAATCGGTCCAGATTATTCATTTTCTAAAAAGTCTACCATTACATTAACATATTTAAAATTATATATGAAGATATGGGTAGTCAACACTGCTCTGCTTTTGCATTCAGACGTCCGTTGGCAATCATGAGGTAAAGTCCTTGTTAGAATGTTTGAATTGCGTCAAGAGATGTTTGCATATTTTCAGGATCATGAATTTGGATTATCTGATCGATTAACAAACACTCTGTGGTTATCCAAAGTGGCATATCTTGCAGACCTATTCACAAAATTAAATGACGTATGTTTCTCTCTCCAAGGAAAAACACTTATATTTTTAATGCAAGAGATAAAATATTTTCACTGTCTCGTAAGCTGCAGTTTTGGACCTCATCTGTTGAGCAAAATAATTTAAACTCTTTTGCCAATCACTTTCTTGATTTTCTTGAAGAATCAGAAATTGAACTTGAAGATGAAATTCACAATGAAATTTGTATCATCTTCGCCATTTAATCAAATCTATTAATCAGTATTTTTCATTCTTGAATGAAAACAATGACGACTGGGTTTGAAATCCATTCATAAAAGACAAGCCATACAATGTTTCTGATGTAGATTTTGAGAATCTTCTGACAGTCAACTAAACCAAACATTTTTTAAGAAGTTTCTCTTATTGCTTTTTGGGGTGATTTATGCAAAGAATACCCAGAATTGTCCAAGCGGGCAATCAAAGTTCTGTTGCCATTAGCCAGCACATACTTGTATGAAACTAGATTTTCGCTTTACTCTGCCACAAAAACCAAGTATCGAAATCGACTTGGTGCAACTGCAGACATGAGAATACAATTGTCAACAATTAAACTGGATATAAAAAGAATTTGCCAGCAAAAGAAAACATTACACTCTGCTCATGGAATAGTTCAATGTCAAAGGGTTCCAAGGGATACAATAATTGGGAAACCCTCCCCTATGCTAATACTCTACTAGCGTGTGGTAGCGACGGAAACAGTCCCCGATGCAGGGACCAGATTGGCCAGGACAGGAGGGAAAAAAATAGCAGGTGTCACGCCTATATTCACATTTTCTACAGACACAACCTTTTCTTTGGGTGCTCTTTAGGTAGAGGTACCAGGGAGGACATACGGAAAATGCCTCTCATGCAGCAGGCTCACTGTATCTGGATTTTGAATTCGGGCCACAGTACCTTCTGGATACAGATACAGAAGGGCTGTGATGATCTCTGCCTGGAATTTTAGGAAGGATCCACTTCTTCCTGAGGCTTCCTATAGCACATAAGCGTTCAGCAGAGCAAATTGGAATAAGTATACAGACACTTTCTTGTACCAGTGTCTGGCCTTACTGGCAATTTAGTACCGCACCATCATCTGGTCGTTGAAGTCTTCCCCTCCCACCATGTTAAGGTTGTATTTGTGGACACAGAGGGGCTTCTCAACAACAGCAGTCGCCGTTGCGTTGCAATTTGAACTGTCGTATCTGTATGAATGGAGGACAGAACAAAAACATTCCGTGTGTCCCTCCACTTCACTGCAAGCAGTTTATTACACTTCAAACAGGCCCCCCCCCCCCCGTCTTAAGTCGGGAATCCACAAGCCATTGGGGGAAGCCCAGTCAGTTAGGTCGCACGGTGCCACATGCGCCAATTCCTGAATCAAAGAGGTGACTAAAAAGTGGCACGTTTGTGTAATAATTGTCCACCTATAAATGGTACCCTTTTCCGAATAAGGGTGACAACAAGTCCCAAACAATCTTGCCACTGCTCCCTATGTAGTCTGGGCAGTATCTTTTCCCTCGTAAATCCAGAAACTACATGTATAGCCTGTTGCCTTGTCACAGAGTTTATACATCTTGACCCCATATCTAGCACACTTGTTGGGAAGAAACTGTTTGAATGCAAGGTGCCAAAACATTTAATTAGGGACTCCTCAACGCAGAGAGCTTGTTGGGGCCTGTACAAGCCTGCAAACTTTTGGTTGAAGTGATTTACGAGGGGCCGAATTATGTGGAGCCGTTCTTATCCAGGGTCTCCCCGAGGACGACCAAGTTCATTGTCACTGAAGTGCATGGAGAAGGGGGTGCACACCGCTCAGAGGCTGCCTGTAGTGGATAATTCCAACGAAGGACTGCAGTATTCTTCACAACTGGGTGCTCGCTAGGGTCCGTAGCCCACAAAGTCCATAGGTCAAAGCAAAGAAAAAGCGGCACCTCCAGCGATAAAAGAAACTATATTTTATTGAAAAATCACAGGTCCAAAAATCGACATAGCACAAGAGCACACAATTCAACAGAAGCGTTTCACACAAAGTGCTTAATCATTGATGATTAAACACTTTGTGTGAAACACGTCTGCTGAATTGTGTCCTCCTGTGCTATGTGTATGTTGATTTTTGAACCTGTGATTTTTCAATAAAATATAGTTTCTTTTATCCCTGGAGGTGCCGCTTTTTCTTTGCTTTGACCTACTGAAGTGCATGAACAGCAAGATTTGCTCATATATCTAGTCCTGGCAATGACAGCAGAGAACACGGGCATATGATGAATTGGGTCAGTGGACCAATATGACCGCAACTCATTCTTTTTAGTAATGCCCATGAGGAGGGATAGTCCCAGAAAGGTTTTAAATTCGGAAAAAGTGATACCTTTCCATGCAAATTCCCTGGCAAGGGTCAAATTTGGATTTGCGCAGATTAATTGATTGGCATATAAATTGCTTTGGTCCACAATTGATCTGTACAGATCTTCCATGAAAAACTGCTCATAAAAACCAAGGGGAGTAAAATCATCTGTTTCCACCTGAATTCCAGGTTGGCCAGTGAATGGGGGAAGTACGGGCGCTGCAGAAGTGGTGAGCTCCCAATCAGGATTTGCAAGCGCATCAGGAAGGACACTATGGGCTCTATGGGCCGGTTTTGAATTATTGCCGCTGCGGGAAACTACTTGTGCTAGCCACCGCACCAGCTTGAACTGCACTTATAGGACTCGCCACGTCACCAAGTGTTACTGCAGTGCTGGTTTGACATTGACCAGGATGTACTAGGCTGCTGGTGCTTGCCAGTTCACCAGAAGGTTAAGCAACACTAGTACAGACACTGCTGCATAGTAGAACCCTGCCTGACCTTAGCAGGGACCACTACTGTCGTCAGAGCCATCTGTCAGGGTGCTGGTGCTCTCTACGGTTTTAAAGACTGAGCCTGATTCTGACAGTGAGGCTTCCCCATCGCTCTCATCTGTCATGCTCCGCATCGTGTAGGCCACTTCACTAGCGTACCTTTTGGACATTTTGGCTAATAAATTGATAGGTACCTAGTGTGACTCGGTTAAAAAGCAACAAGCTTATCAATGACTGTTTGAACCGCTACCAAAAAAATTAACTGTTAGTGCTAGCAGAGATCAGTGTGCTGTGATACTGCACTTTTTCGGGGATGGGCGGAGGGGCTAAACGCAGGTGCTGGCAGGTGTCAGGGCTTATCCTGCTAACACTGCATATTGGGAACACTACGCTTAAACTATTGGGGAGGCTAGTATAGTTCTGATCTGATCAAAGATATTGATTCCTTCAGACACTGTACTAGTAATGGAGGTGTTTAGTGAGAGTATGTGTGTCACTGGCAATCGAAGGGTTAAACAAGTTTTACTAAATATGCGGCTGGCAATCTGATGCTGTCCTTGATTGACAATAACTAACGTGAACACTAACTGGTGTCACCTGTGACACTAATACAGCGAGCAGAAAAAAAGATCTGTACTCTATAATAGTAACTGGGCAATGAAGGGATTAACTTGGGGTGATCAGGGGGTAAATCTTTATTAGGTTTAGGGTACCCGCCATACATCCCCTATCTGGGACAGACAGGAACTACCACTAACTGCCTCTCTCACTAACTGAAGTCACAGGTGACACTAATACAGTGATGAGTAAATTATCTGTATACTGTATATAGTGACACTGTGACAGGGAGTGAAAGGGTTAACGGGGGGTGGGGTGTGATCAGGGGGCTAAATATGTGCCTATGTGTACTGGTGTCAGTGTAGTGCTTATGTACTCCCTGTCTGATGCTTTCCTCTCTCACCCTGAAACTGAAAGGGGGTCCAGGAGAGAAGATTGCATCATTGCCTGTGTTTAAATTACAGGCACAGGATGCTCTGCAATTGGTCAGAACCGATCACCAGGTCCAGGCCAAAAATCATTAGCCTGGGCCTGATGACTGATCGGTTCTGAACCGAATCGGCACATCACGGGAACGGCGCGCGCATGCCTCCTAGCCCTGCGTGCGACTGATTCTTTTTCTTTTTTTTGTGTAGTTGTGAGGTCTGAGGTATTTTTGACCCCAGACCTCACAATAAAGAGGTCCTGTCATGCTTATTTCTATTACAAGGGATGTTTACATTCCTTGTAATAGGAATAAAAATGATCAAAATTATTTTTTTTTTAACTGTAAAAATAAAAATTAGATAAAATAAATAGGAAAGAAAAAAAAAGCGCCCTGTCCCCATTAGCTCGCGTGCAGAAGCGAACGCATACGCAAGTCCCGCCCATATACAGTGCCTTGCAAAAGTATTCATCCCCCTTGAACTTTTCGACCTTTTGCCACATTTCAGGCTTAAAACATAAAGATATAAAACTGTAATTTTTTGTGAAGAATCAACAACAAGTGGGACACAATCATGAAGTGGAACGAAATTTATTGGATATTTCAAACTTTAACAAATAAAAAAACTGAAAAATGGGCGTGCAAAAGTATTCAGCCCCTTTACTTTCAGTGCAGCAAACTCTCTCATTGAGGATCTCTGAATGATCCGATGTTGACCTAAATGACTAATGATGATAAATAGAATCCACCTGTGTGTAATCAAGTCTCTGTATAAATGCACCTGCACTGTGATAGTCTCAGAGGTCCGTTTAAAGCGCAGAGAGCATCATGAAGAACAAGGAACACACCAGACAGGTCCGAGATACTGTTGTGGAGAAGTTTAAAGCCGGATTTGGATACAAAAAGATTTCCCAAGCTTTAAACATCCCAAGGAGCACTGTGCAAGTGATAATATTGAAATGGAAGAAGTATCAGACCACTGCAAATCTACGAAGACCTGGCCGTCCCTCTAAACTTTCAGCTCATACAAGGAGAAGACTGATCAGAGATGCAGCCAAGAGGCCCATGATCACTCTGGATGAACTGCAGAGATCCACAGCTGAGGTGGGAGACTCTGTCCATAGGACAACAATCAGTCGTATACTGCACAAATCTGGCCTTTATGGAAGAGTGGCAAGAAGAAAGCCATTTCTTAAAGATATCCATAAAAAGTGTTGTTTAAAGTTTGCCACAAGCCACCTGGGAGACACACCAAACATGTGGAAGAAGGTGCTCTGGTCAGATGAAACCAAAATCGAACTTTTTGGCAACAATGCAAAACGTTATGTTTGGGGTAAAAGCAACACAGCTCATCAACCTGAACACACCATCCCCACTGTCAAACATGGTGGTGGCAGCATCATGGTTTGGGCCTGCTTTTCTTCAGCAGGGACAGGGAAGATGGTTAAAATTGATGGGAAGATGGATGGAGCCAAATACAAAAGACCTGAGACTTGGATGGAGATTTGTCTTCCAACAAGACAATGATCTAAAACATAAAGCAAAATCTACAATGGAATGGTTCACAAATAAACATATCCAGGTGTTAGAATGGCCAAGTCAAAGTCCAGACCTGAATCCAATCGAGAATCTGTGGAAAGAACTGAAAACTGCTGTTCACAAACGCTCTCCATCCAACCTCACTGAGCTCGAGCTGTTTTGCAAGGAGGAATGGGCAAAAATTTCAGTCTCTCGATGTGCAAAACTGATAGAGACATACCCCAAGCTACTTACAGCTGTAATTGCAGCAAAAGGTGGCGCTACAAAGTATTGACTTAAGGGGGCTGAATAATTTTGCATGCCCAATTTTTCAGTTTTTTATTTGTTATCCAATAAATTTCATTCCACTTCATGATTGTGTCCCACTTGTTTTTGATTCTTCACAAAAAATTAGTTTTATCTTTATGTTTGAAGCCTGAAATGTGGCAAAAGGTCGCAAAGTTCAAGGGGCCTAATACTTTCGCAAGGCACTGTATGTAAAACGTGTTCGAACCACACATGTGCGGTATCACCATGATCGTTAGAGCGAGAGCAAAAATTTGAGCCCTAGACCTCCTCTGTAACTCCAAGTTCCTAACCTGTAGAAATTTTTAAAATGTCGCCTATGGGAATTTTTAAGTACCAATGTTTGTTGCCATTCCACGAGCGTGCGCAATTTTGAAGCATGACATGTTGGGTATCTATTTGCTCGGCATAACATTATCTTTCACATTATAGAAAACAAGTGGGCTAACTTTACTGTTTTCTTGTTTTTTAATTAAAGTTTTTTTTTTTCTTTTTTTTTAAATTGCGTTTGGAAGACCACTGCGCAAATACGGTGGGATAAAAATATATTGCAACAATCTTCATTTTATTCTCTAGGGCAGGGGTGGGGAACCTTTTTTCTGCCAAGGGCCATTTGGGTATTTATAAAACCATTCGGGGGCCGTACAAAATTATCACCTTTTAAAAATGAGCCTGTTATATTTCGTCAAATATTTAATTAACTCACCCCTAATGTGATGGCTGCAACTGCTTTTATTTGGTGAGGTGTGTGAGGTTAGCTGGTATTGATGATGTTGCTACTCGCAACAGGTTTCCTAGGTTTGCGTCGGTCAGTCTGGAGCGCAGTTGACTTTTTTGTCGTGGTAAGTTTTGAAAAGAACTGCTGGCAGGTACTGCTGGTGGGTACTGCTGGCTCAGGCTGGTACTGCTGGCTTGTACTGTGCTGCGAGTACTGCTGGATGGTACTGCTGGCTCAGGCTGATACTACTGGGGGTACTGCTGGCTGGTACTGCTGACTCATGCTGGTACTGTGCTATAGGCCATTCAAGAACAGTCACTGAATTGTTGTGAAGCCACTCCTTCGTTATTTTAGCTGTGTGCTTAGGGTCATTGTCTTGTTGGAAGGTAAACCTTCGGCCCAGTCTGAGGTCCAGAGCACTCTGGAGAAGGTTTTTGTCCAGGATATCCCTGTACTTGGCCGCATTCATCTTTCCCTCGATTGCAACCAGTCGTCCTGTCCCTGCAGCTGAAAAACACCCCCACAGCATGATGCTGCCACCACCATGCTTCACTGTTGGGACTGTATTGGACAGGGGATGAGCAGTGCCTGGTTTTCTCCACACATACCGCTTAGAATTAAGGCCAAAAAGTTCTATTTTGGTCTCATCAGACCAGAGAATCTTATTTCTCACCATCTTGGAGTCCTTCAGGTGTTTTTTAGCAAACTCCATGCGGGCTTTCATGTGTCTTACACTGAGGAGAGGCTTCCGTCGGGCCACTCTGCCATAAAGCCCCGACTGGTGGAGGGCTGCAGTGATGGTTGACTTTCTACAACTTTCTCCCATCTCCTGACTGCATCTCTGGAGCTCAGCCACAGTGATCTTTGGGTTCTTCTTTACCTCTCTCACCAAGGCTCTTCTCCCCCGATAGCTCTGTTTGGCCGAACGGCCAGCTCTAGGAAGGGTTCTGGTCGTCCCAAACGTCTTCCATTTGAGGATTATGGAGGCCACTGTGCTCTTAGGAACCTTAAGTGCAGCAGAAATCTTTTTGTAACTTTGGCCAGATCTGTGCCTTGCCACAATTCTGTCTCTGAGCTCTTCAGGCAGTTCCTTTTGACCTCATGATTCTCATTTGCTCTGACATGCATTGTGATCTGGAAGGTCTTATATAGACAGGTGTGTGGCTTTCCTAATCAAGTCCAATCAGTATAATCAAACACAGATGGACTCAAATGAAGGTGTAGAACCATCTCAAGGATGATCAGAAGAAATGGAAAGCACCTGAGTTAAATATATGAGTGTCACAGCAAAGGGTCTGAATACTTAGGACCATGTGATATTTCAGTTTTTCTTTTTTAATAAATCTGCAACAATGTCAAAAATTCTGTGTTTTTCTGTCAGTATGGGGTGCTATGTGTACATTCATGAGGAAGAAGAATGAACCTAAATGATTTTAGCAAATGGCTGCAATATAACAAAGAGTGAAAAATTTAAGGGGGTCTGAATACTTTCCGTACCCACTGTATATAGGAAGCATCGGCTCCATTCTGACAGAGCAGCTGAGAGACACAGACTCAGCTGCATGGGGGGCCGGACCAGATGACTTTGGGGGCCGCATACGGCCCCCGAAACCTTAGGTTCCTCCACCCCTGCTCTAGGGTCTCTGCTAAAAAAATATATATAATGTGTGGGGGTTCTAAGTAGTTTTCTAGCAAAAATAAAAAAAAATGATTTTAACTTGTAAACAAGTGTCAGAAATAGGCCCGGTCCTTAAGTGATTAAAAGTCCATTGTGGATCATTTTTGGCTGTGTCAATACCATCCCCATTGTGGACATGAGCCCCCCGTGCTCCTTTATATACACAAAGCTGAAGAAGTTATGTTAATAAATTTGCCTTCTCTTTGTCCCCAGTCACCTACTCCTAGATTTATTTGTAAAGGACCTATTTTTTTTATATATTTGAAGGATTTTGGGGGGTTTGTCCTACTTTCTTTTGCAATCTGTCGTTCATTTTGTATTTTTGCGGCCTTGATTTCCTTTTTACATATTCTGGTATATGCTTTGTTACATTTAAATGAAGATAGTGTTCCTTCATTTTTATATTTTTTGAAAGCTCTTTTCTTATTTATAGCTCTTTTAACTTTGTCTGTTAGCCATATGTAGTGAGCTTCACAATCAGGGATTGGACAAATCCCCAGAAAGGGCATTATTGGATTTGTCTCAATTTCAGAAGACGAATGACTGCCTACTAAAGTACAAATAGTGTACAGTATATAAATGAATAAAATAGGTATGGTTGCAGTATACAGCCTACAGTTGAAACTTAATGGGCCTACACTCTAGAATGCAGCATATAGGGCTTATTCAGATGAGCATATAAACCAGCGAGGATCGTGCTGGCAAAAGCTCAGCAGCATCCTGTGTTTAAAGTTGTCTGAAAACATGTAACCTTCGTGCTGTTTTTACATGCCACCAGCGTTGTTGCACCCTAATGGCTGCTGCCACTACCTAGGACTGACATGTTAATGCCAATGATTTGTAGTCAGTGGTGCCTGTACACTATTGATGTTGATTCATGCAGTGATGGCACATTCACAAAATGACCCGGGTCGATTTCTAAACGTCTGTGCATGCCTCGCCACTGCATAAATGACTCATTCAGGACCGACATGTCAACTTCAGCAGTGTATAATAAGCAGCACTGGCAAAACACTTGTTGATGTTAACATGTGAATGACTGTACATCTGTCATCATGTAAATGTAAGCATAAACATATTATGTTTTTTTTTTTTTTTTTTTTTTTTTTTTTTTTTTTTTTAATGGGCCTATAGATTTGTACACTACTGTGTACAGATACATATAAAACTAGTCGCTTGCTCATCTGTGCAAGCTCGAAAAACCCCTACAACTTTCTTGCTGCACTGGTTATTAGATTAATAAACTAGCATTACAACAATCACCAGCAGCTTACTGGAGCTCTTTTGTTTTCCAGGAGGAGGATGATGATGAAGACGGATCTCGTCCGCTTGCTGAATCTCTGCTTCTGGCTATTGCAGACCTTCTCTTCTGTCCAGATTTTACAGTACAGAGCCACCGGAAAAGTGGAATGGTGAGAGATCTCTAAATCTTCATTTTTTTTTTTTTTCAATCTATTATCTACCATGAAAACAAATGTACAGTACATATTTTTATCTTCACTTTCAATTGCTTTGTCGCCACTCAGTAAATATAGCTCAAGTATGTCTGAGTGAAGGCTTCCTTCCGTCAGTATATGAGCATATCAAAAAGAATGCACTATTTAGAGCGGAGTTCCGGCCTCAAAATCGACAAAATCTATTTTGGGCCATCCGCTTGCTGAGTGGCACCTGAAAAACAGATGGATAATCACAATTTTTTTTTTTTTTGTTTACTTACCTTGTTATTGAAGAAAATATACTCACCTTTCTTCCTCTTCCTCCCATTGCGGCCGCGGCCCGCGCCATCACTTCCTGCTTGCATTGATTCCTGGGAGCTGAACTTCATCTCTCCCAGGAATCAATGCGCCTGCTCAGGCCCCGCTCACCACTTCCGGTGCAGGCACGTCATTCCCTACTAAACAGCTTCTGGGCATGCAGGGATGACGCGCCTGCACCGGAAGTGACAGCGGGCCCGATGCAGTGCATTGTGGGACCGAAGAGGACGCGCTGGCTTCAGCTGCCCACACCTGAGATGGCAGCCCTGGAGAAGAAATTTTCAAGGTAATTATTTCTTCTAAAAGGTAAGTGCGACCAGGGACAGTTCAGAGGCTATATGGAATGTACTAGCCCTGACTGTCCCGGGGGTAATTTTTATAAAAAAATTGTGTCCGAGGCCGGAACTCCGCTTTAAGTGACAAACTGCTACGGGATAAGGGGGCCAGATTTTCAAAATGAAATATGCGGACACTTTACTGACCATGCCCTCTTTTATTGGGGGCAGGGATATTATCGACATGCAAAGCACGCTATACCAAATGTGTGTGGCCTTTTTGTGCTGACGGTGTGAGTAGTTTAAAGGGGTATATTTGAATAATGCCTAGGCCTCCCTCCTCCCAATACAGTCTCCCCCTATGACAAAACTACTTCCAACACAATTCCCCCACTTCCTGAATTGTACTTATTGGACCGTGGTATGGGGTTGCTGGTCAGTATCCACTGTCTGCCATCTGCTTGTGAGTTCTCTTCCCTCATCTTCATTGGCAATCACCAACATGCTTCTGTGACAGGTCATGACCCAGGCTGCATTTATAGGTGGCAGCCAGCGGAGGGCTCTCCAGTCACAATCCAGTTCAGTATAGCTGCCATTGGTGCCTATTGCTACTGACTTTCTTAAGCCCTATGGAATCCCCCCCCCACCCACATTAGAACATTGTACATGTGGGCACCAATCCTTCTGGATGCCCACCCACACAATGACAGCTCAAATCACAGCCATTCATGGGCTCATTGCCCATCTGTGTGTGATTTCTGGAGCACCGTTTATAAATGGCACTCCAGAAAATAGCATTTAGCTCTCTCCTGGTTTCCTATATTATGGGGGTATTGAGATGGTTAAGGTGTTTCCTGTGCTTTGCCCATGCAGGGCAAATAACCAGTAAAATTTCATGCTGGCAGCTTATACTCCTTCCCTTCCATCCCAGATAGGTTTAGGGTACCCGCCATATATTCCCTTCCATCCCTTGTCGGCCACTGAAATTGAACAGCAACACCCAATGCTTCTGGGTTTATGGCAGCATTTAAGTTGGTCTTCTTCCTCCCATATGACTTTCTGATACTTGGCAATTTACTGCTCATGCACAAGTGTCGTCACATAGGGGAGTGGGGAGGGTCTTCTGACATGTGTAATCTTCTAGAAGCTTACACTGGGCGGATTCTCTTTACTGCTGGCAGCAAGTGGAGCATAGTGCAAGTAACAGAATGAAGAAATATGGGGAGTATTCCTGCACTGCCCTTTATAGTTATGTCACTTATCTTATGGTTAGTAATTCCCAACAATGGGGGGGTTTAAAATTCAAATGATTCTTCTTCAGATTAAATGTGAAAAATGTTGAAACAACAACGTCTAAGTGAAGCAGATGAATAATAATATTGGGCCACAATCTGCATTTCTGCAGAAGAAGAGACAATTGAGGGGGATATAATATCAATGTACAAATACTGTACTGGTGATGACGCTAGCATAAGGAACAAACTTTTTAGAGAAAGTGAATATAATAAAGACACGTGGCCACTCACTAAAACTAGAGGAGAAATGGTTTAACCTTAAAATACGCAGGGGGTTCTTCACTGTCAGAGCAGTAAGGATGTGGAATTATCTTCCACAAGCAGTCGTATCAGCAGGGAGCATCGATAGTTTCAAAAAAACTATTAGATGGGCACCCTAAAGACCACAACATACAGGGGTATACAATGTACGGTTAACAGCAAACACACACACACACACACACACACACACACATCATAGGTTGAACTGGATGGACTGATGTCTTTTTTTCAACCTCACAAACTATGTAACTATGCATTTCTCTTTATCCAGATATAAGTGCTTGTCTGAGTTGTGCATTGAGTATTAACGTGACTGTTTACCACTCTTTAGGATGCAGTAGAAGATATTCATACCTTAGACAGCTGTGAATACATCTGGGAGGCTGGCGTTGGCTTTGCACACTCTCCAACCCCTAACCATGCACATGACCTCAACAGGTAGGTGAGCATCTCAACAGCCATCAAACTTGACAAGGGTAAGACTAAACAGCAGGATAGCATGGCTGTTCTAAATTCTGCCTCCTTCACATAAATTGATTGTTGCTTTTTAGGACAGAACTTCTTAAACTACTATTGACCTGCTTCTCAGAAGCCATGTATCTCCCACCATCATCGGAGAGTAGTAGCACAGCCAACCCATGGGTGCAGTTTTTCTGCTCTACTGAAAACCGGTAAGTTAATAGCCTATTGGTGTATTTCCTTTTGCTTTGTGCATGCATGCATACATACATACTTACATGCTGTACACACACACAACTTTTTTTTTTCCTGGGGTCTTCTGGTCAGCCACGTGAGATCATTGGGTTAGGTCAAAGGTGCCTCTTACTGAAGCATTGTGTCATAAGCCCAGACTTGTGGGACGTACCCCTGTAAGGTGAGCCCATGATGGGTGAAATTGGTTTAAAGATGCTAGTTGCCATTTAGCCTTGACGAAAGCTAGCAGCTTTTAGGAGAGTTTCTGTAGGGTATAGCTCTAGAGACAAGGTGAGTATTGCAGCAAAAACTGAATTTTTTTTATTTATATATCCCAGGAAGTGTGTGTGTGTGTGTGTGTGTGTGTAAAATATGTAAAACTGGAGATGTGCGGTTACCCTTTCACTACTACCACTATTAGATTAAGACCTCACTGCTCTGCTACACCTCATTCAGAGAGCACCTTATATTCATAGAAATAAATAAAAGGAGAAGGGCTGACGTCCAGAATGAGTGACCCACTGTGGTCAGTAAGCATGGTGCACAGAATCTGGAGGATCTTGGCTCTCCCTGTATGTTGTGTTGGCTACTACAGGTGTTTACAGCATCCTGAGCATCCCCTGCGGCCTGCTGGGTATCTGATATGCATGCTTGCATTGAGCCAAGCAGGCCCAATGTAAGCCTGCAAAAAATATAATCCCTGAAGTTCAACTTTAAGAAACAAGCAGTCGGCCAGTTTAAATTGTTTCAGCCATGATATCCTTCCCCTGAAGGCTGCTGCCAGTAGTGTCCACTTTGTGCATGAACATGTATGCTTGGCCAGCTCTTAAGAGCAATTGTTCGGTGTTGTGTTTCAAATGTCATCTCAGGTCTTTGTAGTGTATTTATACAGTATAAATGTAATATTATAAAATTGTTGAAGTAGATGTAAATTCTAGCTGCGGGACATTGTGTGCTAAAGCTTTGTGTATCATAAACTGCTAAAAAATGTAAGAAAAAGCGATGATACAACATTAAAAATGGCATTTCAATTATGGTAATTTTCTCCAGTCCTTTGTACTCACTTCCTCTTTATGTGCACGTGCTCCAATGTCTGCTGCGCGTCATTGTTCTGGACCATCTTTCTGATAGTGAGTATAGAAGACCATGACTGATTAATGTATGTCAACACAGCCATCTTTGGTAATCATCGGGGGTATTGGTGACATGGTGACAACCCTGGAGCACAAGTTGAAGAGAGTTGTCACCCTATACAGTAATGGGAAGTCCCTGAAGAAGGACTTTTATGGCAGGATCACCAAGTGTTATCTTGAAGATGAAAACACGTTAAAGCTGAAGTAAATTTGAATGCATATTAGGTCAGTTTGTCATTAGTCAACTCATGTAAAGTCATGTATTGTCAATGTAAGCTGGTGTTGATGCATGTAACGCACATAAACCAAAGTACAAAACTTTGTCACAAATACTTGTACATGCCGAGAAAAAGGATCCACATATATTTTGTATGTATGTATATAAAAAATATATATTTTTTTTCATATATTAAGGCCTTGGACTACTTTTATGTTGTAGCGTATTTGTGCCCTTGTCTCATAACTGCGTCTTGTTCTATGACTGCTTCTTTTCTCCCCCATACGCTAACCACTTGTGCTTGCTACTGAGAATTTTGCAGTTGAGATTTATCTTCTGTGCTTAGTAACCACAGTTCAAACACAGGTAACAAATCAAAGTAAAATATCACAGCTAATAGAGATAAGAACGATGCTGACATGGTCCAACATAAATCAAGATTTGGTTACCAGGTGGAGATCCAACACATTTAGATTTTGGCTGGGGGTGCAGGTAGGTCCTTGTGCAGAGGGACCTCTTTGAACTCCACCCTTCCCATAAATGATGGGGATGTGAAGGATGGCAGGTGCAGGAGGGGAAGGCTGTACACTTACTGGCCTTTAAACCATGAGTGATGCAGCTCCTATGTCTTGTGTGCAGGCTTGGAATGCTCAAAGGTGTTAAAGCCACATCTGATTTGTTTTGTCAAAAATATTTAAAGCCAATCTGCAGCAAAAAAAAAACACATACTTTAAAAGCTAAAATAAAACAGTTTTTGCTGCAATTTTCATTTTTAGTCCAAAGATTTCTGGCGCAGTGTTTTTTTTTTTTTTTCTGCCACTATATGCCCTTTTGTCTAATAACCAGTATCATTCAACCCACTTCCTTGGAGCCCAGGTCATTCTGGGCCTGTTACAGCTTGTTACAGGACAGTAAGAGGAGAAGCAGCACAGTGATGCACTAATCGCTCAGCAGAGGTGTACCTAGGGTCTCCAGCGCCCTTGGGAGAGGAAGGGTTTGTTAGAGAGAGGGGGATGACAGAGAGAGAGAGGGGGGTGACAGAGGAAGGAGGGGGGGTGAGAGAGAGGGGGGTGACAGAGAAAGGAGGGGGGGTGAGAGAAAGAGGGGGTGACAGAGAGCGAGAGAGAGGGGGTGACAGAGAGAGAGGGGGGTGACACAGAGAGGGGGGGGTGAGAGAGAGAGGTTGGGTGACATAGAGAGAAGGGGGTGACGGGGAGATGGGGTGACAGGGAGACAGAGGAGATGACAGGGAGAGAGAGGGGGATTACAAGGAGAGAGAGGGGGGTGACGGATAGAGAGGGTGACGGGGAGAAAGCGGGGGTGACCGGGGGGGTAACAGGGAGAGAGAGAGGAGGTGAAAGGGAGTGAGAGGAAGTGACAGGGAGAGAGAGGGGGTGACGGGGGGGTGATGCCAGGGAGAGAGAGGGCGATGCCAGGGAGAGAGAGGGCGATGACAGGGAGAGAGAGGGGGTGACGGGGAGAGAGGGGGGTGACAGAGAGAAGGGGGTGACAGGGAGAGAGGGGGGTGACGGAGAGAGGAGGTGACAGGGAGGGGGGGTGACAGAGAGAGAGAGAGGGGGATGACGGCGAGAGAGAGGGGGGGCTGACATGGAGGGGGGGCTGACATGGAGGGGGGGCTGACATGGAGGGGGGGGCTGACATGGAGAGGGGGGCTGACATTGAGAGATGGGGGAAGACGGGGATAGAGAGAGGGGATGACAGAGTGAGAGGGGATGACAGAGTGAGAGGGGATGACAGAGTGAGAGGGGATGACAGAGTGAGAGGGGATGACAGAGTGAGAGGGGATGACAGAGTGAGAGGGGGTGACAGAGTGAGAGGGGGTGACAGAGTGAGAGGGGGTGACAGAGTGAGAGGGGGTGACAGAGTGAGAGGGGGTGACAGGGAGAGAGGGGGGGTGACAGGGAGAGAGAGGGGGGTGAGAAAGAGGGGGTGACGGGGAGAGAGGGGGGGGGTGACAGGGAGAGAGGGTGACGGGGGGTGACAGAGGGGGTGACAGGGAGAAAGAGGGGGTGACGGACAGAGTAAGGGAGGGTTACAGAGAGCGAGGGGGTGACAGGGAGAGAGAGAGAAGGGAGTGACAGGGAGAGAGAGAGAAGGGAGTGACAGGGAGAGAGAGAGGGAGGTGACAGGGAGAGAGAGGGAGAGTGACAGGGGGAGAGAGGGGGATGACAGGGAGAGATAGGGGGAGTGACAGGGAGAGAGAGAGGGGTGACAGGGAGAGAGAGGGGTGACAGAGTAAGAGGGAGAGAGAGAGGGGTAACAGGTAGTAAGAGGGGGTGACGGAGAGCGAGAGGGGGGTGACAGGGAGAGAGGGGAGGGGGGTGACAGGGAATGAGAGGGGGTGACAGGGAGAGAGAGGGGATGACAGAGAGAAGGGGGGTGACAGGGAGGGGTTGACAGAGAGAGGGGGGAACAGGGAGAGAGAGGTGGGTGACAGGGAGAGAGAGGGGAAGAGGGAGGGTGACGGTGAGAGGGGGGTGACAGAGAGTGGGTGACAGGAAGAGATAGGGGTGGGTGATGGGGAGAGAGGGGGTTGACAGGGAGACAGGAGGTGAAGGGTGTGAGAGAGAGGGGGTGACAGGGAGAGATGGGGGTGACAGGGAGAGAGAAGGGCGGTGACAGAGTAAGAACCGTTGACAGGGAGAGATGGGGGGCATGACAGGGATAGAGAGGGGGGGGTGACGGAGAGAGTAAGAGGGGGTGACAGGGAGCAGCAGGGAGGGTGACAGGGAGCGGGAGGAAGGGTGACAGAGAGCGAGAGGGAGGGTGACAGGGATAGAGAGAGGGGGTGACAGGGAGAGAGGGGAGGAATTGACAGGGAGAGAGGGAAAGGGTTGAGAGGGAGAGAGAGGGGGGTGACAGAGTGTGAGAGGGGGATGACGGGGAGAGAGAAAGAGGGGTGACAGGGAGAGAGAGAGGGGGGGGGTGACAGGGAGAGAAGGGGGGTGAGAAGGGGAGATAAGGGGGGTGAAAAGGAGAGGGAGGGTGACGGAGAGAGGGGGGGTGACAGAGAGGGGGTTGACAGGGAGAGAGAGGTGGGTGACGGGGAGAGAGGGGGTTGATAGGGAGACAGGAGGTGACGGGGGTGAGAGAGAGGGGGGGTGACAGGAAGAGATGGGGGTCAACAGGGAGAGATGGGGGGGTGACAGGGAGAGAGAGAGGGAGGGTGACGGAAAGAGAGGAGGTGACAAAGAGAGGGGGGTGACAGAGAGAGTTGGTGACAGAAAGAGAGAGGGGGTTGACAGGGAGACAGGAGGTAATGGGGGTGAGAGAGAGGGGGTGACAGGAAGAGATGGGGGGTGACAGGGAGAGAGAAGGGGGGTGACAGAGTAAGAACGGGTGACAGGGATAGAGAGGGGGGTAACGGAGAGAGAAAGAGGGGGTGACAGGGAGCGAGAGGGAGGGTGACAGGGAGAGAGGGGAGGGGTTGACAGGGAGGGAGGGAAAGGGTTAACAGGGAGAGAGAGGGGGGTGACAGGGATAGAGAGAGGGGGTGACAGGGAGATAGAAGGGCGGTGACAGAGTAAGAACGGGTGACAGGGAGCCAGAGGGAGGGTGACAGGGAGCGAGAGAGGGGGGGGGGGTTGACAGGGAGAGAGAGGGGGGTTGACAGGGAGAGAGAGAAAGAGGGGGTAACAGGGAGAGAGAAAGAGGGGGTGACAGGGAGAGAGAAAGAGGGGGTGACAGGGAGAGAGAAAGAGGGGGTGACAGGGAGAGAGAAAGAGGGGGTGACAGGGAGAGAGAGAGGGGGGTGACAGAGAGAGAGAGGGGGGGTGACAGGGAGATAAAGAGAGGGGTGACAGGGTAAGAGGGAGAGAGAGAGGGGTAACAGGTAGTAAGAGGGGGTGACGGAGAGCGAGAGGGGGGTGACAGGGAGAGAGGGGAGGGGGGTGACAGGGAATGAGAGGGGGTGACAGGGAGAGAGAGGGGATGACAGAGAGAAGGGGGGTGACAGGGAGGGGTTGACAGAGAGAGGGGGGGACAGGGAGAGAGAGGTGGGTGACAGGGAGAGAGAGGGGAAGAGGGAGGGTGACGGTGAGAGGGGGGTGACAGAGAGTGGGTGACAGGAAGAGATAGGGGTGGGTGATGGGGAGAGAGGGGGTTGACAGGGAGACAGGAGGTGAAGGGTGTGAGAGAGAGGGGGTGACAGGGAGAGAGAAGGGCGGTGACAGAGTAAGAACAGTTGACAGGGAGAGATGGGGGGCATGACAGGGATAGAGAGGGGGGGGTGATGGAGAGAGTAAGAGGGGGTGACAGGGAGCAGCAGGGAGGGTGACAGGGAGCGGGAGGAAGGGTGACAGAGAGCGAGAGGGAGGGTGACAGGGATAGAGAGAGGGGGTGACAGGGAGAGAGGGGAGGGATTGACAGGGAGAGAGGGAAAGGGTTGAGAGGGAGAGAGAGGGGGGTGACAGAGTGTGAGAGGGGGGTGACAGGGAGAGAGAGAGGGGGGGTGACAGGGAGAGAAGGGGGGTGACAAGGGGAGATAAGGGGGGTGAAAAGGAGAGGGAGGGTGACGGAGAGAGGGGGGTGACAGGGAGAGAGAGGTGGGTGACGGGGAGAGAGGGGGTTGATAGGGAGACAGGAGGTGACGGGGGTGAGAGAGAGGGGGGGTGACAGGAAGAGATGGGGGTCAACAGGGAGAGATGGGGGGGTGACAGGGAGAGAGAGAGGGAGGGTGACGGAAAGAGGAGGTGACAAAGAGAGGGGGGTGACAGAGAGAGTTGGTGACAGAAAGAGAGAGGGGGTTGACAGGGAGACAGGAGGTGATGGGGGTGAGAGAGAGGGGGTGACAGGAAGAGATGGGGGGTGACAGGGAGAGAGAAGGGGGGTGACAGAGTAAGAACGGGTGACAGGGATAGAGAGGGGGGTAACGGAGAGAGAAAGAGGGGGTGACAGGGAGCGAGAGGGAGGGTGACAGGGAGAGAGGGGAGGGGTTGACAGGGAGGGAGGGAAAGGGTTAACAGGGAGAGAGAGGGGGGTGACAGGGATGGAGAGAGGGAGATAGAAGGGCGGTGACAGAGTAAGAACGGGTGACAGGGAGCCAGAGGGAGGGTGACAGGGAGCAAGAGAGGGGGGGGTTGACAGGGAGAGAGAGGGGGGTTGACAGGGAGAGAGAGAAAGAGGGGGTGACAGGGAGAGAGAAAGAGGGGGTGACAGGGAGAGAGAGAGGGGGGTGACAGGGAGAGAGAAGGGGTGACAGAGAGAGAGAGGGGGGGTGACAGGGAGATAAAGAGAGGGGTGACATAGAGAGAGAGGGGGGTGACAGGGAGAGTGAGAAAGGGTGACAGGGAGAGAGAGGGGATGACAGAGTGAGAAGGGGTGACAGGGAGAGAGAGGAGGTGACGTGAGAGAGTGAGAAGGGGAGAGAGAGAGGGGAGTGATAGAGAAAGGGGGTGACAGGGAGAGAGAGGGCAGCTGACAGAGAGAAATGGGTCCCCTGGTCAGCTTTTTCTGGGAGTGGAGAGGAGGTTGAAGGTGATCGTCGGCGGTATGGGCTCCTCTGACGGCCTCAGTGCGATCTCCATCCTCAGCCTGCCGCCGCTGGAGCCTATTAATGATGTGACGGTCATGTGACCGCTAACCGGCCTCATGTGTGGGCAGAGACAGAGCTCTGGAGAGCCCGCACTGACGCCGCCTGGAATGGACACAGGGCTCCGGGAATGGAGCCGCACGCTGCCTGGGGGCGCCAGGGGTGCAGGCTGAGTGAAGGGTACAAAAATCACTGCTAACACTGACAATTGTTTTGCGCTGCGGCTCGGCCCTGCACCCTCTCTCTCTGCCTGCTGCTGTGCCTCAGCCAATTAGGAGGGAGAGTCCCAGGCAGTCAAGGCTCTCGTGCAACATCGCTGGATCGAGACGGGGCTCAGGTAAGTATTAGGGGGGTTGAGGGGGACTGCTGCACACAGAAGGTTTTTTTATCTTAATGCATAGAATGCATTCAGATGAAAAACTTTCTGCCTTTATAACTACTTTAAAGCCCAACAGTTTTTTTAAATCCAAATTAGCTTCCAGGCAGGGTACCAAATAAAAAGCAGCTCTGCCTGCAATAGTCCTCTTTAATCTGAAATTGTCCCCTGCAGTACTTCTTTTTAACCCAAGATGTCACTTGTGTATGTTTCTTTTTTTTTTTTTTTTGATGCTGCGTTAAAGTGGAATTCCAGGCTATTGCTAACTATGCCTAAACCCACCCCCTTCTAAATCCTATTCTAACTACTTTGTAAAAAGAAGATGCTTAACTTGCCTAGTCTGAGGCCACTCCAGTCCGGTCACGTGATCTGCAGCCGGCTTTAGGGAAGAGGAGAGACAACGGATGCCCCATAGAAAGCCTATAGGTGACATCACTGCCCAGGCATTCCATCCATTGTCCACTCTTTATCCTCTCATTTATGGAGCCTGTGTGACCACTAAAGACATCCACATTGCAAATTAAATAAAAAACATAGACCCCCCCTAGTGATATTTTTTTTTTTTTTTTAAGCTGAAAATATTTTGTGTTTTTAGGTAAATGCTAAGTGAATGAATTGCTTTAATTCAGGATATAATACAATATAACTGATGGTATAAAACTGATGAATGATTCTTTGTTAGTATTATTTTTATCTCCTATTTAAAAAGCTGATTGCTTTAAGTGATGATGTGCATCGCCTGTAGATGAATATTGGGGTACTGTCAATATTTGTAGCTTAGACTAAACTATGTCCTATATAATTCAGGCTTCCTGTTTTAATCATATATAGACACGGGAATAGCAGTGTACAAGGAAAGTGTATTTTTTATCTATATTTATCTGTGTAGCAGAATTTCCAGGCATTGGGCCTGAAGTGGGTCTGCCATGTTTACTGCTAACACCAACCGCACATTTAATTTCGTTGCCCAAGTGTGAATACGGAGACAATGACCAATCCGGGATCTTTGGTTTTTAGTTTTTTTTAGGAACTTGGATGGGAGAAGGGAATGAGTGGGATACTCCTCTGGCTCAAATAAGTACAAGAATGGGACACTTGAGAAAAAATGCCTTCTAGCGCTGACTTCCGACCAACGCTTACTGGCGCTTGTGAACACTGACTTGCTGTCACTGAACTGCAACTGACTTCTGACTCTCCTGTTAGCTCAAAAGTCCTTTTTCACTGCTTCCTCCAGTCCTACCTGACTGAGGTAGCCACTTGCAATTACTGCTGCAAAACTTAACACTTTACACTTCAGGGCCCAACCCTCTCTTACTCTTCAGGGTTAACTCTGCAACCCCTTTACTGTCACCGCTGCCCAGCTAGCTAGCTCCTGGATCCCTCTGACCTTCTCCGGAGTGGTCCCCTCTCCTAGGCAGACCCTAGGGGCAGTTTGCAGTACTCACAACTCAGAATGCTTTCCTTAAACTCGTCACCCAACAGCTCTGCTGGTCCTCAGCACATTGGATCCTTCTCTGCAGCTCAGCTCAGCCCTGTATCCCCTCAGGCAAGCCGCCTGGGATACCCGATTCCTCTTGACAGGAGGAGAGACAGCCAACACCTCCCTCCTGGGACTCTGCTTCCCACCAAAGACCATCTGACATGCGCGTCCCACAGACTTCTACCCCCTCCCAGAATGCTGTGCGGCCGAATCTGCCCTTCCAGAATGGATACAAGCCCTGGTGTGCTATTGGCCAGGTTTCCTCCACTGCCCAATGAGAGCCCTCATTGGTATACAGTGGGGAGACTCCCCAGCACAACAGGCACACCTGGGAGCACGTCAGCCTAAATGACAATATGGCCCTGCTGTTAAGCAGCCAAGGCCCCACTATAATTTACCTTGCACCTACCTTGGAGGTTGCTACATCTGTATATGTACTAGTTTGCTTATAAATTTAAGCATTTGGATCTGACATTTCAATTCCAACTTTCTCAGGGTTACAGGAAAGTGAACATGTACT
Source organism: Pelophylax lessonae (assembly GCF_965119305.1). Classification (NCBI taxonomy): domain Eukaryota; kingdom Metazoa; phylum Chordata; class Amphibia; order Anura; family Ranidae; genus Pelophylax; species Pelophylax lessonae. Next base: position 76,832,955 of record NC_138778.1, on the reverse strand, counting down.
ATTTTTAATCATCCCTGTTGCTAAGCAACGCAGGATGCCGGCACACCTATGAGAGATGGGAACTTACACCATTGTTTTGCAGGAATGATTAAACCATAGATACCACAGATTTATTTATTTTATCAATGCGATATCCACAAATTTCTCATTGCTTTGACAGGGAGCATTGTCCATAGGTACCCCAAAACATGTATACTTGGGGTACCTATTGACCTGAAAATTACCTAGTATACCTATTGACCTAATATTTCCTAGTACACCTGTATGTTCTTTTTTTAAAAGTCTATGAATACTCTGTAACCTCTAAAGACTTTGGAAACTATTAGTCAGCTGAATTAGATAAGCTAGGCTCCGCAATGCAAAGGTAACTGCCCACTTAGGTCTAAGGGACCACAAGAAGCATTTTTATTTCCCCGATCCTCTGTCTTCACAGGCTCCTCCAGGTTGTAGGACCAGTCCCTGCAGCCTCTTCTCCCCTATGCTCCAGCTTCCTATGCTTTCTGAGGTCCTCAAGACCAATGAGGAGCCTATAGCCCATTGGATGCAAGGACATGGAGGCATAGTCCACTGCCAGAGCATGGGGCATCAGAGTAGAGCACCGATTGCTGGAGGACTAAGTAAGTAAAACTGATTTCTCTATCGTCCATTAACAGACGCAGCCCTTATGCTTCTTCACCAACGGGTTATGTGCCATCTACAGGAGTAGACTAGGCAGTGAAAAGTTTTCACTCGACACACCTATAGGGGCTGTCCCTCACGACATAACCCCAGAAACGCTGTGCTCTCATATCCGTTTCTGTGTGAGCCTAGTGAAGGAGTAGGACCTAGGTTTCCTGCTGGGACTTCGGTCTCAGTTTTTTATTCTTTTAAGAAAATTTGTTTATTTGTCTGCACTCACTATCGCTAGCTAGTGTCAGGGGAATCCTCCTGGTGAACTACAAGCGACAGCGGGCTGCGGTTTCACACTGGATAATCTAGATCCTTATGGTCTCCCAGCCTGGCCAACGAGGATGAGCAGGTTGTGGTCCACCCAGGCCTTGCACAACGGAGCCCCGGTGAATGGGGACGAGCCTGCGAGCGGATGCCTCGCCGGGACACATCGACCTGGAACGCCCTGAGTCGCAGTGTACCATTTTTGGCTGGCAGCACCCTCACTCAGGGTGGGAGGCGAGCTGTTCGGAGTGGAGCCCACGCGGTCCATGGTATGGTGAGTGATACTGAGCCCACCGTGTCCCTGGCAGACCTCTGAGGGGGAGATGTGGGCCCTGGGGATAACAGGGCTGTGTTCTCTGTGAAAGATCCCCCAGGCCTATCAGGACAGGCCCTGCCCTCCCTGCTCCTGCTTGGAGGCGCTATAGTCAGCGTCTGATGCCTGGGAGGGGGTTGATAATGTTACCTTTTCCTGGAGGGTCCCTTTAGGTGGATCCCTGCGGTGGCCTCATGTCTGGGTCCTGAGCGCATGGCAGCGTTTTCGGCCGCCAAGTGTGGCCATCAGCTCTCTGTGTGAAGGTACAGCGGCCATTTTCCCTGAGCTTCCTATACTTTACTATTGGCACCATTTTTTTGTAGCCTGAGTCTACAGCCTCTTGTGGTGATATGTCACTTCCTGTCAGACGTTTTTTATGCTGGAGATTACACTACAGAGCAGCTACTTTTCAGAGGTGGTAAAGTAAGGGGTTTTGTTCATTTGGGCATTCCTCGGGCACACTTTGCTCCTGCCAGCCTTTAAGGGGGACTCCAGATGCAGCGCGGTCTAGCGGTGCCGACCACGATTTAAAGGGGCAGTGCACTTTTTTTTTTCTAAAACTTGCAAAATGGAGTCCCAAGGTGATAATTCCCCCTCAGACTTTATTAGTGCACATGCCGGACCTTCCGGATCGCAGTCTCTCATGTCTCTGTCTGCAGCTTTGAAAAATCTGGCGTCAAAGGTGAACTTTGTGATGAAACAAGTCGCTACCCAGTAACGGCCAGTGCCTTCTCAGTCCTCTGAATCAGAGCCTGATATGGTCGCCATGGAACATCCCATCCCTGAGGGATCCCTGTCCTCGCAGTCAGATGGTCAGGAGGATATGTCCTCCTCGGCTGCAGCGCGGGAACACGCTAGGGTGGAAGCTCTGATTCGTTCAGTAAGGGAAACATTGCAAATGGATGCTGAGCCCACACAGTCAGGACAGCAGGTAGTTTTTGGCTCCCGCAAAGCCGAGAAGTCGGGTCAGGTGTTCCCTTGTCCCGAAGACTTTCAAGATATTGTAAATGAGCAATGGCGGCGCATTAAGCATGTGCGAGTGGTGCCAAATCGCTTTAAACGCCGTTATCCCTTTGCTGACTCAGTCTCAAATCGCTGGACAGTGTCGCCTAAGGTGGTTCACCCTGCTTCCATGTTGAACAAATCTACTGTGGTACCTGTGGAAGACTCCCTGGTGTTTTCGGACCCGGTGGACAGATGGGTGGAATCCCTTGCCCGCCACCTACATTTGCTGGTGGGCTCGATACTTAAACTTGTATTCACCTCCGTCCTGGTTTCTCAGACACTTACAGAATGGGTTAAAGTGTTTAGGGGTAACTTGAACTCTGAGACAGTTCCCCCGACTCTGATTGGGCTCACGGACCAGATGGCCCAGGCCCTGGTGTACCTGTGTGCTGCGGCCCTGGACGAGGCTTCTAAAAAGGCCTTGACTGTTATCCCATTTTTGGGTGAGCGCCTGTTTGGGGACTTCTTGGATGAGTTAATCAAGGGCCTAATGGGGGTAAGAGTACTCTGCTACCCCAATCCTCAAAAGGCAAGGCACCTCGCAGAAAGAGGGGACCCTCTTTCACGGCTCACAGGCGGTTTTTTCGTGCCTCAAAGGCGCAAGAAAAGGGTAAACCGTTCAGAGCCTCTGGAGGAAACAAGAAGGCTTGGTCTGGTGGAAACAGGAAAGGCTTGGTCTGGTAAACCCAAGACTAGCCAGTCCGGTTTGGCGGACAAATCCTCCTCTGCATGAAGGGGTGCCCTCACCCGATTCTGGGGTGGAGGGACATCTGCGTTACCTTCAGGAACCCTGGACGTCTGATCAGGACAAATGGGTTCGCAAACTAATTCGTTCAGGGTACAAGATCGAATTTCGGTCTCGTCCAGCAGGCAGATTGTTTACATCAAATCTCTGTCTGTGTCGGGATCGATTGAAGGATCTCAGGGAGGCAGTGCAGGATCTCCTTGCACAGGGAGTGATTGTGCCGGTTCCACAGCAGGAAAGTTTACAAGGTTTTTATACAAACCTGTTCACAGTGCCCAGAAAGGAGAGCAAGGTGTGTCCAATTCTGGACCTCAAATCACTACGCCGCTTTGTGCGGGTGCAGAAGTTTCAGATGGAATACATTCGGTCGGAGCCTCCACTCCCAGAGTCTTCACCAGGCAGGCGAATTACCTTAATTAGTCTTCAGGTTCTGAAACAGGGGGAATGGTCTCTGCATCCGGAGGTTTTTCATCTCCTGTGTGCTCGATGGGGAACTCCGGAGGTGGATCTGTTTCTGTCTCATCTGAACAAAAAAGGTACAGAGGTTTGTGGCCAGAGCTCGAGACCCTCTGGCCGACACCACAGACGCATTGGTGGTGCCCTGGAGCCAATATCGGCTGATTTATGCCTTTCCTCCGATACAGCTGTTGTCGAGGTTCCTTCGCAGGTTGGCGGTGGAAAAGGTGCCGTGATTCTGGTAGCCCCAGACTGGCCTCGCTGGTCTTGGTACGCAGACCTGGTAAAGATGGTCGTAGAGCCTCCTTGGCGGCTGCCTCTGAGAGAGGATCTGCTGTTTCAAGGGTCGACCTTCCATCCTGCTTTACAGTCGCTGGCTTTGACGGCATGGCTGTTGAATGCCAGGTGTTGAGAGACAGAGGTCTTCCTGATTCTGTGATTCCTACCCTGTTGAGGGCTAGAAAGACTTCCAGGAGTATTTATCATCGTTCTTGGATGTATATTGCCTGGTGTGAATCGCAAAAATTGCATCCTCGCTCGTTTTCGGTGGCAAGGGTCTTGGCTTTCTTGCAGAAAGGAGTTGAGCAACGTTTGGCTTTAGGCACGATCAAAGGACAAGTGTTGTCCTTAGCCATTTACTTCCAATGTCTGTTAGTGACTCATTCCTTAATCCGCACCTTTATTCAAGGGGTGCGTCATCTGGCTTTGCCAAGAAGATCCCCTTTGCCTCCGTGGGATCTGAACTTGGTCTTGTCTGTTCTTCAACGGCCTCCTTTTGAAAATATTAGGGACATATCTCTGCCTTTGTTGTCTCAGAAGGTCGCCTTTTCTGGTGGCTATTACTTCTGCCTGCAGAGTGTCTGAGTTGGCGGCACTTTCCTATCGTTCGCCTTATTTGGTCGTTCGTAGAGATAAGGTTGTTCTCCGACCTAATCAATCTTTCCTTCTTAAGGTGGTGTCTGATTTCCACCTCAACGAAGATATTGTTTTGCCTTTGCTCTGTTCTAAGCCTAAGCATCCCAAGGAATTTGCCTTGCATTCTCTGGAGGTGGTTCGGGCGATCAGGGTTTACCTGTCGGCCACAGAGCCTTTTGGGACATCTGATTCTCTGTTTGTCCTTACTGAGGGATCTCGTAAGGGGTCTGCTGCGTCTACTGCGACCATATCCAAATGGATCAGGCAGAAAATTGTTCAGGCCTATTCATTTAAGGGTCAGGTTCCTCCTTTCCTGGTGAAGGCGCATTCTACTAGAGCGCTGAGTGCCCCTTGGGCTTTTCACCATCAGGCATCTGTTGCTCAAGTGTGTAAAGCGGCGACTTGGTCGTCTGTACATACTTTTACAAAATTCTACAAAGTTGATTTAATGGCATCCACAGATGCCTCCTTTAGTCGCAAGGTTTTGCAGGCTGCTTTTTAAAAGAGACTGTTTTTTTTCTCTTTAAGGGGTTGAATTTTTGTTTTTGGGATAAGTTCGTGTTGGTACGGGTTGTCAGCTTTTTGTCACCCAGTATGCTATGCTTTTAGCCTTGGAAATACGTTAACAGTGTTGGTTGTGTTCTTCCCACCCCTCATGCCTATACTGCTGTGGGACGTCCTAATAGTGAAGAAGCATAAGATCTGCATCTGTCAATGGACGATGGAGAAAACTGGATTTCTCTTACGTCTTCTGACAGTCGCCACCCATTCATACAGTCTTCACGATTGGGTGTTGGCCTTCTCCGCAGAAGCAAGCTAGGCAGTAATTTTGTTAATACAACAAACATTAACATATAGACACACCCACAGGGGGCTGTCCCTCTGGCCTATAGCCTCCAGCCAGTACCACTCTAATCCAGTTCTTTGCTGCCTAGCGTCAGGAGTAGTCTAGGTTCTCCCAGCTGGGACCTAGTGTCTCAGTTTTTTTCTTGTTTTATTTCTGAAAAGTGTTTTTTCTTTTAAGAACAGCTTTTTATTTTTTCTCACCTATGCTAGTTAGTCAGAATTTGGCCCACGTTCGCGGTATGATGAGTACTACTACCCCTCTGTCCCTGGGAACAGGTTTTTGAGGGGTTATTGAGTGGGCCCACTCTGGGGATGGCGGTACATGTAAAGTTTTCTGTAATATCCCCCTCATGGCCGTTGGATGGCCCCCTGTGTCTTACCTTCCCTGCCCCTGCAGGGGCGCTCCCGCGGTGCAGACCGCCATATGGGGGAGGGTGGGTGGGGGCTTCCTTCTCCCCGGGGGTGCTCTGTGCAGATCCTGGTGGGGGCCAGTTGGCGCTCTTTTGCCCTGCCGCCATGTTTGGTAAGGGCTGGCTGTTTGGCCTCAGAGTGAGGGCAGCGGCCATTTTCCATCATCATTGCCGGCGCCCGATCGGGCGCCATCTTTAGTTTGGGCGGATGTCCTGTCTAGGCAGTGGCCATTTTCTAAGTGCTTTTCCTCCATTTGACTCTTATCAGGCACCATTTTTTGTGGCTCAGGGCTGCCTTTTGCCTCTAGGGGCGTGAGGTCACTTCCTCTTTATAATCAGCTTTCTCAAAAGCAGCGTGGCAAGTATAGGGACACTGTGGGGGAATTTTACTGGTTTTCTCTGGCTATATTTCTGCTAGCACTTTTTTGTTAGTTTAGCTTTAGTTAAGAGAAGGGTCTCCACCTGTAGTGCAGTTTTGTGATGGGGGTCCGCGGGAACCGCCGTTTTAAAGGGGCCAGTGTCATTTTTTTGCACTTTGCTAATATGGAGTCCCAGGATAGCAAATTCCCCACAGACCTAGTTGGTGGTTCAGGTACTCCTGATTCCACTTCCTTAGCCTCTTTATCTGCTGCACTTGTGACTTTAAGCGTCAAAAGTTGATCTGCTGATGTCTGACCGAGTTATAAAGAAACGGTCTATACCCTCTCCATCTTCTGGCTCAGAGCCTTAATTGGTTGCCATGGGCGACATCCCCCTTGAGCGGTCTCCGTTATCTCAGTCAGATGGGGAGCAGGAGGATTCTTCTTCTGGGATAGCATGTGACCACACTGCGGTAGACGCACTTATTATCTCCGTTAAGGAGACTTTAAATCTTGATGATGAGCCCTCCATGGCAGGTAAGCGGGTTTCCTTCGGGACCCGCAAGGCCCTGAAGTCGTGTCAGGTTTTTCCTTGTCCCGAGGAGTTTCAGGAAACGGTAAATGACCAATGGCATCGCATTAAGCAGACGCTGGTAGTACCTAAGAGATTTAAGTACCGTTATCCCTTTGCGGATTCAGTTGATACTCGCTGGACTGTGGTTCCTAAAGTGGACCACACTGTTTCCAGACTGAATAAATCCACCTTGATGCCCGTGGAAGACTCCCCGGTGTTTAAGGACCCGGCGGATAGACGGGTGAAAACGCTTTCCCGCAACATGTATATGGTGGCGGGTTCCCTGCTGAAACCGGTGTTCGCCTCAGTGATGGTCTCTCAGACTATCGCAGAATGGGCCAAGGTGCTTAGGCGCATTCTGGTAGCAGAGTTGGTTTCTGCTGTTGCGCTGGACATGTTGGATCAAATAGCACAGGCCTTGATGTACCTGTGTGACGCGGCTTTGGACTAGGCTCCATTGGTCGCACGTCTATCTGCGGTCGGAATTGCAATCCGCCGCATTATTTGTCTGAAAAGCTGGTCAGCCGACCATGCTTCTAAGAAGAAAGTGTCTGACATCCCTTATGCGGGGGATCGTCTTTTTGGTGACTCTCTGGATGAGCTAATCAAGGGGCTTTGTGGGGGTAAGAGTACTCTCTTGCCTCAAGTCCCGAAAGGTAAATCTCCCTACGCTAAGCGGGGTCCCTCCTTTAAGACTAACCGGGGGGTCTTTTCGTGCCTTCGGGGCACAGGAAAAGGGTAAGTTCTTCAAGGCCTCCGGTGGTCACAAGAAATTTTGGGTGCGGGTAAGCCCAAAACGGGTCAAGCTGGGCAGGCAACCCTGTCCACCCCTTCCTGAAGGGACGCCCTCACCCGTATCGGGTGGGGGACATCTGCGTTGTTTTCCCGAGCCCTGGCGGTCCGACATTCAGGACAGGTGGGTTCACGAACTCATTCGTTTAGGGTACAAGATCGAGTTCCGATCTCGCACCGCAGATAGATTCTTTCCATCGAATCTCCATCTGACTCCCGATCGTTTCCGGGATCTACAACGGGCGGTTCAAACTCTTCTCGCCCAAGGGGTCATCGTGCCGGTCCCTCTGCGGGCAGGTTTCGGGGGTTTTACTCCAATCGGTTCACAGTGCCCAGAAAAGAGGGCAAGGTGCGTCCAATTTTGGACCTAAAGTTACTGAACCGCTTCGTGCGGGTACAGAAGTTTCGGATAGAATCCATCCGGTCGGTGGTGGCATCTCTGAGTCCAGGGGAATTCATGGCCTCCATCGACCTAAAAGATGCATATCTGCACATCCCTTTTTACGAGGCAGTATCTCCACTTCGCAATCGCAGATGAGCATTACCAGTTCGTGGCGTTGCCCTTCGGTCTCGCTTCGGCTCCAAGGGTGTTCACCAAGGTTTTGGCTCCTGTGTTGGCTCTGCTACGGGGCAGAGATCCTTACCAGGTGGGACAGGCATCCTCAGTCTTGGACAGAAGGATTTCTCTAAGCCACCAGGTGAGATTGGATCTTTTGTGGTGGCTCCAGTCACCGATTCTGACACAAGGGCAAGTCCTTCCGGCCATTATTGTGGACGGGGCTCTCAACGGATGCCAGCATGTCGGGCTGGGGTGGAGTCCGGGGCATGATTTGTGCCCAGGGGACGTGTTCGGGGGAGGAGTTCTCCCTACCGATAAGTGTCCTAGAGCTCCGGGCAATCAAGCTCTGTTTGTTCCGTTGCTCAGCTCGGATTCAGGGCTGCCCTGTACGAGTGCAGACGGACAACGCCACAGCGGTGGTGTACATCAATCATCAGGGGGGCACCAGGAGTGTCCAGGCGGGCAGGGAAGTGGCCGAGATTCTGTCTTGGTCCGAATCTTTCTGGCGATTTCGGCTGTCCACATTCCAGGTGTGGAAAACTGGCAGACGGACTATCTGAGTCGCCAGACCCTGGACCAGGGGAATGGTCCTTACACCCGGAGGTGTTTCACCTTCTGTGTATCCAGTGGGGGTCTCCGGACGTGGATCTGTTCGCATCCTGTCTCAACAAAAAAAGTGGAAAGGTTCGTGGCTCGATCTTGCGTTCCTCTGGCGGGCGCCTCGGACGCGTTAGTGGTGCCGTGGCATTGGTATTGGCTGATATATGCCTTTCCTCCGATTCAAATGTTGTCCAGGTTCCTCCGCAGGTTAGCCTCAGAACGAATGCTGGTGATTCTGGTAGCTCCAGACTGGCCGCGTCGGTCTTGGTACACGGACATTATGCAGATGGTTGTTGAACCTCCCTCCCGGCTTCCACTAAGAAACGATCTTCTGTCTCATAGACCGATCTTCCATCCTGCTTTACAGCCGCTGGCTTTGACGTCTTGGCTGTTGAAAGCCAAGTCTTGAGAGACAGGGGTACCCCGTCGGCTGCCATTCCTACCTTGCTAAAAGCTAGAAAAGCTTCCTCTGGGAAGATTTATCATCGCACCTGGAGGGCATATTTTGCCTGGTGTGAGTCACAAGGTCTTCACCCCCGCTCCTTTTCAGTGGCGAGGGTTTTGGCCTTCCTACAGACTAAGGTGGATCAGCGCCTGGTGCTGACCACGATCAAAGGCCAATTGTCGGCCTTGGCCATTCTTTTTCAGAGCCCTTTGGCGTCTAATTCCTTGATTTGCACCTTTTATTCAGGGGGTGCGTCATCTGGCTCCCCCATGGAAGGCTCACTTACCTCCCTTGGACCTGAATCTGGTTCGGTCTATTTTACAACGACCTTCCTTTGAGAACATCAGAGAGATCCCTCTGCCTTTGTTGTCACAGAAAGTTGCCTTTTTAGTGGCGATCACATCTGCTCCCAGAGTGTCTGAGTTGGTGGCTCTGTCTTGCCGCTCCCCCTATCTGGTTGTTCATAGGGATAAAGTGGTCCTGCGACCAAATCAGTCTTTTCTTCCTAAGGTGGTTTCAGCCTTCCACCTCAATGAGGATATTGTGTTGCCTTCGCTTTGTGCAAAGCCTAAGCACCTGAAGGAATTTGCCTTGCATTCCTTGGACGTGGTCCGGGCGATCAAGGTTTACCTTTCCGAAACGGACTCTTCCAAGAGGTCGGATTGTCTATTTGTACATACTGAAGGACCTCGGAAGGGTACAGCGGCTTCTGTGGCAACCATTTCCAAATGGATCAGACAGACGATTGTGCCAGGCCTATTCGATTAAGGGTCGGGTTCCTCCCTTCCCGGTTAAGGCGCACTCTACTAGAGCAGTTAGTGCGTCTTGGGCTTTTCGCTACCAGGCGTCGGTGACTCAGGTGTGCAAAGCGGCGACCTGGTCGTCTGTACACACCTTTTCTAACTTTTACAAACTTGATGTGTTGGCATCCTCGGATGCTTCTTTTGGCCGCAAGGTTTTGAGTGGCAGTGTTTTAAAGAGACATGCTATTTTTAAAATGTCTCTTAGTCATGGGGTTTATTTAATTTTTTTCCTGGGTTAGCTCTTGTTGAGCTTTACTTACCCTACTGGTTCAGTTCAGTTTTTTCCCTGACCTTGGTGCTGAGTTGCCCATTTTAAGGTTGCGTCTTCCCACCCCTCACATCTACACAGCTTTGGGACGTCCCAATCGTGAAGACTGTATGAATGGGAGGCGACTGTCAGAGGTCGTAAGAGTAAATCGAATTTTTGTAAAATCTTACCGTAAAATTATTTTCTCTGAGTCCTCTGACAGTCGCCCCCGCCAATCTCTTTGGGGTTGACGGTTTTTCATGGACTGCTTGCTACATAACTGGATTAGAGTGGTACTGGGTGTAGGATATAGTCCAGAAGGACGGCCCCCTGTGGGTGTGTCTATATGTTAATGTTTGTTGTATTAACAAAATTACTGCCTAGCTTACTCCTGCGAAGAAGGCCAATACCCAATCGTGAAGACTGTATGAATGGGCGGCAACTGTCAGAGGACTGACAAAAGAATTTTACAGTAAGATTTTACAAAAATTCGATTTTTTTGTAAGAACTTACCGTAAACGTATTTTCTCTGAAGTCCATTGGCAGACGCAGCACCCGCCCCTCTATTTTGGGGATGGTTGTGCATTCTTTTCACTGCTTGCTACGAAACTGATATGAGAACACAGTGTGTCTGGGGTTATGTCTGAGGGACAGCCCCTATAGGCGTGTCGAGTGAAAACTTTTCACTGCCTAGTCTACTCCTGTAGATGGCGCATAACCCAATAGTGAAGAAGCATAAGAGCTGTGTCTGTCAATGGACTTCAGAGAAAAACTTCAAGTGATTTGGGCTCCACAACTCCTATATAATTTGCACAACTCTCCTATTTGGGTCCTCCAAAAATTGCATAAATGACTAAATGCGCAAATTTCAAATGCAATCTGGAAAAGATGGAAAAAAGACCAATGCGCTACCAATGTGGTATAGGACGTATGGGGGATGAGAATAAATGTGTGGATAAAAAATATATAAAAAAAAAAAAATATATATATATATATATATATATATATATATATATATATATATATATATATATATGTGTGTGTGTATGTATATGTAATGAAACAGGCAGCCAATTTTGTAGTGTCACCATGTACTAGATACAAGGGATAAGGGGGAAATTGGCGCTCGTTTCTCTAGGAATAGATCATGATTATCTATGGGAAATAAATTTAGAAGAGACCAAGCCAAACCTGGCTGGCTAAACGGTAATGTTAAAAAACTTGTTAGGGGAAAAAAAATGGCCTTCAAGGAATATAAATCAGAGGGCACAGTATCGGCTTTTGAGCAATACAAGGAGGCAAATAAGAAAAGTAAATACGAAATCAAAATGGTTAAAATCAACTTTGAGCGACAAATAGCGGAGGATAGTAAAAAGAACCCAAAGAAATTCTTTAAATATATCAACAGCGAAAAAAACGAGGGCAGAGCATGTTGCACACATAATTAACAATGATGGGAGGATGGTTACAGAGGAAACTGAAAAAGCATCCGTGCTGAACGCTTTTTTCTCGTCAGTCTTTACACATGAAAAGGAGGGGTACACTGACCATGACTGTATGGTTAGTAGTAATACACAGGACTTGCCGCTGAGGCTAACAGAGGGTGAAATCAGGAAAAGGCTGGATAAAATTAACACAAATCACCAGGCCCGGATGGCGTACATCCAAGAGTACTCAAAGAACTTAGTAAGGTTATATCTAGACCACTGTTCCTGATCTTTGCTGACAGTATTATGACAGGAAATGTACCAGGGGATTGGAGGAAAGCTAATGTGATACCGATATTCAAAAAAGGGCAGAGGCATGTCCCGGGAAATTATAGGCCTGTCAGTCTGACATCGATAGTATGTAAACTTCTGGAGGGGATGATAAGGGACTATATCGTAGAGTTTGCTAAAGACGACAATATCATTAGCAGTAATCGGCACGGGTTTACAAATGGGCGTTCTTGTCAAACCAATCTCTTAACATTCTATGAGGAGGTGAGCTGTGCGCTAGATAGGGGGAGAACAGTGGATGTGGTGTACCTGGATTTCGCTAAGGCATTTGATACAGTTCCCCACAAGCGCTTAATTTATAAAATAAGGTCTGCAGGCATCGACCTGCAGGGTTTGCTCTTGGATACGGAACTGGCTAAAAGGGCGTGTCCAAAGGGTGGTAATAAGTAGCGCATACTCAGACTGGTCTGAGGTGGTAAGTGGGGTCCCCCAAGTCTCAGTCCTGGGACCAACCTTTTTCAATTTATTCATAAACAGCATTGAGGAAGGGATCAGTAGTTCTATATCAGTTTTTGCAGATGACACAAAATTGGGCAGGGCAATAACTGCACAGCACGAAGCAGATATCCTACAGAATGACCTGGACAAAATAACGAGTGGGCAACGACATGGCAAATGAGGTTTAATGTGGAGAAGTGTAAGGTTTTGCACTTGGAGACTAAAAACATAAAAGCACAATACACTTTAGGGGGGGAACCTTTGGGGTAATCAAAAATGGAGAAAGATCTGGGAGTCTTGGTAGAGGATAGACTAGGCAATAGCATGCAATGTCAAGCGGCAGCTGCCAAAGCCGGCAGAATATTAGCATGCATAAAAAAGGGATGTATTTCAGAGATGAGTCTATAATCCTTCCACTTTATAAAACTCTGGTCCGACCACATCTGGAGTATTCTGTCCAGTTCTACTTTATACTCCCACTTCCTGCTCTAGGATCTCAGTTTTTTTCTGCCTAGTCAGAAATAAGGACCTGGCTCTTTGCTGGGATTTCTGGTCCTGGCATTTTTTTCCCTTTTAAACTGAATTTTTTTCTTCTTTTTATTATTTCTTGCTCTTGTGAGAACTAAAATCAAATTGGTTCCTGTGAGAACTACAATTAACTGCTGGACTGGGCGATGGACTGGATATTCTAGATCCTTAACGTCTGTGTAGTCTGGCCAGCGAGCGTGCGCGGGCCTTGGCTCCACGCTTGGTCGGCCGTGATATAGTCCCACTGGGCGGTTACTGAGCTGTGAGTGAAACACCACGCGTGGACGCACACAGCCTGATCGTGGCCTGATTCCAAGATGGGGAGGTTCTCTGCCCCGAGTGGTGCCCACCCGGTTCCATGCTTTGGTAAGTAGTGTCTCCCCTTCTCCCTTTGTGGTCCCTCGGGGTGGACGTGGGTCTCTCTTTGGGATGGTTGGTCCCCTGAGTTCCCTTCCATTCCCCCCAGCCCCTCTAAAAGTCACGGTGGTCTTTTGGCCCCAACCTACCCCCACTCCCCACCCCCGGGTGAGGTAGTTGCTGGCATCGGCACTTGTTTCTGTAAGGGAGGGATGGATGTGGTTTTTGCTGACTGAGCTGTCCAGATCGCACATGGGGGTCTTTGAGAAATTTCCCGAGCCCTGGGGGTTAGTGAGGGGGGCAGGGATGTTCTCAGGGCTCCGTGCAGTGATTACTGGGCTGTGAGGGAGCAGATTTCTCATCATCCGTGGATCTGTGCCTCACGGGGCGGGATTGGGCTGAAAATTTAATCCGCAGCTTTGCGGCCTGTTCATGGCTGTCCGGGTGCCTGACCGAGCGGATGATATAGCGGATGGTACTGCTGACGGATGCGCGCCTCATGAGGCCGGATTGGGCTAAAAATTGAGGCCGCGGCTTTGCGGCATACTCGCTACTGACCGAGTGCCTGGCCCAGCTGACTGAATGATTAACCAGGCTGTCAGAGTTGCTGATATGGCGGACAGTGCTGCCAACGGATGCACGCCTCCCACGGGCAGGTCGGGCCGAAAGTTGGGGCCGCGGCTTGGCGGCCATCTTGCGGCTGACAGAGCTGGCTGTCCAGGTGACTGACCAAGCTGTCCAAGCTCCTAACCGAGCTGCTGATCAAGCGAACAGAGCTGTAGGGGGACTCGCGACTAACGCAGCCGGATCGGGCCCCAAATTTAGGCTGCAGCTTTGCGTCCTACTCTCGGCTTGCTGTCTGAGCTGATAACCAGGCTGTTCAGGCTGCTGACCGGGTTAATGGAGCAGCAGACGGGTGTCCGCCTCCCCTCCCCCCTCTCAGGGGGGGTGGACATGTGGTCTGCCTTAAGCCGTGGGGGCACTTTTTCTTTTAAGCAAAGTGAAGCAGCCATTATTGCGTGAGGGTACTCTGCCTGCGTGTCTGAGTCACGGGGGGCCCCCTCTTCCCCTTTCTAGGGGGCTATGTCCTCCTGTGGAGGGCGACTCTTAAGTCTAATAGGTGGTCCTTTGGTGGACCTTTAGCCGGCGTCTCCTTGCGAGACTTTGGTCGGCGACCTCCCCTACTTGTTATGTTCTCAGGGTGAGCTTGGCATATAGCGAATCTACTGGGTCTGCATCAACGCACTTCGGGTGCTCTTATGGTGAGGATGATTCCTCTTCTATGCAAGGGTGCTGGTGGATGCACTGATTGTATTGGTGCAGGAAAACTTTCAACATGGGGGGATGCAGATGCTGCTGCGTCAGAGGCACCGGTCCCCTTGGGGCCTGCAGATTCCCTAAAGCTGCAAAGTTATTTCCCTTTTTCCGCCTACTGTGACAAAATTGTCACGAGTCAGTGGAGTTGTTCTAAACGCAATATGGCGATGCCTAAGCATTTCGACTGATGGTATCCGCTGAAGAGTCTCTGTTGAGTATGTGGGCAGTCCCATCTGTGGTGGGCTCTCAGGCCTCCAGGCTGAATGATTCTGCCCTATTTCCGATGGAGGAGTCTACGGTTTTTAAAAGATCCTTGTGACAGGAGAGAAAGACTTTGGTTTGCCATGTTTTCTGTGGCCGGTTTGGTCTTTAAGCCGGTGTTCACCATTGCATGGTGTCCCTCACTTTCCCAAGTGGGCAAAGCTTTTGCGCCAGGATCTGGAGGGGGAACGGATTCCTCTTGATTTTGCAGAGCTGGCACACTAGTTGGTCCAGGGGTTGCAGTTAGTCTGTGATGCCTCTCTGGATGCGGCTCCCTTAGTCTCTGGCTGTCTGTGACAGCAATGATTCTTCAGTGCATGATATGGCTAAAACTTTCCACATGGCCTTATGTGAGCTTCTCTTTGTGGTAAGTCGTCTGTTCGGAGCCTCCATGGAAAGAACTTCTCTGGAGGTCCCATGAGGATCTGGTCTGGTATGCCGAGAGCGGGTCCTTTCAGACCTGCAGACAAACACCCCTTCTGCCTGAAGGGGCGCTCTCACCCGTATCTGGGGTGGGGAAGGACGTCTTAGTTTTTTCCAGACCTGTGGACCTCCCTGATTCAAGACAAGTGGGTCCACGAGCTGATTCGGTGTGGCTACAAGATCAAGTTTTCGGTCTTCTCCTCCAGAGGTTCTTTACTTCCAACCTGCGTTTAACCCCAGACTGCCTGCGAGGTATCTTCGTGGCGGTGCAAGACTTGCTAGTACAAGAGGTGATTGTTTCAGTCTCAGATCTCGGAATGTTTGTTTTCATGTTTGCAGGTCCCAGGAAAGAAAGCGAGGTTGGTCCAATCTTGGACCTCAAGCTCTGAACCGCTTTGTGCAGGTACAGATGTTTCAAATGGAGTCCATTCGTACGGTAGTGGCATCCCTAATTCAGGGGGATCTTCTGGCCTATCGATAGTACTGACGCTTACCTGCATATTCTGATATATGTCGGTCATTTGCGCTTCCTCCACTTGCTGTGGGCAAGCAGCATTATCAAGAGGTCTCACCTCAACCCCCCTGGTTCTCGCAAGGGTTGGCCCCGGTGTTGGCATTGTTGTGCCAGCTGGGAATAGCAATACTGGAGTACCTGGATGATCTTCTTCTGCGAGCAGAGTCTCCGACTCAACCTGGAGATTACTGTGGGGACTCTGCAAGAGCTCGGTTGGAAATTCAATTTCCAGGTATTGGCTCTGGTTCTGTCCACCTAGTTGGACATTCTGGGTCTGTTCTGGACTGGTGTTCTTCCCATGGGAGGAGTTTCAAAATTCTGTCCACACAAGACCTCTGCAAAGAGAGATTCTTGCCATGTGGGGCAAGAATCCACAGTCTCTAATCAATCTGATCCTGTTGAGCCAGGGTACGAGAGGGTCCCCGATTCAGTGGCTTTGCTCTCTGGGTCTTCGACAGGGTAAATCTTCCTTCCCCTGTACTGGACGGTGGTCGCCACGGATGCCAGCCTGTCCGAGTGGGGTGGCACGGAATGTGCTCAAACTAATTATTATTGCGTACCGCTTTCAGCGGAGTTTATGCTTGCTGTTCATTTTTTAAGTGTAAGTGCAATTTTTTTGTTCGTCCAGTGGAGTTTGGTTTGGAGCACAAAGCCTGGATTTTGGATTACACACATGCGCTTTATTTGTGTGTTTGAGGTAAGCGGCCACTACACACTATACAATACTGAGATTGGATCGATATTTTTGTATCTGCACTTCACCAATCATCGATTATTTGAAGACTGGTTCACGCATATGGGACTTTTGTTTTAGCACAGCTATTTTGGGCATTTATTTCACCTTGAATCTGCATACTTTATGGACTGATTTTGGTCATTTATTTACAGCAACATTGTTTCACGTTTTTTTGGATATTGAGCATATTTTAGTTACTTATTGTTGTATTTTGATTTATTCACAGCACTAGTGTTTTGACACATTATCACTACATTGTGTTGCATGTAACACTGATTTATTTATATTTACACTTGATTCTGAATTAGCGCCGATCTTGTTCACCATCAGTGGCGGCTGGTGCTCAAAATTTTTGGGGGGGCGTAAACAGAAAAATGAGTGACCAGCGTGCCCCCAATCAATGCAGAGTGCCACAGCATGCCCCATCAATGCAGAATGCCACAGTATGCCCCCCAATCAATGCAGAGTGCCACAGTATGCCCCCCAATCAATGCAGAGTGCCACAGCATGCCCCCCAATCAATGCAGAATGCCACAGCGTGCCCCCCAATCAATGCAGAGTGCCACAACGTGCCCCCCAATCAATGCAGAGTGCCACAGCGTGCCCCCCAATCAATGCAGAGCGCCACAGCATTGTCCCCAATCAATGCAGAGCGCCACAGCATTGTCCCCAATCAATGCAGAGCGCCACAGCATTGTCCCCAATCATTGCAGAGCTCCACAGCATTGTCCCCAATCAATGCAGAGCGCCACAGCATTGTCCCCAATCATTGCAGAGTGCCACAGCATTGTCCCCAATCAATGCAATTGTTCCCAATCAATGCAGAGGGGCCACAGCATTGTCCCCAATCAATGCAGAGCGCCACAGCATTGTCCCCAATCATTGCAGAGCGCCACAGCATTGTCCCCAATCATTGCAGAGCTCCACAGCATTGTCCCCAATCAATGCAGAGCGCCACAGCATTGTCCCCAATCATTGCAGAGTGCCACAGCATTGTCCCCAATCAATGCAATTGTTCCCAATCAATGCAGAGGGCCACAGCATTGTCCCCAATCAATGCAGAGCGCCACAGCATTGTCCCCCATCTTTGCAGAGCGCCACAGCATTGTCCCCAATCATTGCAGAGCGCCACAGCATTGTCCCTAATCATTGCAGAGCGCGACAGCATTGTCCCTAATCATTGCAGAGCGCCCAGCATTGTCCCCAATCATTGCAGAGCGCCACAGCATTGCCCCCAATCATTGCAGAGCGCCACAGCATTGCCCCCAATCATTGCAGAGCGCCACAGTATTGTCCCCAATCATTGCAGAGCGCCACAGTATGCCCCCCAATCAATGCAGAGTGCCACAGCATGCCCCCCAATCAATGCAGAATGCCACAGCGTGCCCCCCAATCAATGCAGAGTGCCACAACGTGCCCCCCAATCAATGCAGAGCGCCACAGCGTGCCCCCCAATCAATGCAGAGCGCCACAGCATTGTCCCCAATCAATGCAGAGCGCCACAGCATTGTCCCCAATCAATGCAGAGCGCCACAGCATTGTCCCCAATCAATGCAGAGCGCCACAGCATTGTCCCCAATCATTGCAGAGCTCCACAGCATTGTCCCCAATCAATGCAGAGCGCCACAGCATTGTCCCCAATCATTGCAGAGTGCCACAGCATTGTCCCCAATCAATGCAATTGTTCCCAATCAATGCAGAGGGCCACAGCATTGTCCCCAATCAATGCAGAGCGCCACAGCATTGTCCCCAATCATTGCAGAGCGCCACAGCATTGTCCCCAATCATTGCAGAGCTCCACAGCATTGTCCCCAATCAATGCAGAGCGCCACAGCATTGTCCCCAATCATTGCAGAGTGCCACAGCATTGTCCCCAATCAATGCAATTGTTCCCAATCAATGCAGAGGGCCACAGCATTGTCCCCAATCAATGCAGAGCGCCACAGCATTGTCCCCCATCTTTGCAGAGCGCCACAGCATTGTCCCCAATCATTGCAGAGCGCCACAGCATTGTCCCTAATCATTGCAGAGCGCGACAGCATTGTCCCTATTCATTGCAGAGCGCCCAGCATTGTCCCCAATCATTGCAGAGCGCCACAGCATTGCCCCCAATCATTGCAGAGCGCCACAGCATTGCCCCCATTTATTGCAGAGCGCCACAGTATTGTCCCCAATCATTGCAGAGCGCCACAGCGCGCCTCCCTCAATGCAGTGTGGGCTTCCCCCCCCGAGACCAATGCACTTAACTGGCGGCGGCTTCCTCTTCAGTCCCGGCGGTGGCTTTTCCTCACTCTGTCCCCCGGCGCGTCTCCACGAGTACTTCCGGTCCCGCCTCGGCCAATGGCAAGGGGTTTGCCTTGCGGCCAATCAGGACGCACTTCCTGATTGGCCAGGAGGAGGATCGGTGTGGCAATAGCGAATTTTTATTCGCTATTGTCACACAATGGGTGGAGTCGGGACGCACTGCTCTGCGCCCCAACTCCACCCTTTGCATCGCCCTATTAGAGCCTCTGGCATGCAGATTAGGGGGCCGGACGCATGGATGGGGGGGCGGCGCCCCTGCGCCCCATATACACCGGCCGCCACTGTTCACCATACACATAATATAAATGAGTACTAACATTTTTTTTAGGTAAAGTTGCTCCAGGGAATATCCGATTGCCTCTTGGGGGATCAGGAAGGAATTTTTTTCCCCTGCTGTAGAAAATTGGATCATGCCTTGCGGGTATATTATTGTGTATATGGGATTTTATGGTTGGATTTTCAATACTGTTTTTTTTTTTTTTTTTTTATTCTTGGTTGAACCGGATGGACTTGTGTCTTTTTTCAACCTGACTAACTATGTAACAGCCAGGCAGACCAATTTGATGCAGTGTGCGGCGTATGGTCTGAGAACTGACAGGCTGACCCCCCCACCCCTTCAACCTCTGCAGCAATGCTGGCAGCACTCGTACGTCTATTTTCCAAAGACAACCTCTGGATTTGATGCTGAGCACGTGCACTTAACTTCTTTGGTCGACCATGGCGAGGCTTGTTCTGAGTGGAATCTCTCCTTTTAAACCACTGTATGGTCTTTGCCATTATGCCTGTAGCTCAGTTTCAGGGTCTTGGCAATCTTCCTATAGCCATCTTTATGTAGAGCAGGGGTGGGGAACCTACGGTACCTGCACAGTACAAGCCAGCAGTACCAGCCTGAGCCAGCTGTACCCACAGCACAGTAAAAGCCAGCAGTACCAGCCTGAGCCAGCAGTACCCACAGCACAGTACAAGCCAGCAGTACCAGCCTGAACCAGCTGTACCCACAGCACAGTACAAGCCAGAAGTTCTTTTCAAAACTTACCAACCACCACAAAGAGTCGACTGCGCTCCAGACTGACCAACGCAAACCTGGAAAACCAGTTGCAAGTAGCAACATCATCAATATCCGCTAACATCACACACCTCACCAAAGAAGCAGTTGCAGCCATCACATTAGGGGTGAGTTAATTAAAATGTTTGACCAAATATAACAGGCACATTTTTAAGTTGATAATTTTGTACGGCCCCCGAATGATTTTATTAATACCCAAATGGCCCTTGGCAGAAAAAAGGTTCCCCACCCCTGATGTAGAGCAACAATTCTTTTTTCAGATCCTCAGAGTGCTTTGCCATGAGGTGTCATGTTGAACTTCCAGTGACCAGTATGAGAGAGTGAGGGCGATTAACACCAAATTTATCACACCTGCTCCCCATTTACACCTGAGACTTTGTAAAACTAACAAGTCACATGACACCGGGGGGCTAATTGGGCCCAATTAATGTCTGTGTGTTGAGTTATTTTGAGGGGACAGCAAATTGACACTGTTATGCAAGCTTTACACTCCCTACTTTACATTGTAGCAAAGTAGTTTCTTCAGTGTTGTCACATGAAAAGATATATAATAAAATATTTACAAACATTTGGGGGGTGTACTCACTTTTGTGAGATACTGTACGTCTTTCCTCTTCTAGAGCTTCTGCCAAGACTCCTGCATAGACTTGAGGCAGAAGGGATTACGGACATCCTAGTGACTCCACACTGGCCTAGCTGGTCTTGGTACACAGATCTGATATGGTTGGTCGCCGATGCTCCTTGGTCGCTGGCTTTAACGGCTTGGCTGTTGGAAGCCAGGTGCTGAAGGCTAGGGGGTTGTCTGAATCCGTGATTCCAATGCTGCTGTAAGCTATTAAATCTACTTCTAGATAGATTTAGCATCACGTTTGAAGAGCGTACTTTGCGGATGTGAATCTCTTGTGGTTCACCGCTGCTTCTTTTTGGTGACTCAGAGTTTGGCTTTCCATCCAACGAGGTGTGGAGCAGCGTCTAGCCTCGGGTACCACCGAGGGCCAGGGTTCAGTCTTGGTGGTTTTCTTTTATCGTCCTTTGGCTAAGTTTTCTGTGGTTCGTACCTTTGTTCGTGGGGTTCGCCACTTGGCTCCCCCAGTGCGGTATCCATTGCCCTTGTGGGCTATCCACTTGGTGCTGTCGGTTCTTCAGTAACCGCTGTTGGAAAATATTCACAAGATTCCTCAGCTTACATGTCCCAGAAGGTAGTCTTGGTGGTTTTTTCTTCTGCACATAGGGTGTCAGAGCTGGCAGCTTGTCTTGTCGTTCACCTTACTTGGTGGTTCATGGAGATAAAATGGTGCTTCAGCTTTGCCAGTCGCTCCTTCCTAAAGTCGTTTCTGGTTTCCATTTACATAAAAGCCTAAGCACTCTAGAGAGCTTGCCTTACATTCTTTGGATGTGGCACAGGCAATCAGGGTGTACCTGGCTACAACCGAGTCTTTCCGAAACTCGGATTCCCTATTTGTCCTTATGGATGAACCCTGTTAGGGGCTGGCCGCGTCTGCTGCAACTTTTTCCAGTTGGATAAGGAGGCAGTGGTGCAGGCCTATTCCATTAAGGGTCAGGATCCTCCTTTCCCTGTTAAGACGCATACTACATGGGCGGTTAGTGCCTCTTGTGACTTCCGTCATCAGGCGTCAGTGGTGCAGGTTTGCAAGGTGGCCACCTTGTTGTCTGCATACATTTTCCCAAAATGTGTGAATTGTGCCAATGTGTTGCCATCTGCAGATGCCTCTTTTTGGCTGCAAGGGTTTGCAGGCCGCTGTTGGAGAGGATTAGTCCTCTTTGAGGTTGTATTTTTTTGTCAGGTGAGCTCCATTTGTTCCTGGTTGAGCTCCTGTTTTACCTGGTTGTCTATGTCTAGCCTCTGAGAAGTATATTTATTGCTGTGTTCTTCCCACCCCTCACCTTGACACTGCTTTGGGACATCCCACGGGTCAAAGAAGATAAGGAGCTGTCTGTCAATTAACGACCGAGAAAACTGGAGTTTTGTCTTACCGTAAAACCCTTTTTTCTGATGTTCATTGACTGACACAGCACCCACCCCTCTGTGGAGTTGGGTTATGTATTCTTCTGACACTGCTTGTTACAAAACTGAGATCCTAGAGCAGGAAGTGGGAGTATACCTCCTGGGTCTTCCCCCATGGACATAGTTAAGCTTTGTTAGCTTTTGTTAAACCTTTTTCCGCCTAGTGTCCTACTCCTAGGAAGAGCAGCATAACCCATGGGTCAAATAAGAAATGGAGCTGAGTCTGTCAATGAACATCAGAGAAAAGGATTTTGAGTCAAACTTCAGGTATTGCAGTGGTTCAAAGCTCTTACAGTGAGAATATAGTAAGTATGACTGTGTGTCGTTTGGAATAGCATGTAAGTATAGGAGGTTCCTAAATGGCAATCCCTGGATGCGAATATACCTGCACTCCTGATTGAGAAGTATGCTAACAGCAATTCCGTTTGGAGTCTTCCACCAGGGGAATGGAACAAGGGCTCCTATTAGTGTGGTGAAAATACAATGGTCAAAATGCTGGAGGGTGCAATCAGAGTTGGTAGAGTCCTGATCACAGTTCAGCCAGACAAGAATTGAGTCTAGGGAGGATAGATCTGGGGGAGTTCCTCGCCACCTTATGCTTAAGAACATCTCCCGTCCTGTAACTTGCCACTTCTCTCACATCCACTCGTCACCGGCATCCAACCATCCACTAGTCCATGCTGCGTATGGCTTCTGCCTCACCCCCTGTGCATGCTCACAGCTGCTGTCCCTTGGAGAACATCACGTGCATGATGACGACATGCCAACGTGTTTCGTTTACCAATCCACGCTAATTTCTTCAGAGCTCTAGCTATAAAGCTGTTTTTTACTTCAACTGAAGTGTTTCACAAATGTGACTTTCTTGGTGGATGGTAGTCCTCCTTCTAAGTTTGACACTAGCCCAGGTGACCTTATCAACATGCTATGGCGATGCCCCAAGTTAACTAAATGCTGGAGAGCTTTGTGCTTGGCTGTTAAACATGCATGTGTCTTTTAGTCATGTGTCTTTTAGTCAGAGACAATTGTGTACTGTCCATGATACTTTTTTTTAATTGCAATAACATACAATTTTTCAGGACAACTTTCTGGGTTTTTCCGCTTCATCAGCATCCAAGCAGTGCTGATTCACAAAAGTTTTTGCAGAATAGTAAAAACAAAAACCCAATCTCTAAGCCAAATGGAAAATAAAAGAGAAAACCAAACAAACATAAACAAATGTACCTGAAAATGATAATAAAAATAGCATTGTTAGTGAGATAAGACAAAAGGAGAGCTAAAGACTTTGTTCCTTGATGGTATGTCTGTGCAAATTCATCCTCGCTTGCAACTTCTGTCCTGTTTCACCTACATAAGATCATTGGATGAGGTACACAACATCACTGGAGGTACAGCTGTATGATCCTGTGATATTGAAGATCCTATTTGTGCGTGTCACTTTTAGACAGATTGATCTGGTTGCATGGTTTGCAGCAGTTTTTATTGCTGGGTTTGCTTCCATTATTTGTGACTTCATAATCAGAAAGACGTTTCCTGCTGATTAGTTTGTCTGAGGTTGGGTGGTTGTCTGAAAGCCAGTATTGGGGGTTGTTGGAATATTCCTTTCAGCATTTCATCCTCTGTTATGATGGGTTGTAAATCTTTGATTATCTTTTTTTTATCCCTTCTATTGATGGATAGTATGTTGTTAATAGAGGTACACCACATATACAATCCAGCACTAGAAGTGTTATGATGGGTTGTAAATCTTTGATTATCTTTTTTATCAGAGGAGAAAACTCTGAAATAAATATTCCAACAACCCCCAATACTGGCTTTCAGACAGCCACCCAACCTCAGACATAAACTAATCAGCAGGAAATTTCATTCTGATAATGAAGTCACAAATAATGGAAGTAAACCCTTCAACAATAAAAAACGCTGCAAACTGTGCTACCAGATCAATCTGTCTAAAAGTGTCAAACATATCCTTGTTCCCTGTGCGCAGGGATTTCCTACAATGAATTACTTATATGTGAATGTTTGCCTTGGGTAACCTGGTTATTGTATGACTCCATTGTTATTTTATGTTCTCATTTTCGTTCTAAATAAAAATATATTCAACCTAAAAGTGTCACACAAATGTGTCACACAAAATATTACATGATCATACAGCTGTACTGCCGTGTACCTCATCCAATGCAAAAGATGTAGCAAAGGATCTTATGTAGGCAAAACAGGACCGAAGTTTCAAGCAAGGATGAATTTGCACAGACATACCATCAAAGAACATAAAGAAGATCATTTCTGCACACCTGTGGGACATCATTTCTTACAACCGGACCACACAACAAAAGACCTCAATGTTTTAGTTCTTAAAGGGAATTTTAGAACTATGCAGGAAAGGAAAACTTTTGAATTAGGAATATTTGACACAAAATTGAATGGCCTAAATTTAGATATGGCTTTCCTTACTCAATATTCTACAGTTTCACGACCCCCTCTGTGACTATCCCCCCCACCTTCCCCCCTGTCTAGGAACTCTCCCTCTGTCTTATCTCACTAACTATGCTAGTTTTATTACCATTGCCAGGTACATTGGTTAATGTTCGTTTTGGTTTTCTCTTTTTTTTTTTTTTTCCTTTGGCTTAGAGATTGTTTTTTTTTTTTTTACCATTCTGCTAAAATGTTTGTGAATCCGTACTGCTTGGACCTTGATGAAGGGGACATACCCCGAAAGCTTGTCCTGAAAAATTGTATGTTAGTGCAAATAAAAAAAAAAGCATCACGTACAGTACTCAATTGTCTCTGTCGCAAGTGCACTAATACTACAATCACCTCAAGTCATTTTTATCAGAATTCTTTTGTGTTAAGTGATTAGTACTGAAG
Source organism: Pelophylax lessonae (assembly GCF_965119305.1). Taxonomy (NCBI): domain Eukaryota; kingdom Metazoa; phylum Chordata; class Amphibia; order Anura; family Ranidae; genus Pelophylax; species Pelophylax lessonae. Next base: position 76,808,340 of record NC_138778.1, on the reverse strand, counting down.
TGTTCATGTTGCTGTGTTACCGTTTTATTATATACAGGCATGCTCTGCCCCTCTTCACGTCTCTATTGAATATAGTGTGTGCATATGATCCTGTTGGATATGGGATTCCTTACAATCATCTTCTGTTCTGGGACTCACGTGAGCCGCTAGTTGAGATCTCTGCACAGCTTCTCATTGTAACACTGGACTCTGATCCTTCTACTTCCTCGGGTCCAAGCATGGATGGAACCACCACAAGCACCGCCATGGACGAGGGTGAGGTAGGTCACATAACTAAGCTTTTATTGTTCTGATTTCAGCAGTGTTGCTCAATAACAGATTCTAACTTTTCATTTCCATGTTTAAGAGCTCCGTACCAGACAATCTTTTTGTGAATTATCTATCTCGGATCCATAGAGAGGAGGTAAGAAAAAGTAGAATTATGTTTTAGCAGATTTTGGGCTCTGATGAGCATACATATTTTGTATCTAAGTCTAGCTTAAGCTGGCCATACAGAAGAATTTAATTAGAAAAATGCTTTCCAGGAATATTCAATTTTCGAGTCATTAACAGGAATAAATTGACGTTGAATTCCAACCACAGTGACAAGATTGGAAGGAGCAGGATAGAAATTTTTTTTGAATGAACAAATTTCTAATGGTGAATGTGTTTTTTGTAATTTTTGATGAAATTACAATAACTTCAAAATCTAATGTTAAAAGCAAACAAAATTTGAAGTACTTACAAAATACATTTGTCAAGTCATCAAATGTACTGATGAATATTTTCATACAAATGTTTGTAGGAAAAAATCCACTGGTGTATGGCCAGCTTAAGACGAGAATGGTGTAATAATCTACTGACAATACCTCCTAAGGCATGATGTTGTTGAAGTTCTCAGAACCAATAATGCGTTTATTGTATAATGCGTTTTTCAGATGTGCCAACTGAATAAGGTTTGTATTTTTTTTTTTTTTAACACCATTCTGCAAATGTGGGGAGCAAATTTCAAGCAGCATTACATCCGTAGTGCAGGTAACATCGTTGTGTAAAATTATCTTTATTGCAATTATATCAGGCAGCTGTTTCAGCTCCTAGCATATGTTTGGATTGTGGGAGACAATTAGTTACTTACAGGAAACCTACATAAATATGGCTGTCATGCAGAATCAATTGGTTTAATACTAAACCAGAACAAATATGCTGATCTGGTAAAGTGAAAAAATTACAAGCTGCTCTAGTTTGAAACTAATAAAAATAAAAAGTAAAAAATAAATATGCAAGTGTACCGATCAAACCGTTATGTATTTACAGTATATAAAAACATAGCATGTAAAGCTACATACTATTTGCCCCAACAATATAACAAGAATTTACAAGAACAATATAATGTGCTATTCTCCACATGAAAAAAAAGTTCTATACCTTCAAAGTGTCCATGCAGTTATGAATAAGTGCTTCAAGTTCACAACTTTTGTGTAAAAGACTAAATATACCAGTCTGAGCTCCAACACTGAAACATGTGGCACTTCACACTGCCATTAACCTTCAGTGCCGTGCTCTCCAGGGCCCAACATACAGTGCATCTTGAAAATATTCACAGCGCTTCACTGACTGACGGTGCCCTGCGACTGACGGTGCCCTGCGACTGACGGTGCCCTGCGTGTACCTGTAAGTACCTGTGAGTGTCTGGGAGTACCTGTGAGTACCTGAGTGTCTGGGAGTGTCAGTGAGTGTAGCGGAGTACCAGAGGGTGAGAAAGCAGAGTTAGGAAGCTAGAAAACAGCCACACAAGACAGACTTAAATTACTGAATCCCCATTAGATTAGATTAGAAGGTACAATGCCCGGCGGGTGTGGAGATGCGACTCGGTGTACATCTTGTGATATGTATGCGTTCCTCCATCATGCGATTGAGGGCGAATACAAATACATGAAATGTAAGCACATTGCTTCCCTGGAAGCTCAGGTCCTGAATCTAGGGAAGCAGCTGGCAACACTGAGATGAATGTCATACCGAAGGAGAGCTGGGATCATACCCGTCGGGTGCAGGAAGGGGCCTGCACAGAGGTGGGGGGAGAAACTGAGGTGCAGGCATCAGAGCAGAGTAGATGGGTGACAGTTAGAAAGGGAAAAAGGCAAGGAGGCCTATCCTGGGCTGGAGCACCCCAATAAATACGCCCCGTTGCGTGATGTTGGGGAAACCAGTCAGGGACCAGCATTGCTGGAGCAGAGCGACGCCCCTAGCTGCCAGGGGAAGAACTCCTCCAGTGAGGCCGGGGGAAAGGAGAGACAGGTGCTGGTGGTAGGGGACTCAATCGTTAGAAGGACAGACAGTGCAATCTGTCACAAAGACCGTGAGCGCCGAACAGTTTGTTGTTTACCGGGCGCTTGGGTTCGGCACATCACAGATCGGGTGGACAGATTATTGGGTGGGGCTGGGGAAGACCCAGCTGTCATGGTACACGTGGGTACCAATGACATAGGCAGAGGAAGATGGAGAGTCCTAAACGATTTCAGGAACTTAGGCGCTAAGTTGAGGAATAGGACCTCCAAGGTAGTATTTTCAGAAATACTACCTGTACCTCGAGCCACACCAGAGAGGCAGCGGGAGATTAGGGAAGTTATTAAGTGGCTGAGGAGCTGGTGTAGTAAGGAGGGTTTCAGGTTCCTAGAGAACTGGGCCGAATTCTCAGTCGGCCACCAGCTCTTTGGTAGGGACGGATTGCACCTAAATGGGAGGGTGCAGTCGTACTGGGTGATAGGATGGCCATAAAGTTAGAGGGGCATTTAAACTAGGTGATGGGGGGAGGGTACAGATGTAGAATTATCCAGTGGGGAGAAAGATGCAGAGGGCACAAATGGGGACATTAGCGGTAGGGTGATCAGCGCTCCTAAACCCAAGGTGGGTATGGGGAAAAATCGCAAGAGCAGCCTAAAAACAACATCAAACGAGGATATATGCAACCGATCAGAATTACGAGGTTTGTATAATGCCAGAAGCCTGGCCAACAAGATGGGAGAGCTGGAGCTGCTGATGTTTGAGGAAGACTTGGATTTTGTGGGGATAACAGAGACTTGGTTCGACAGCTTTCATGATTGGATGGCAACCATTCAACCATTCAGGGGTATTCCCTTTATCGCAGGGATAGAGAAGGTAAAAAAGGGAGAGGGGTATGTCTGTATATTAAGAACAGTGTACAGGTAAATATGAGGGATGATATTAATAATGGAGCTATGGACGAGGCGGAATCCCTATGGGTAGAACTTAAAAGGGAAGGCACTATAGGGAAGGTAAGGTAATATTGGGCGTATGCTATAGGACCCCCAACCAGAGGGAGGAGGGGGAGGCGGACCTCCTTTTACAGATGGGATTGGCAGCAAGGATGGGAAATGTCATTATCATGGGGGACTTTAATTATCCAGATATAGACTGGGCAGAAGGAACCGCGCATTCAGCCAAGGCTCGGCAGTTCCTAAATGTTTTGCAGGACAATTTAATGGGTCAGATGGTGAACGCACCGACAAGAAACAATGCGGTACTTGACCTACTGATTACCAACAATACAGACCTGCTCACAGATGTAGAGATACGGGGCAACTTAGGAAACAGTGACCATAGGTCATTTAGTTTCAGTATTAATCATAGTAATAGGAAACACAAGGGTAATCTAAAGACACTGAATTTCAAAAGAGCCAATTTCCCAAAACTGCGCTCTCTGCTAGAAAATATCAAATGGGATAGAACCCTGGGAACAAAGAACACGGTGGAAAAATGGGAGTGATTCAAGAGCATACTAAACAAAGGGATTGGCCAGTGCATTCCAAAGGGAAATAAATTTAAAAGAGAAAAACTGAACCCTGGGTGGCTAAACTCCACCATAAAAATGCATAGTAAAACTAAAGAAAAGGCCTTCAAAAAATACAAGACTGAGGGGTCATTGGCAGCATTCAAGCATTACAAAGAGTGCAGAGTCCCCATTTGCGCTGATAGTTTTTGTTATTTATACTCCAGATGTGGCCGAGCCAGAGTCTTGTAGAGTGGGAGAATAATCTCTTTACTTCTGGAGTGAATCCCCTTTCTTATACATGCTAGTATTCTGTTGGCTTTGCTTGCAGCGGCTTGGCATTGCATGTCACTGCCAAGCCTGTTTACCAGTACCCCCAGACCGCAGCGATCGACTGTGGGAACCGCGATCGGCGCTTCTTAAAGTGACAGTACTCAGTACTTTAATTATGGAGTCCCAGGCTGTGATTTCACCCTCAGACACACTTATTGCTACTCCTGGACAGTCCGGATCGCAGTCCCTGGCCGCGATTTCAGCAGCTCTTGAAAGCCTGGCAACAAAAGTTGATCTTGTCATGAAAAAGGTTACTAGCTGGAAATGGCCGCTGCCTTCTCCATCAGTGGTGTTATCCTCTGATTCAGAGGCTGATATGGTCGCCACAGATGCCCCCCTACCTGAAGGGACGCTGTCCTCGCAGTCAGATGGTGAAGAGGACCTGTCTTCTTCAGATGTAGTGCGGGAACGCGCTTTAGTGGAAGCGCTAATTGTTTCAGTGATGGAAACTTTAAAAATGACTAACGAGCCCACTCCGGCAGGGACGCGGGTGGCCTTTGGCTCCCGCAAGACCAAAAAGTCTGGCAAGGTTTTCCCCTGTCCTAAAACTTTTCATGATATTGTGAATGGCCAATAGCGGCACGTGCTAGTGGTGCCGAAACGCTTTAAGCGCCAGTATCCTTTTGCCGATACGTTTTCCAACCTTTGGACGGTGCCACCAGGGGTGGATCACCCTGTTTCCAGGTTGAACAAATCTACTATTGTGCCCGTGGAAGATTCCCTGGTTTTCATGGATCTGGTGGACAGGCGGGTGGAATCCTAACTTTGCGTGTTGGCAGGTTCTATTCTAAAACCGTTTTTTGTGTCTGTTTTGGTATCACAGATGGTTACGGAATGGATTAAGGTTCTGAAAGGGAACTTGGACTCTGACGTGGTTCCCCCAGAACTAATGGAACTTTTGTACCAGATAGCCAAGGCCCTGGTGTTCCTGTGTGATGCATCCCTGGTGGCCAGAGTTTTCGGCTGTGGGGATTGCTCTGCGGAGCATGGTGTAGCCGAGGAGCTGGTCGGCTGACCAAGCTTCCAAGAAAGCCCTGATCTCCCTTTTCTGGGAGAGCACTTGGTGATTCATTGAATGAGTTGATCAAGGGTCTGACTGGCGGGAAGAATACGCTTCCTCCTCAATCCTCCAAAGGTAAAACACCTCATGCTAAGCGGGTCCTTCCTTTACTGCTCATAAGCGGTTTTTTTCGTGCCCTCGGGGCGCAAGGAAAAGATAAGTCGTTCAGAGCTTCTGGAGGGGCTAAAAACGTACTATGTAAGTTCAAGACCAGTCAGTCCGGTGCTGCAGACAAGTCCTCTACATTATGAAGAGGCGCCCTCACCCGTTTCTGGGGTGGGGGGACGTCAGCGCGTCTTTTAGGAACCCTGGACTTCCTTTGTTCAGGACAAATGGGTTCGCAAACTGATTTGTTCCGGGTACAAAATCGAATTTCTGCCCCGGCCAGGGGACAGGTTTTTTTCGGTCTAATTTTCACTTGGCTCCAGAGTGTTTGAAAGATCTTCGGGAAACTGTGCAGGATCTCCTGGCTCAAGGCATGATTGGTCCGGTTCCTCCGCAGGAACACTCTTAAGGTTTCTATTCAAACCTGTTCACAGTGCCCAGAAAAGAGGGCAAGGTGCGTCCAATCCTGGACCTCAAGGCTCTGAACCTCTTTGTGCGGGTGCAGAAGTTTTGAATAGAGTCCATTCGGTCGGTGGGGACATCCCTGAATCGGGGATTATTTGGCCTCCATCGATATTGTAAAAGATGCATATCTCCACGTCCCCATATTCGAGGGACATCGGCGATTCCTGCTTTGCGGTGGAAGAGGACCACTTTCAAGCTTGTGGCATTACCCTTTGGTCTCACCTCCCAGAGATTTTACAAAGGTCCTGGCCCCTGTGCTGGCCTTATTGCGTCAGAGAGGCATCTCAATTTTGGAATATCTGGACAATCTCCTGTTGCGAGCAGACTCTCATTCGGATCTGTTGACCAACATCTCTATTACAATTCAGATCCTTCAAGAATTCGGGTGGACAATCAATTCCAAAAAATCTGCTCTGACGCCATCTGTGCGGGTCACTTATCTGGGGCTGACTCTCGTCTCTGCTCTGGCAAGGGTCTATCTTCCCTTGGAGAAGCTTCAGAAGTTGCAAAGGGCGATCAGGTTGCTGATGGAAACTGATCAGTCCTCCTTGCGCACTTGCATGAGGGCCATGGGCCTGATGGTATCCACCTTTGAAGCGATCCCGTTTGCTCAGGCTCACTCGAGGCCTCTGCAGAAAGAGATTCGGGCAAAATGAAACCGGGATCCTCGGTCATTGGACCAGAAGATTTGTTTGAGCCATCTCACAAAGTCGGCTCTCTACTGGTGGATCCAGTCACTGGTTCTGTGTCAGGGAAAGTCCTTCCTACCGCTTTTCAGGACAGTGGTCACCACGGACGCCAGCTTGTCTGGCTGGGGTGGAGTGCTGGGGAAGTTCTGTGCCCAGGGGACTTGGGCGACAGAAGAGTCCTCCTTGCCGATCAATATTCTGAAGCTGAGGGCGATCAAGTTTTGCTTGTTCCATTGGACGAGTCAGCTATGCGGTTCTCCGGTTCGGATACAGTCAGACAATACCACAGCGGTGGCTTACATCAGTCATCAAGGGGGCACCAAGAGTGCTCTGGCAGCCAAGGAGGTGGCCGAGATTCTGGTCTGGGCGGAAGCCAATGTTCGGCTCTCTCCACAGTCCACATTCTGGGTGTGGAGAATTGGCAAGCGGATTACCTTAGTCGTCAGGTGTTTGATCAAGGGGAATGGTCCCTTTATCTGGAAGTATTTCACCACCTGTGTGCCCGGTGGGGGACTCCGGAGGTGGATCTGTTTGCATCTCGCCTCAACAGGAAAGTCCAGCCGTTTGTGGCCAGGTCTTGGGATCCTCTGGCCGATGCCACAGATGCTTTGGTGGCTCCTTGGAGCAAGTATCTCCTGATTTATGCCTTCCCTCTGTTTGTCCTCCTGCCGAGGTTTCTTCGCCAGGTGGCGGTGGAAGGCATTCCAATCATAGTGGGACTGGCCTTGGCGGTCTTGGTACAGAGACCTGGTAAGAATGGTTGTGGATCCTCCGTGGCGACTTCCTCTACGGGAAGATCTGCTGTCTCAGGGACCGATCTTCCATCCTGCTTTACGGTCGCTGACTTTAACGGCTTGGCTTTGAAAGCAAGGTATTGAGGGATAGAGGTCTTTCTGGTTCAGTGATTCCTACCCTTTTGAATGCCAGGAAGTCGAGATCTTGGAAGATCTATCATCGTACGCGGAAATCGTACATTTCATGGTGTGAATCGCTGCGGCTGCACCCTTGCTTGTTTTCTATAGCTAGGGTTTTGGCCTTTTTGCAAAAAGAGGTTGAGCAGCACTTGGCGTTGGGCACTATCAAAGGTCAGGTGTCGGCCTTGACCATTTACTTTCAATGTCCATTGGCTACTAATAGCTTGATTCACACTTTTATTCAGGGGGTGCGTCATCTGGCTCCTCCGAGGAGATCCCCGTTGCCTCCGAGGGATCTAAACTGGTTTTGTCTGTTCTTCAAAAGCCTCCTTTTGAGAATATTAGGGAGATTTACCTGCTTTCCTTGTCGCAGAAGGTTGCCTTTCTAGTGGCTATTACTTCTGCTCGCAGAGTATCTGAGTTGGCGGCGCTGTCCTGTCGTTCGCCTTATTTGGTGGTCCACAGAGATAAAGTGGCCCTCCGACCTAATCCGTCTTTTCTTTCTAAGGTGGTGTCGGATTTTCATCTTAATGTTGCCTTCCTTATGTCCTAAGCCTAAGCATCCCAGGGAAATTGCCTTGCATTCTTTGGATGTGGTTCGGGTGATAAGAGTTTATCTGACGGTTATGGAGTTCTTCAGACAATCGGACTCTCTTTCCTTACGGACGGTCGTCGAAATGGTTTGGTTCCGTCTGCTGCGACCATATCCAGATGGATCAGGCAGACGGTTGTTTAGGCTTATTCGATCAAGGGTCAGGTTCCTCCTTTCCCTGTGAAGTCACATTCTACAAGAGCGCTGAGTGCTTCTTGGGCTTTTCGCCATCAGGCCTCTGTTGTACAAGTTTGTTAGGCAGCGACTTGGTCTTCTGTGCACACCTTACCAAGTTCTACAAGGTGGATTTGTTGGCATCTTCGGATGCCTCTTTTGGCCGAAAGGTTTTGCAGGCTGCTGTTTCGTAAGAGAATGTTTTTTTTTTTTTCTCTTAGGGGTCTTTTATTGGGTGAGCTCCTGTTTGGTTGAGCTTCATGTTACCCAGTTGGCTATGTTTAGCCTTTGGAGTTTACGTTACTTTCTGGTTGCGTTCTTCCCACCCCTCATGACTACACTGCTTTGGGACGTCCCATTCAGCGGATGAAGATGAGGCTTCATCTGTCAATGGACGATAGAGAAAATACGATTTTTGTAAAATCTTACCGTAAAATCTTTTTCTCTAAAGTCCATTGACTGACACAGCACCTGCCCCTCTGATTTGGGGATGTTTTTTTTTTTTTCTTCACTGCTTGCAAAAAAACTGGTTTGCTAAGCTGAGTGTGTGTGGGTTATGCCTGTGGGGACAGCCCTGTGGGCGTGTACATGTACATTTATTCCTGCCTAGACTACTCCTGCAGGGGTCAGCATAACCCATTCAGTGTATGAAGATGAGGCTGCGTCTGTCAATGGACTTCAGAGAAAAAGATTTTATGGTAAGATCTTACAAAAATCGTATTTTTCCTCAAAATTCTACAAACAATGCCCCATATTGACATCATGAAAGAAGTTTGTCTGAAATCTTTGCAAATTTATTAAAAATAAAAAACAAAAATCTTATTTACATAAAGGAGTTCTAAGGCGAGGAAGTTTTTTTCATCTAAATGCATTCTATGCATTAAGATAAAAAGCCTTCTCTGTGTAGCAGCCCCCCCCCCCCAGCACCCCGAATACTTACCTGTGCCCCCTCTCTGTCCAGTGATGTCCACAAGTCCCTCGACTGTCCTGATTCGTTGAGATACAGCCACAGCGCCATTGCCTCCCACGGCTGTCAATCAAAGTCAGCGAGCCAATCAGAAGGGAGAGGGGGTGGGGGGCGAACGGTAGCTCCGTAGCTGCAGCACGGCTCAGGTGCCTCCATAGTAAGCTGCTTGGACACTCGATAGGAGGGAGGGGCCAGGAGCAGGAAGGAGGGACCAGAGAATTGGAGGATCCAGGCTGCTCTGTGCAAAACCAACTGCACAAAGGAGTTTTGTTAAAAAAAAAAAAAAAAAAAGACAACATTTATTTTTAGTGTTCACAGCCTTTGCCATGACACTCAATATTGAGCTCAGGTGCACCCTGTTTCCCCTGATCATTCTTGAGATGTTTCTACAACTTGATTGGAGTCCACCTGTGGTAGATTCAGTTGTGTGGAAAGGCACAAACCCCTATCTGTATAAGGTCCCACAGTTGACAGTACATGTCGGAGCACAAACCAAATCATGAAGTCCAAGGAATAGTCTGTAGACCTCCCAGACAGGATTGTATTGAGGCACAGATCTGGGGAAGGATACAGAAAATGTTCTGCGGCATTGAAGGTGAGCACAGTGGCCTCTATCATCCATAAACGGAAGAAGTTTGGAACCACCAGGACTCTTCCTGGAGCGTGCTGCCCGGCAAAAACGTGACCGGGGGGAGACGGGCCTTAGTCAGGGAGGTGACCAAGAACCCGATGGTCACTTAACATAGCTCCAGCGTTTCTCTGTGGAGAGAGGAGAACCTTCCAGAAGAACAACCATCTCTGCAGCACTCCACCAATCAGGCCTATATGGTAGAGTGGCCAGCCGGAAGCCACTCCTCAGTAAAATGCACATGACAGCCCACCTGGAGTTTGCTAAAAGGCACCTGAAGAACTCACCATGAGAAACAAAATTTTCTGGTCTAATGAAACAAAGATTAAACTCTTTGGCCTGAATAGCACGCGACATTTCTGGAGGAAACCAGGCTACACTCATCACCTGGCCAATAGCATCCCTAGAGTGAAGCATGGTGGTTGCAGCATCCTGCTGTTAGCATGTTTTTCAGCTCCAGGTGCTGGGATGGAATACTAGTCAATATTAAGGGAAAGATGAATGCAGCAATGTAAGAGACTTCCTTGATAAAAAAAAACTTGCTACAGGGCGCTCTGGAACTCAGACTGGGGCGAAGGTTCATCTTCCAACAGGACAAAGATCATAAGCACGCAATCAAGATCACAAAGGAGTGGCTATGGAACAACTTTGTGAATGTCCTTGAGTGGCCCAGCCCGGACCCAGACTTGAACCCGATTGAACATCTCTGTAGAGATTTGAAAATGGCTGTGCACTGGTGCTCCCCATCCAACCTGATGGAGCTCTGCAAAGAGGAATGGGAGAAACTGCCCAAAATAGGTGTGCCAAGCTTGTAGCATCATATTCAAAAAGACTTGAGCTGTAATTGGTGCCAAAGGTGCTTCAACAAAGTATTGAGCAATGGCTGTGAATACTTATGTAAATGTGATCTTCTCTTTCCATTTTTTTTATTTTTTATATTTTGCAAAGATTTCAAACAAACGTCTTTCATGTTGTAATTATAGGATATTGTTGGTATAATTTTGAGGAAAAAATTAATCCATTTTGGAATAAGACTGTAACATAACAAAATGTGGAAAAAGTGAAGCACTGTGAAAACTTTCCGGATGCACTGTATATATTCACTCGCCATTGGGTCAAAGTCTGCTTTTTATAATAGGCTCCACCACTCCTCCAAACAAAGTCAAAAAGGACCCCAGCACTTGAATTCCCGCTATGAGGCTCAAAGAAGAGAGTAGAAAGATCACAAGGGGGATATCATTGTGCAACAAATTAATTTAAATGGTAACTTCACTTTCATGGGGAAAAAAAAGCAAATAAATGAAATGTATATACAGTGTATACAATTGTGACTCAAGTCCTATTATAATTGAATGTTAGTAAAATTAACTTTCCTTTTCAATCTTCAGCACTTTTATTTTCTGTAAAATACAATGCAATATGGCTACCTGGAGGCATTCTATACACCGATGTCTACAATAGAATACAAATCATATTTTTGGCATCCCCTGCAGGAATATTGTAATTTTTGGTGAAATACCCCCAAAGAGAAATCCCATCTAAACCTAGGTTCACATGACCCCACCCCAAAACTAAAAAAAAAAAAATGGCATGGGGTCCCCCCCCCCTCAAAAAAAAAAAAATCCATACCAGACTCTTATCGAAAATTGTCAAAAACGTATGTACTGTCTTTATTCACTTTTATATTTTTTGGGTGAATGGGTAGGGATACTATATACCCCATACTGATTCACATGGGGGGCTGGGATCTAGGGGGCTTGAAGACTCTGATAAGCCCCCCCCGCCCGCAGACCCCCAAAACCACAGCCCAGCGTTGTGGGGAAGAGGCCCTTGTCCCCATCAACCGGCTCTCCCCTGTGACAGCAGGCAGGGGTTCCTCTCCCTTACAGCCACGTTTTTTATTTTCAGAGATCTGTAAATGAGTGAACTAGAAGTTTCACATTTTACCGAGGCAGATGGTTTGTAGATCTTAGGGGACTATGAGTGCGCTGGTCACTCGTCCATTCAGTCTTCCTCTAGATTTGTAACTGAATACCTTGCATGAAGCTATGGGCAGAAAGCTGAAGGACGTGTCTGCAGGAGCCTGACACTGCACCTGTGATCCACTGAACTTGGGTACAATGCTTTGCAGATTCCTGTAGGTAGAAAAAATAAATGCACATTTTCTTTTTCTGAAAAAATATGTGCATTTATTTATTTTAAAGGTGAACTTTAGCCTTTAATAATGTAACGGTCGTGATGGTGTCTGAATGACTAAGGAACGACTGATCTCACTTCCTCAGAGAATACTTACAGTTCAGCTTTTCTTTGCACATCCCTACTAGTCAGTGCAGTAACTTGATGAATACCTACCTTATCTGATTTTAGGATTTCCAGTTCATCCTGAAGGGCCTGGCCCGGTTACTCTTGAACCCCCTCAGTCAGACATACCTGCCTAATTCAACAAAGAAGATCCAGTTCCACCAAGAATTACTTGTCCTGTTCTGGAAACTGTGTGACTTCAACAAGGTCAGGATGATACCGGTTCTCTTCTGTCTGTGCAGTCAGTGGAAAAGTCTCCTGCACGATCTGGGTGGTGTGTCTTATGGGCTTGTTGCTTCTTTTCTCACCATTGCTGTCTCTCACTCCTACAGAAGTTCCTGTTCTTTGTTCTGAAGAGCAGTGATGTCCTGGATATACTGGTTCCAATTCTGTACTTCCTGAACGATGCACGAGCGGATCAGTGTGAGACTGCACTTCCCACCTCTGTATTCACTTATGGACTCCTCTCACCTCTTCCTTTTTACTCTAAAGCTGGCCGTACACTGTTGGAGTTTTGGCTGATTCAGAGGAATTGGCCAAAAGTTTAACAGTAGGTGGCCTTGCCAGCTCTACAAAAGTAGATTACTTGTTGGACTTCTATCAAAGGAGTAAGGCTAAAAATTGTCAGCTCAACAGTATCTGCAGCCATTCAGCTTGGGTTTTCTGACAACCGACACTAGTGGCTGTCAGAATACAAAGTCCAGCAGGGGGTGTTTGTCCATGTGTGCTGTTTGGTGGATGGAGGGTGGATGGAGGGTGCTGTTTGGTGGATGCTGTTTTGGTGGTTGCTGTATGATTTATTTCATTCAGCCTACAGGCTGACTGAAAGAAATCTATTAGTGTATGGCCAGCTTATTCCTTAGCCATCTTTTATCCATTTCAATGCAAATTCTATAGGACTTTATAGAGTACATAGACCATTCACATTATATCTAAATCAGTGGTTCTCAACCTTTTTGAGATCAGGCCTGGTAAACTTTTCCAAAACGTCCCATGCCGCAACATAAAGCTTCTACTCCCAAAATAAAGTATGGGAATGCAAAACATGTATTGAAACGCTGGATGTTGCTTTTGGAAGGGGGGAATGGGGATTGTGCAGTGTGTTAAGGGATTCTGTAGAAGACCTGCTGGTTAGATAATGAGGTTATGTAGATAATGAGGTTTCTGGAGGGGGATGAAGAGCACTGTGGGATGTTGGGGGGGGGGGGGGTCACTGTGGGACACTGTTTGCAGGCTGGGGGGCACTACGGAGGGCTGGAGTCTCTTCACCAGGATGGGCAGCACTATGGGAGTTAGGCTTGTGACGGTATCAGATTTTCATGCTGCGATTAATTGATTAAGGTTTTGCCACGGTATACGGTATTATCACGGTATTCTATTATTAAATTTAAATTATTAAATTTCCACCTCACTTCAATTTCATTGCTGAATTTAGGGGCTTTGGTTCACTTATGCACATTATTATGTAGTCAGTCAGTACAGACTCTGTGAACCAGGCCTAAAATAGGTCATCAAGCAGTGTCTGGCCTAACTGGTGATAACTGGTCCTGGCGCTCGGCTCCGATCCGATGGCCTGGTCATTAAGAGGGCAAATCCTTGTGGTCAAGAAGTGGTTAAACCTGAAGGAGGTGTTGTTTATAAATTACTTTACTATTGCTTTAGGCCTGGTTCACATGTATGCGGGTTGGTGGTTCACATGTATGCGGGTTGGCGGTTCACATGTATGCGGGTTGGCGGCCCACATTTGCACAGGCATAGCAGCCCATTGATTTGAACGGGCTGCTATGCCCTCATTTTCCACAAAAAAAAGGTGCATGCAGCATTTTTTTAAAATTCAGTGGCCTTGAAATCCATCCTGCTTTTGCACCATGCGACTAACCTGCAGCTCCTGCTCTGGCAAGCTTTCTGCATTTTTTGTATACGTGGGCACGGCATTTAAAAACAGTTTGCGTGTGCAGCAACGGCAGGTAAGTCGCATGGTGCAAAAGAAGGATGCATTTCATGGCCACTGCATTTTTTTAAATTCTGCATGCACCTTTTTTCAGCTGAAAACGCAGGCATAGCAGCTCAAGCCCATTCACATCAATGGGCTGCTATGCCTGTGCAAATGTGGGCCCCCAACCCGCATACATGTGAACCAGGCCTAAAGCAATAGTAAAGTCATTAATTGGTTAAACCTGCAGGAGGACCGGTGTTTTTTTCTATTAATGACTTTACTATTGCTTTAGGCCTGGTTCACATGTATGCGGGTTGGGGGCCCACATTTGCACAGGCATAGCAGCCCATTGATGTGAATGGGCTTGAGCTGCTATGCCTGCGTTTTCAGCTGAAAAAAGGTGCATGCAGAATTTAAAAAAATGCAGTGGCCATGAAATCCATCCTTCTTTTGCACCATGCGACTTACCTGCCGTTGCTGCACACGCAAACTGTTTTTAAATGCCGTGCCCACGTATACAAAAAATGCAGAAAGCTTGCCAGAGCAGGAACTGCAGGTTAGTCGCATGGTGCAAAAGCAGGATGGATTTCAAGGCCACTGAATTTTAAAAAAATGCTGCATGCACCTTTTTTCTGCGGAAAATTAGGGCATAGCAGCCCGTTCAAATCAATGGGCTGCTATGCCTGTGCAAATGTGGGCCGCCAACCCGCATACATGTGAACCGCCAACCCGCATACATGTGAACCACCAACCCGCATACATGTGAACCAGGCCTAAAGCAATAGTAAAGTCATTAATAGATAAAAACACCGGTCCTCCTGCAGGTTTAACCACTTCTGGATCGCAAGGATTTGCCCCTTTAAGGACCAGGCCATCGGATCAGAGCGCCAGGACCAGTCATCACCAGGTAGGCCAGACACTGCTTGATGGCTATATAATAATGTAATGTGGGCTGCTATGCGTGTGTGTGTATGTATGTATGTATGTATGTATGTATATATGTGTGTGTATGTATGTGTATATATATATATATATATATATATATATATATTTATATATATATATTATTAGAGCTGCACGATTCTGGCCAAAATGAGAATCACGATTTTTTAGCTTGGAATAAAGATCACGATTCTCTCACGATTCTCTGTGTAACAAAAAAAAAAATTGGGATAACTTTACTGTTACGTTTTTTTTTTGTTTTTTTTTTATTCATTAAAGTCTATTAATAGCGTTTGAAAGACTGCTGCGCAAATACAGTGTGACATAAAATATTACAACAATCGCCATTTTTTTCTGTAGGGTCTCTGCTAAAAAAATATATAAAATGTTTGGGGGTTCTAAGTACTTTTCTAGCAAAAAAAAAACTGATTTTAACTTGCAAGCAACAAGTGTCAGAAAAAGGTCCAGTCTTTAAGAGGTTAAACTTCCTTTCTCCCTGGCAGAGGGAAGGAAAAGATACAATGTAATCATTTTTGTTTATAGTTACTGGGAGACTTAATGCTGAAAGGCATTAGCTGTGTGAGTGAATGAGTCATCCAGCTCACTGAAATGTATCAATTCACAAGTCAGACCCAGGAGCAGAGAAACTCGGTATTTTAACCACTTTACTACCAGTCACGTAACCTCTACGTCGGCTGACTTTGAGTGGTTATACCGGGATGATGCCTCTAGCTAGAGGCATCATCCCGGTACCGTTGTTTGAAGCCGACGGTCGGCTTTCCGTCGGTAACGATCGATGCGGCTCGGGAGCCGCTCGATCGTTACCCGGGGGGGCGGGAGGGGACGTCCCCCCCCTCCCGCCGCCTTCCGCGGCTTTGCTCGGGGCTACCGTCCCACCGGGAGCCCCGAGCACCCAGCCGGCACGTCCGCCGGCTGGATGGAGTCCCGATGAATGCCGGAAACGGCATCGATCGGGTCTCCGATGACGTAACCCGGAGGCGGCGTCCATGACGTCACGTCCGGGTTACTGTGCTGCAAAAGGCGGCAGATTTGAAAAACGGCTGTATGCAAAAATGCCGTTTTCGGCGTTTTGCATACAGGGAAGTGTAGTGGAGGGGTCTAGGGTCTTTTAGACCCTCGATCCCTCCATAAAGTGTACCTGTCACGACATATTGCTGTCACCAGGGATGTTTACATTGCTTGTGACAGCAATAAAAGTGATCAGATTTTTTTTTTTTTAAAAAACCTGTAATAAAGTTTAAAAAAAAAGAAAAAATAAATAGGAAAAAAAAAAAAAAAAAAATTTAGCCGTCCCCGTCACCGTTAGCTCGCGCACAAAAAAAAACGTATACGCAAGTCGAGCCGCAAATGAAATCGCTGTTCAAACCACACATGTGAGGTATCGCCGCGATCGCCAGAGCGTGGGCAATAATTAAAAAAAAAGAGCTACACTCTAACTCTAAACTGGTAACCGTTAAATAAATTTAAAGCGTCGCAGATTGAGATCTCTATTGACCGTAGTTTGTCGCCATCCCACGGGGGGGCGCAATTTTAAACCGTAACATGTTTGGTATCTATTTACTCGGCGTGACATCATCTTTCACAATATACAAAAAAAATGGGCTAACTTTACTGTTTAGTATTTTTTAAATGCAGTGAAATGTGATTTTTCAAATTTTTTCCAAAAAAATGGCGTTTTAAAGACCGCTGCGCAAATACCGCGTGACAAAAAATTTTGCAATGACCGACATTTTATTCTCCAGAGTCTGTGCTAAAAAAATATATATAATGTTTGGGGGTTCTAAGTAGTTTTCTAGGAAAAAATACTGGTTTTAACTTGTGAACAAAAAGTGTCCGAAATAGGGCTGGGGCTAAAGTGGTTAAAAATGCCACAATAACAATACCGTGGCTATGCAATACCGCGATATATCGAATTACCGAAAACCGGCATATGTCTAATGGGAGTTTAGGGGATCTGTAACTGGATGCAGGCCTGGGAGGGGAGGAGGAGAGGCTGCGGCAAGGTCACGGCCCATTGGATGAGAACCACTGGTCTAAATATCACACACACATTGGGGCCATTTTGTAAGAGGAAAAGGGGACACTGGGGAGAGCATACATATGTCCTGTAGATTGTGGAAATGTATCATAGCACCATTGTTTCTAAATTCTTATGTTCTCTGTATATCACTGCCTTGTTCTAACTACTAAATATCCATTCATATCTTGTGTAGCCCGTGTTGGCCTTATGCATATCGGAGTGTTTATACTTTTGCTGCTTAGCGGTGAGAGGAATTTTGGTGTTCGCTTGAATAAACCATACTCTGTAAGAGTCCCATTGGATATCCCGGTGTTTACAGGAACTCATGCGGACCTGCTCATTGTGGTGAGTTTTTTTATAGTGTTGGCTCCAAGTTCAGTTCTGTAAGTGCACCCGCACTGTTAGGTAATGTAATGCTGCATTTATTACTCTACAGGAGACAAATGTCACTGTAGTAGCACATTTGAGGACTCCTATTTTGCATTCGCTTTACATGAAGTTGACAAAGCATTGCAAGCAATGTTCCTGGTGTGTTCACTTCAAGCAAATGTTTACATTGTGCTCTACTGTACTTGATCACAAGTACAAATTAATAGTTGTGACATAAATCCACCATTTAGTTCCCATGCTTTGCAAGTAGCAACCATTTGAAAGGAGAGTTCCATATCCTTGACATAATCATAAATGTTTATAGATCTAAAGACAAGGCGTGCCCACCACTGGCATACACTGATCAGTTATAACATTATGACCACCCACCTAATGTTGAGTAGGTCCCCCTTTTGCTGCCAAAACAGGCCTGACCCGTCAAGGCATGGACTCCATTAGAAGCTGTCAGTATCAGATCACTGCCTCTGCCAGTTTGCCTTCTTTAAATAGTGCCTCCTGGTGCTATCACTTCCCCAGATAAGTGACGCACACACTTACGGCTATCCACATGAAAGAGAAAATTTGATTCATCAAACCCAGAACCATAGTGTGGCATTTTCCCCATTCACGCATACAAACTGCAGAGGATATAGCCTGAGAATGTTCAGTATTTGCCCTATTTGCACAGAACAAATTTATATGCAGTTTTGATGGACGAATAGTGTTTGCATTTCCATGTAAAAATGTCTACACCCTGAACCCCAATTTTGGGGCTCGGTGTTGAGGATTGCGGGCCCGCGCGCTCCCCTCCTTTAAGTATTCACTTCCATTGGGGACCTTTGTTTGTGTTTTTTTTTGGGACTTTATGCCCGCACATGTTGGGGTTCGTGTAGGGCGGTGTGGGGGGTTATTATTAATATTATTGTTATTGCCATGTTTATTGTGCTGTATTTTATGACCAACTTCACATTATGTTTTCACTTACTCACTGTGCTGGGAAGGTGTGGTGCATCTATTAATGCTGCACCCGTGGTGGACGTTTGGGACCCTGAGGCTGCTGCACCTTGATTTTCTGCATCAGACTAGATGGCCGCCTTAAAGTTGATGACCTGGAACGTCCGGGGCATCCGCGATAGGCTCAAGCGCTCAGCTGTGTTTGCCTTCCTTAAAACTCAACGGGTAGACATTCTAGTCCTTCTGGAGACTCACCTTGACGGTCAGATGCATCTTTCCTTGCGGAGACCCTGGATTGGCTGGACATACCACTCTGCATACACCTCCCACTTCAGGGGTGTTGCGATCTTGGTGGCTAAGACGGTACACTTCCAGCTTCGGGGTTCCCAGACGGACCCACAGGGCAGGTTTATATTTTTGCAGGTGTTGATTTATGGGGAACCTTTCTTGCTCTTGGCCTTCTATGTGCCTCCCCCTTTTTCAATGACGGTAATAGCGGCAGGTCTCACCTACATGTCCCAGTTCCCTAATATACCGGACATTTGGATGGGGGACTTCAACAATGTACTGGACCCCTCTTTGGATAGGCTGCTGCCCCTCCCCCAGGCTCCGTGGCAGGTGACCAGCACTAGATTTGCTCGGCTGTTGGAGGCCACGGGCCTGGTGGACTCGTGGCGGTTCCTGTTCCCTCAACGGAGAGCGTACTCATGCTTCTCTTCGACGCATCGTACCATGTCCCGTATAGATCTAATCCTGGTATCCCGGACCCTGACCCCGCGACTGGTGTCGGTGGGATTCTCCCCCGGTCATTGTCTGATCATAGTCCCTATTGGCTGACGCTTAGGCTGGACCGGAGCAAACCGCGCCCGGCCTGGCGTCTTAACCCTATGTGGCTGAGTCTGCTGCCCGGGGAGACCCCATTGGACACCTGCTGGACCCAGTTCTTTGCTGACAATGAAGGGACTGCCTCCCCGTTGGCGTTATGGGAGGCGTTTAAACTGCATGCCAAGCTCTCCCTGCAGACCCACATAAAACGGTTTAAAACAAATTCAGTGGCCGCGTACTCCCGTGCAGTGACTGAGCAGCGGGGTGCTGAGGACAGGTATCTGGCAGACCCCTCGCAGGTGAATGCCTCCCGGCTTGGGCTTTTGTCGCGGGCGGTCTCCCAGATAGAATTCGAACGAGCCAAGTCTAAGCTACTTTTCCAAAAGCAGAGAATTTTTGAGCAAGGTGAGCGAGCGGGACGCCTGCTTGCCTATCTTGTGCATTGCGAGGACAGGCCGCCAGTGGTAATTACCCTGCGTTCTACCTTGGGCGCCCCTATAACGGACTTGGAGGAGGTGACGGAGCGGTTCCGTCTCTTCTTCAGTCAGTTGTACTCGTCCCGAGCCCCCGTCGACGATACAGCGATGCATACGTTTCTGGACACGATTGATTTCCCCATGCTGTCTGAGGAACAGATCTCACTTTTGGAGGCCCAACTCGCGGAGGATGAGGTGGCGGAGGCTATGTCAAGGTTCCCCAGGTCGAAATCCCTGGGCACTGATGGTCTCCCAATAGAATTTTATGCTCATTACTCGGAAATTCACATCCCAAAACTGCTTCAATTGTTCTCTCACATGTTTGATGAATTCACCTTACCCCCCACTATGCGGGAGGCCATGATCGTGTTGATCCCAAAACCTGGTAAGGACCCTCAGTGCCCGGAATCCTATCGCCCTATCTCTCTCCTGCAGGTGGATATAAAGATCACGAGAACTGCGGGGAGAGAGTGGTGGTGACATTGGACACGGCTAAAGCCTTCGATTCCGTCGAGTGGGGTTTCTTGTGGGAATGTCATCGGCGGTTCGGCTTCGGACCCAACTTAATTAAGTGGGTCCGACTCCTGTATACTGCCCCAACTGCCAGGGTGTTAGCCAATGGGTGGCCCTCTGCGGAGTTCCCGCTGGCTCGGGGGACTAGACAGGGGTGCCCACTCTCTCCCCTGCTTTACGCCCTGGTGGCGGAGCCTCTGGCTATTGCCATTAGGGCCCACCCGGCTATACACGGATTCTGTGTGGGCCCCCTGGTGGAGAAGATTAGCATGTACGCATATGACACCCTCCTGTACCTGGCAGATTCTGGAGACTCACTGACCACGGCCCTCTCCCTTATTGAAACGTACGGCGCCCACTCTGGTCTGCAGATTAACTGGGATAAATCCCAGGTCCTCCCCGTCGACCCCCCCGGGGCCGGGGGAGACCCCCTTGGCGGGTTCCCTGCAGCGTGTAGATAATTTCAAGTACCTTGGCGTGCGGGTCACGACACGCCCCCGGGACTATATCCGGGACAATATTCAACCCCTCTACCCCCTGATTAAGGCCAAGACTCAGATTTGGTCCAGATTGCCGCTGGGGGTCATGGGTAGAGTTAACCTGGTTAAAATGGTTCTCCTGCCAAAGATCCTGTATGTTCTCTGGCATTCCCCGGTCTATCTCCCTTTGAAATATTTTAAACCGACGGATTCGCTCCTGAAGGCGTTTGTGTGGGGCAATAGTCGGCACAAACTCTCAAATTGCAGAACCCTACCAATCTCGGGGGTGTGGCATTGCCGGACTTTAACTCTTACTACCTAGCCGCCCAATTATCCCAATTATTCCACCTCGACAAAATAGATAGAACCCGCTTCCTCCTGCTGCTCTGCCCCCGGTGGTCCCATGCGTCGGGCAATCCCCTGTCGGTCATTCTGAGAGGCGGGGGAGGGGTGGCGGTGGGGGGGGGATTCAGCCCCTATGCTTCATCACTACAGCCGTATTTGGGCGCTCGTGATGACCAAATTGAGTTACCCCCCGCTCCATGCCCTCACTCCTCTGTGGCACAATGGGACTCTTCCGGAGTTCCGTACAGTGCCGGATCCTGAGTTGTGGGGAGGCGGAGGAATATATTATCTTTCCCACATTGTGACGGGATCTACCCTTCGCACCTTTGATGACTTGCGAGCCTCCTGCTCGCTCCCAGACCATATGCTATTTCGTTACTATCAACTTAGGCATGCCTTCCAGGCTCAGATCCCACTTTCTATGCCCCCCCTTCCGGTTTTGGAGATAGTTAAAAGCACTGAGCCTAGCCATTTGATCTCTATCCTGTACTCAGAGCTCCACTCACCCTCCTCTGCTTCTATAGCGTATGCCCTAAAGGCTGGTTGGGAGTCGGAGGTGGGCGACATTGATGACGAGGATTGGAGCGATGCGCTGGAGACGTGTCAGCAGGTGTCCCCCAAACTTTCTGACAGGCTAACCCAGCTATTTATAGTCCACCGCACCTACCTCACCCCAGTTAGGCTGGCGAGATATCGCCCTAACCTCTCTCAGGCCTGCCCTATGTGTCGCTCCTCCCCGGGTACGTTTCATCACCTACTCTGGCTCTGCCCCCACGTCCAGGTGTACTGGCAGCAGGTTGTGGCCTTCCTGCATGACACCATGGGGTCCCCCCTTCAACTGGACCCCAAACAATGCTTACTGGGTATATACCCAGAAGACGCTATGGATAAATCTACAAAAATCTTCCTGCAACACTCCCTTTTCATGGCCAGGAAGCTGGTGGCCAGGCAATGGATGAGGGTTTCCCACAATGGTTGAAGGAAGTCAATGCCATTTTGCCGTATCTTAGCATTATGTACAAAAACCGGGGCTTCCCCGCGAAATATCATAAGATATGGGACAGATGGCTTCAGAACCCAGCCACGTGTATCTAGTGGCTCTACTACTCCTGATATTATATGTGTGTCCCTCCCCAGGTCGCACTGCACCGCTCCAGCTGTTCCTCCCCTCTAGGATTATTATTTGCTCACCTATTTCTCGATGTTAGTATTGCACAGCATGTTTCCACCTGTGACTGTACTACTGTTTGTACCATGCTGTTTTTTTTTTTTTTTTTTCTTCTTTCACAATAAACTCTCTGTTTTTGAAAAAAAAAAAAATGTCTACACCCTAATAGCATGTGACTTTGGTTACACAATTTGTGTCTGTGTAAACTGCCATGACAGGATAAATTATTAAATTAAGGCCTCATGCAAACTGGACGTTTTTGGAGCTGCTGTTAGCAGCGTCAGACGTTTTTTTTTTTTGCAGCTATTGACGTTGTTATTCTATGGCCTCATGCACACATAGAGCTTTTAGGAGCTCCAAGTGGCATAGGCATTTTACAGCTCCAAAAAAAAACCAGGAACTGTGCGTTCTGGAGCTGCAGCTTTAGGCTGTAAAAACGTCTGACGCTGCTAAAGGCTGCATAACGCTGCTTAAAGTGCGTTAAGCCACGTTATACGTTTTTTTTCTTCCATTCAAAATCAATGGTTCCCTATGGGAGCCTATTGATTTGAATGGAAGTCGCACCGCAAGTCGGATCAGGATGATCCGACTTGCGGCGCGACTTGCGCTGTGAGAATCTTGAGGGGGAACTCCGCGCCAAAATGGGGAAAAAAACGGCGTGGGGTTCCCCCCCATGTTCCAAACCAGGCCCTTCGGGTCTGGTATGGAATTTGAGGGTAGCCCCACGCTGAAAAAAGGCGTGGGGTCCCCCCCAAAATCCATACCAGACCCTTATCCGAGCATGCAGCCCGGCAGGCCAGGAAAGGGGAGGGGACGAGCGAGCGGCCCCACCCCCCCTGGACCATACCAGACCACACGCCCTCAACATGGGGGGGTGTGGGTGCTTTGGAGCAGGGGGGGCTCTGCACCCCCCCACCTCAAAGCACCTTGCCCCCATGTTGATGAGGACAAGGGCCTCATCCCCACAACCCTGGCCGGTGGTTGTGGGGGTCTGCGGGCAGGGGGCTCATCGGAATCTGGAAGCCCCCTTTAACAAGGGGCCCCCCAGATCCCGGACCCCCTCCCTATGTGAATGGGTATGGGGTACACTGTACCCCTACCCATTCACCCCATAAAAGGCAGTGTGTGTAAATAACAACAGGAGACGTTTTGGAAAGTTTATTAAAAATCTTCATCCCATCTTCTCCCTCTCCGGTCTTCTGCTCATTTGCTGTTCTCTTCTTGTCTCCTCCTCTCCGGTCTTCTGCTCTTTTGCTGTCCGCTCTTGTTGTCTTCTCCTCTTCGGTCTTCTGCTCTTCTTCTTCCTCCAGTCCTCCTCCTCCGACGTCTCCGGTGATTATGCCGGTCTCCGGTCTCTGCAGCTTATTATATAGCCATTAGGGGCGTGGCCGCCAGATGATGTCATCGGGAGACCCCGCCCCCTTATGTCACAGATGACGTCATGAATGAAGGTACCAACGTCCTAATCGATGTATAGAATGAAATTTAGAGGCATAATGGACTTTGATGGTACCATAAACACTGGATGTACACTAGAGATATCGATAAAAAATACAAATTTATTACATCATCATAAAATTATCAATGAAAAATAAATACACATAAACAGGTCATTTAAAAAAAAATACATCACATTTGGAAAAGCTCTAGATACCATGGATGAACTAAAAGAAAGCATCCTCATGAATAGTGCCCAAAGGGTCCTGGAAGTTTTAAGATTCTGATTTATAAAAAATGATTAAGCCAAAACAGAAAATGTTTTTTCATGGCCAAACTGTAAATACATGCAAGTATATTAAATGTTCTAAGTAACTGCCCACTCACTCTAATGGCTTGTCTCACTAGGTAAGTATGTAGGGAAGTTATGAAAATATTGTCACCCCCAACAGCATGTTTGTTACAAGGTCTTCTTCATACCATGTACATCAATATGTGTAGAATCATCTACTGGCTAAAGGGAACAAACGCATCCTTTGCACACTAGCAGGGATACATGGGAAGCTCTATAGTACCTTTTTGTATGACCAGACCAGCTTGCACTTACAAAAATAAGTCCAGAAATGGCAGCCCTGGTGGAAATTTCCGGAGTTATTTCTTAAATATACATAAATATTGCAGGTACAAATAATGGGGAACAAGTTTTGCACCTGTTAATAGCTTTTGACTGTAATTGTAGCTGGCTTATGATATATTACCACTTTGCTGCATATTTTTCTAACTTTGTCTTCTTTTACAGGTTTTCCACAAGATCATCACCAGTGGACACCAACGTCTGCAGCCTTTGTATGACTGTCTGCTTACCATCATAGTTAATGGTACAAAATTTAATTACTAGGAACGAGAGTGATTTTGTCTTGGCTTGGAGGGTTAATCCTCCTTTTCTGCGTTATGTTTTTGCCCACATGGTGGCACATCCAGAATTACTGGTACATTGGCAGATGAGCAATGGAAGTTAAAAAATAGTCCTCACTGCATTACCAGATGTGTTACCAATCCACAAAAAAGAATCTGTGTACTTTAATGAAAGTCAGACATGACTATGACCATGTGTGAACAATAGTTTTATTTTTAAAACCTTTTTTTTTTTTTTTCTGTTTATCTTAAACTGCCATTAAGGTTGTGCTTTTTCTGTACACACGCCTGGCTGTTAACATGCTTATATCAATAATTATGTGATGCTTAAGTCTGGGCAATTACTAAATAATTAATATTGCACACCCCCCAAACTGATAAATGATCTAATGCTGACTTTTCTATGAATGGGATGAAACAAATATCACTTGGTGTTATTCCAGGGTCTGGCAGTCTTCCCCCCTGCCTTTGGGAACAAAAAGTACTGAGGAATACCCAGTACTTCTAGGGAAACGGTGTGTTTCACTCCTTCCCTCCACATGCAGGTGCATGGCACTTGGCCCATCACTGTCAGAATGGGATGTCCTTTCTTAGCTCCAGGGGTTGGACGCAGCAGTGGGGGAGTGAAGAAAAGCACATAAGGCTGGAGAGTATAGGTAGACCTAAAAAAAAAAGAAAACCAACAAACCTATGACTTAATCTGGCCATACAATATGCGAAAAATAGCAATTTTTAAAAACGAAAGAATTTTCGGAAGGGCTAAAGATACTACAATCATGTAGCAACCACATTTCAAAAGATAAACGTTCAATTGACATAAATTAACCGGTTTATCGTTCGATTTAGTCACATTAGAAGGGAAAGGATGAAATAAAATTGACCTCTCCACATCCTTTCTGTGTATGCCTGCATGGTGTATCATACATTCATTTTGGTAAGATCTTTCTGTCCCTCTTCATTCTCATTGTCTTCGCTTTGTTAGCGTTCCTGTAGCTTTTCATCCAGTATGGATAGTTACATAGTTACATATAGTTACATAGTGAGGTTGAAAAAAGACATCAGTCCATCCAGTTCAACCTATGATGTGTGTGTGTGTTTGCTTTTAGCCGTACATTGTATACCCCTGTATGTTGTGGTCTTTAAGGTGTCCATCTAACAGTTTTTTGAAACTATCAATGCTCCCTGCTGATACGACTGCTTGTGGAAGAGAATTCCACATCCTTACCGCTCTTACAGTGAAGAACCCCTTACGCACCTTAAGGTTAAACCGCCTTTCCTCTAGTTTTAGTGAGTGGCCACGTGTCTTATTGTATCTCCTTTCTCTGAATAGTTTGTTCCTTATGCTCGGGTCGCCAGTACAGTATTTGTACATTGATATCATATCCCCCCCTCAATCGTCTCTTCTCCAGAGAGAATAAGTTCAGGGCTTGTAGTCTTTCTTCATAGCTGATGTCCTCCATCCCCCTAATTATTTTTGTTGCCCTTCTCTGGACTTTCTCCAGTTCCAGCACATCCTTTCTGAGGACCGGTGCCCAGAACTGGACAGCATACTCCAGATGTGGCCGGACCAGAGTCTTGTAGAGCGGGAGAATAATCTCTTTATTTCTGGAGTGAATCCCCTTTTTTATACATCCCAGTATTCTGTTGGCTTTGCTTGCTGCGGCCTGGCATTGCATGCCACTGCCAAGCCTGTTGTCTACCAGTACCCCTAAGTCCTTTTCCATCCTAGACTCACCCAGAGGTTCCCCCCCTAGCGAGTAGCTTGCTTTCTGGTTTCTGGCCCCCAAGTGCATTACTTTACATTTTTCAACATTAAATCTCATCTGCCATGTAGTTGCCCACTCCGTTATTTTGTTCAGGTCCGCTTGCAAGGTTTCCACATCCTGCATAGAAGATATTGGCATGCCTAATTTAGTATCATCCGCAAATACTGAGATTGTACTAGATATCCCCTCCTCTAGATCATTTATGAAAAAATTAAACAGGATTGGTCCCAGGACAGAACCCTGGGGGACCCCACTTTCCACACCCGCCCAATCCGAGTACTCCCCATTAATCACCACCCTCTGTACTCTCCCCTGGAGCCAGTTCTCTATCCAGGTACTCACCTTATGGTCCATACCTATCTTCCTTAGTTTGTACAGTAAGCGTTTGTGGGGAACGGTGTCGAAGGCCTTGGCAAAGTCCAGATACACCACATCCACAGGCTTACCTTTATCTAGGTGGCAGCTCACTTCATCATAGAAGGTTAATAGATTGGTTTGGCACGAACGATTTTTCATGAATCCGTGCTGATTAATACTTATAATACCGTTTTCATTACTAAAGTCTTGTATGTGGTCCCTTAACATCCCCTCCAATATTTTGCAGACTACAGATGTTAGGCTGATCGGCCTATAGTTACCCGGGATATATCTCGGCCCCTTTTTAAATATTGGTACCACGTTGGCTTTTTTCCAATCAGCTGGCACCATACCCGTCTGTAAACTATCCTTAAAGATCAAGAATAATGGTCTGGCAATCACCTGGCTGAGCTCATTAAGAACCCTCGGGTGCAAGCCATCCGGTCCCGGGGATTTATTTATGTTAAGCTTCTCTAGTTTAGCTCTAAGTCTATCTTCTGTTAGCCATGGCGGCACTTCCTGAGGTGTATTATTTAGTTCGGCCTTACAAGCTGGGTTCGTGTAGACCCCCGTTTCCTTTGTGAAGACTGAAGAAAAGAAATTCTTCAGTCTTCACAAAGGATCATGTGAATGAGAGGACCATTGCCATAGCGAAGCTTGGTATCATGGCAATACAACAGGCACAGGAAAAGAAAATTAGAAGAAGACCATGGACCAAGCACTTCCTGTGGAACTGTGAAATATTAGCTGAATGTGTATTTGAGCTTGTGTAGACGAATACTGCATAATGCCGGCCATACACTGAACAAAAAATTAGGACAAAATTCTATTGTTTCGAACGTTCGGCTAATTTTCTGAGAGTTGGTGGATGACGAACGATAATCGGTTTCTAGATTTGAGCACAAATAGTTTGATTGAAAATTTTGAAATATTTTTATTGAATGAATTTGTAAGGTTAGTGGCTTTTTTGCACAGGAAAAATCGTTCATTTTTTTTTTTTTTTTTTGGTGTGCGCAGGTTCAAAAAAACTTTATCCTGGAAGTAAACAAATTTGTGATACCGTAACATACAGACACAACGATTTTTTTGTCCACACAAGCTCAAATACACATTCAGCTAATATTTTTCATGGTTCCTCAGCTATTGCTTGGTCTATTGTCATCGTCTAGTTTTCTTCTCCTGTGCCTGTTGATTTGCCATGATACCAAGCATTGCTATGGCACTGGTCCTCTCATCCACATGATCCATACTGGATAGAAAGCTACAGGGAATCCAGTTAATTTATGTCTATTGAACATTTATCTTTCGAAATGTGGTTGCTACATGATGGTGGTATCCTTAGCCCTTCTGAAAATTATTTGTTTTTTAAAATCGCGATCATCCGATTTTTCATATAGTGTATGGCCAGCTTAAGGCGGGTAGTGGCAGACACAACGCCATAAAGCATTACTTTGGCTATGTCCTAATTATAGTGGAACTTATTTTTGTCTTCAATGTTCTGCATTAATTTAACAAAATAACACTGACCATGGAGTGGTAAGTGGGGTCCCCCAGGGCTCAGTCCTGGGACCAATTTTGTTCAATTTATTCATCATTAAGATAGAGGACGGAATCAGTAGCTCAATCTCCGTTTTCACGGATGACACAAAGATATGCAGGGCAATAACTTCTCATCAATATATAGAAATCTTACAGAATGACCTGAACATAATAACAGAGTGGGAAACTACATGGCAAATGAGATTTTATGTAGAGAAGTGTAAGGTGTTACACTTGGGGGCATAAAACATAAACGCCAATTATGCTCTAGGGGGGAGGACCTCTGGGGGAATCCAGGATGGAGAAGGATTTGGGGGTTCTAGTTGAAGATGTAGAGAAGATCTAGGTTCTAAACTAGAGAAACTTAACATAAATAAATCACCGGGACCGGATGGCTTGCACCCGAGGTTTCTTAAAGAGCTCAGCCAGGTGATTGCCAGACCATTATTCTTGATCTTTAAGGATAGTCTACAGACGGGTATGGTGCCAGCTGATTGGAAAAAAGCCAACGTGGTACCAATATTTAAAAAAGGGCATCCCGGGTAACTATAGGCCGGTCAGCCTAACATCAGTAGTCTGCAAGATTTTGGAGGGGATGCTAAGGGACCACATACAAGACTTTAGTAATGAAAATGGTATTATTAGTAGTAATCAGCATGGATTCATGAAAAATCGTTCTTGTCAAACCAATCTATTCATCTTCTACGATGAAGTGAGCTGCCACCTAGTTAAAGGTAAGCCTGTGGATGTGGTGTATCTGGACTTTGCGAAGGCATTTGACACCGTTCCCCACAAACGCTTACTGTACAAACTAAGGAATGTAGGTATGGACCATAGGGTGAGTACCTGGATAGAGAACTGGCTCCAGGGGAGATTACAGAGGGTGGTGATTAATGGGGAGTACTCGGATTGGGCGGGTGTGGAAAGTGGGG
This sequence comes from Pelophylax lessonae, assembly GCF_965119305.1. Lineage (NCBI taxonomy): Eukaryota > Metazoa > Chordata > Amphibia > Anura > Ranidae > Pelophylax > Pelophylax lessonae. The sequence continues at coordinate 76,779,352 of NC_138778.1, read as the reverse complement.
TCCCCCAGGGTTCTGTCCTGGGACCAATCCTGATTAATTTATTCATAAATGATCTAGAGGAGGGGATATCAAGTACAATCTCAGTATTTGCGGATGATACTAAACTAAGCATGCCAATATCTTCTATGCAGGATGTGGAAACCTTACAAGCAGACCTGAACAAAATAATGGGGTGGGCAACTACATGGCAGATGAGGTTTAATGTTGAAAAATGTAAAGTAATGCACTTTGGCATCAGAAACACGAAAGCAAGCTACTCACGGGGGGGGGGAACCTCTGGGTGAGTCTAGGATGGAAAAGGACCTGGGGGTACTGGTGGACAACAGGCTGTCATTTATCTCTGCTTCTTCCTTCCTCTGCTATAAGCATGAGTCACTTTTTTTCAGTTTTTCTGACACCGAGAGAAAAATAGTGACAGGGGAGGGAACAGTCTGTGATTGGCAGCTCTCCGAGCTCTCCTAACTGATATAACTTCAGCTCTCCGCTCCCTGCTTTTCAGAGCTGAGAGATCCTGTTTAAATTCTGCACTTTGAATGGATGCAGGGGAAAAACCGCTGTAGATAGACAGGTACAACTTATGTAGGATGATTGTTTTATCTCTGTGTTTCATCTGATGCCAGACACTTCACTGGGTATATATAAGGGTTTACAACCACATTAAGTTAAAAACCTTTATTCTTTAGAACCACTTTAATGTGTTGTGTACTGTAATCAACTTTTAGCTGTGAAAGGTTTTTCTACTGCCTTCTTTTTTACTTTTTTTCTTTTATTGGTGCTTGCAGTATCTCCATACTTGAAATCCCTCTCCATGGTGGCTGCCAACAAGCTTCTTCATCTCCTTGAAGCTTTCTCCAGTCCTTGGTTCCTCTTCTCATCTCCACAGAATCATCATCTCGTCTTCTTCCTGCTTGAGGTTTTCAACAATATTATTCAGTACCAGTTTGATGGTGAGTCAGTTTGCTCTTTCTTTTTTTACACTTTGTTTTTCCTGTCACATGTATTTATCATAATGATACAATTCTTTGGACGATCTTCTTTAAAGTCTGCCAATTTCTCTTTTCTTTTTACTATGTATAGGTAATTCTAGTTTAGTTTATGCTATTATTCGAAAGCGCACTGTATTTCACCAGTTAGCAAACCTGCCTTCAGATCCTCCATCCATACAGAAAGCGCTGCAACGCAAAAAGAAAACAGCCGAGCCAATATTACGCACAAACTCTCAAGAGGGAGCATCAATGGAAGGCTCACGCCCCGCTGTCCCAGCAGAGCCTGGCACTCTCAAAGCAAGTCTCATAGCCACACCTGGTAAGCATTAAAGAAGTATAGTGTTGTATATGTCGTCTGTATTTCGTATAATGAGGAGTAACAAATATAATGAGGGGAATTTACTAAGGCAGGAGCAGACAGAAAAATGAGCAGCTGTGCATGGTAACAAATTAGCTTAAGGCCCCTTTCACACTAGTGTGACTTGTCCTGCGATTTTTGACCGCAAAATCGCATGACAAGTCGTTTTCCATTATTTTCAATGAGCTCCATTCATATCAGTGCATTTTGAAGTCGCATCGACTTCAAAGTAGTTCCTGCACTACTTTGCCACGATTTGATTGCGTTTTGAGCCATAGCCATTGCTTTCAAAATCGCGGCAAAGTCGCGTCAAAATGGCGACGCAAAATTGCGGTAAAATCACGTCGCATAAGTGTGAAAGGGGCCTAATGCTTATATTTTCAAAATTTTAGGCGGTATTAAAGTCAATATGTTTTCCTAAAACAGATAGAAATAACAAAATTACAGGTATTTGTGTTTGTTTGTTTTTTTTTTTGTTTTTTATTTCCTCCTCCAAGCTTGGCTTTTCTTTTTTTTTTTTTTTTTAAAGGTATTTTTATTAATACAAATGAATGCATACAACAACCAAAAAACAATGGCAACAAGCCAGTTCCAAAAAGACAGTGAATATAAAAGGAATTACTTGCATAATGACCAAACAGCCACCAGTAAAATCAAGCATAATAAACCATCTCGAACTGCATTAGAAACTGAACCCCCTCCCAAAGTATCCAACCTACATGTAAACAAAATCTTAATTTGAGTACTGGTACTGTATTAAGAACACACACAACAGAAATTATTTTTTTTTAAGTGGGGCCAAGCAATATCCATGAACATGGAGAAGCAACAGCACCTCACAAGCAACATGGAGGGTCAAGCAGTATTCGTAGGGGTACCCACAGTAATGCTCAGGATTTTCCCCCTCAATCTAGAACCCTCCTACACCTCCAGGGTTCCCGATAACCGAATCTACCCAGACCAACCACATTTTCTCAAATTTTTTCGGGCAACCCCTAGCCATATAGGTAAGCTTGTAGAGCGGCAAGACATTATTAATGAGAGAAACCCAAGCCCCCACAGAGGGGGGATCAGGACTCTTCCATTGCAGTGCAATCATCTTTTTAGCGTAAAAGAATAGGATATGGGATAACACCTTTTGAGACTGCCGAAGGTCTTCCTCAGCCAGGTTCCCGAGTAGGCACCTGTCAGGAGAGCAGGCATTCGGAAGAGCCAGCTTTTCTTCCATGAGTCGACACACCCTCTTCCAGAAGTCCTGAACCCTGGGGCATGCCCAAACCATATGAAAAAAAAATCACCTTTTGGGTGCCTTACACCGGTGACATGCTGCAGAGGGAAGCCTACCCATGTGGTGTAATCTATGCGGAATATAATAAATCCTGTGCAAGTAATTGATTAGTATCACTCTGTCACCGGCTGCTACAATCCCAGCAAACTGGGACTCAAGCAGCTCGTCCCAGGCTTCCTCCTCCCAACTGTGGCAGCTCTGAACTCCAACGGTCTTTAAGTTTAGTCAGTTTATTCTTCTGATCCATCAGGAGTAAAGAGTAATATTTAGAAATAAGTTTCCCATGATCAGCATTCATAAGTTCCCTCTCCAGTCGTGCTGTCACCAAGTGCACCCCTGTAAGGCCAAATTGTGCTGCCACCGCATGCCGAAGTTGCTGATAAAGAAACCAGCAGGTAGAGGGTACACCTAGTTCCAGTCGAAGGACCAGGAAGGACTTAAACGCATGTTCCTCAAACAACTGGTGTGCATATTTCAAGTCAAAGCTCGCCCATCTTCGAGGATCCGATAATTTATACAACTCTGGCAGCCCCGGGTTATAAGAGATTGAATAAAGGAGGATCCCCCAGGCGTTTATTACAAATATGAGTAATTTTATGCGAGAGCCTCAAAATCCCCGCCCCACCTGAGGGGTATGGACCTTTCCTATACAGGGAATTCAGGAGGGCCTCAAAGGATCCCATCACTGCCACCGAAATAGTTACCGCCGCATTCGGGGCCGGCTTCCCTCCCCAAATAAAGGACGTGAGTATGGTCTCGATAGCTCTAAAAAGTGATTTTGGGAGATACACCGGGGCTTGCCAAAAAAGATATAGGAAACGGGGTAAATATATCATTTTAAAAATACTAATTCTCCCCATCAGATTAAGAGGCAACTTGACCCACGTTGACAGAGTCAAGTTAAGTCTCTGTATTAACGGAGTAATATTATTATCTACATAAGCTTGTATAGGTTGTTGAACCGTCTCCCCCAGGTACTTAAATTTGGGAACCACCTGAAGCGCATGTGGAATAACTATGTTAGATGACAGGGTAGGATCAAAAGGAAAGACCACCGACTTATTCCAGTTAACTTTAAACCCAGAGTATCTCCCAAAGGTTTCAATCACCTCCAGGGCCACCGTCAACGACCCCTCATGATCTGCCAAATAAAGAAGCATGTCATCAGCGTATAGGGACGTTTTCTCTACCAAGTGTCCCACCCTACTTGTATCCTCTTGTCCCTCCTAAGTAGGGCCGCTAATGGTTCTATGGGCATGGCAAACAACAGGGGCGACAAAGGGAACCCCTGTCTGGTACCATGACACACAGAAAAAGGCTCAGGGATACTGCTATTAACACAAAGTCTAGCCATCGGAGAGTCATACAGTAGTCTAACCCAGTGGTCCTCAACTCCGGTCCTCAGGGCCCACTAACAGGCCAGATTTTAAGTATTACCTTGGGGAGATGCAGACTAGAGTACTGCAATCACTGAGCAGCAAATGATATCACCTGGGATGTATTTCAGTTATCTTGCAAACCTGGCCTGTTAGTGGGCCCTGTAGGCCAGGGTTGAGGACCACTGGTCTAACCCATCTAATAAACTTTGGCCCAAAACCCAGCCGTGCAAGGACCGCAAACAGGTAGGGCCATTCCACAGAGTCAAACGCCTTATGAGTATCCAAAGACCCCACCACCCTGGTGTCTGTGGCCTCCGTAGGGATTTGAAGATTTGTGAATAGCAGGCACAGGTTTATTGCCGTAGAGCGTCCCGGAATGAATCCCATCTGATCCGGGTGGATGATTTTAGAAACAAGCTTGGCTTTTCAGTTGTCCCCTGGCTATGCTGCTTGACGCCCATTCTGTCTGTTCCATTGGGATCTATTGAGTCCTGTACAAGTCTCCATTATGAGCATGCTTCTGCTCTTTTCCCAAGTCTGCACACAGTTGCTCAGAGCACCACACACACAGTCAAGATGCGAGAGGGGCACACAGAGGAAAAGGCACACCATTTAACTGGGTACATTGCTATACAATTAAAAACAAAAAAATTTAAATACACCCCTAAATACCTACAGTAAAATTACTCTCCCGTCAGAAATTAATACATTTTGTTTAAAGTGTAAGTTCACCTTCAACAAGAATTTTCAAATATCCACTTATGCAATTCAATATCCTGTGAAAAGTACATAGCAGTGCTCCACCTGTTGTAAATGGTGAGCATCCTTCCATTACACATGTAGTTGTAGGGGTGGGCGGTAAAGGTTCCCCCAAAAAAAAAAGAAAACGCTGGCCCCCTCATCCCCCTCCATTTTGCTGGACAGGCTGAACATTTCAATATTGCACCCCCTAGAAAGTGCTCTGGGTCATTCACACTGCGTGTCTGCACAATGCCCTCTCCCAGCTCCAGCTGAGCTCAGCAGCAGCCACTTTGGGATGTTTAAGCTGCATGTGTGCGCAGTGAGCACTTCTTTAGCTGAGCTCAGGGAGAATAATTTACCAATACAGGTCAGTCTCAGTCTTAAGAAAGAAAATCCCTTTTGTTAAGTCTTATCTCACATCGTCCAGTGTTTGCAAAGATGCAGATCCAGGGTGGTGACTTATGGAGGGTACTTAGGGGGCTTTCCTGGACAGTTTCTGACATACTATGACATACTAGGGCCAGCCATACACATTAAGATTGCTCTTGTTCAGCCTATGGACTGAACAAGAGAAATGCATAGATTTCCCCCATCTACTCTAAACTGCATGGATGGAGAAATCTGCCCTGCCAGCTATTGTATTCTGACAGCTGCTGCTCTCATAGCTGTCAGAATGACTGAACAGTGACTGCAGCTGATTGGCTGCAGTCACTGTATAGCTCAGAGTTTACCACCCAGCTCCTTCAATTTTCAGATGAAAATTTGTCAAGCTGGTTGGTGCCTACAGGGCCACTTAATGCTGGAATTTCATCTGATTCAGCAGGAGCTGGCATGTGTATGGCCAGCATAAGCATGCTAATCAAGCCTGCTCATAACTAATAAAGCCCACAGGAATACTGTTCAGATTGGCACTCCTTCCTTAAATCTGAGTCTATGAAATGAAATTCTAGGTTGGTTTTAGTGAATTCATTTCTATAGTGCTTCAAAGTTGAACCACTAATGAACCACTTGCCTACCGCAGATATACTGTGGCAGGCTGGCTCGGCTGTGCAAACCGACGTATGGGTACGTCGGTTCGCGGGAGCGCTCCTGTGGGCACGCGTGCATCACCGGAGGCACGCACCCACCCCCGTTAGGAAGTGGGGAAGCCGATCCACAGGCACCCGTGATCACTCCCCACTTTAAGAGAACAATGGTCTGCTGTTGTAAACAGCAGACTGTTGTTCTCTCTGGAATGAACATTGAGAGCTTGTGATCCTCCTGTTTAGGATCACAGGTCTCTGTGTTGATTCCAGAAGTACCCCCCTAATACAGGTAGAAAACACTCCCCTAGGCTAACACTTAACCCTTTGTTCACCCCTGGGTTAACCCCTTCCCTGCCAGTGTCATTATTACAGTAACGGTGCATATTTTTAGCGCTGATTACTGTAGTAATGTCACTGGTCCCCCCCAAAAGTATAAAAAATGTCAGGGGTCTGGTCTGTCCGCTTCAAATGTTGCAGTCAGGCTAAAAATCGCCACCATTATTAGTAAAATAAAAATGACCTAAATCTTTCCCCTAATATGTAGACGTGATAACTTTTGGGAAAACCAATCAAAATACGCTTATTGGCATTTTTTTTTACCAAAAATATGTAGCAGAATACAAATTGGCCTAAAATATTGAAAAAAATAGATTTTTACATTTTTCTTTTTTATTGGGAATGTTCTATAGCAGAATGTAAAAAATATTATTATTTTTTTTTCCAGAATTGTCGCTCTTCTTTTTTTAGTTTATAGCGCAAAAAATAAAAATCGCACAGGTGATCAAATACCATCAAAAGAAAGTGCTATTTGTAGGAAAAAAGGACATCAATTTTATTTGGGTACAGCATCGGACGACCGCGCAAGTGTCCGTTAAAGTAACGCAGTGCCGAATCGCAAAAAAATGGCCTAGACATTAAGGGGGCAAAACCTTCTGGTCCAGAAGTGTTTAAATTAAAACTCCTAAAAGTGCTTTTAAAAAAATGCAGACACTTTTTTGTTGGTTTGGCCAACATTGCACATAGTATTCCAATTAAATTATGGATTTTACTTGTTATGTAAATATCAGAAACTCTAATATAGGGGATGTTCTTGCGGGGGTCGTACGGTCATGAAAAACCTGGAAAAGTTATGGAATTGTAAAATGGCAATTTCCAGGCCTGGACAGGTTTTGGAAAATAATTTACCCGCAAAGTTTTTGGAAAAGTCATGGAAATTTTAGAGAAAGCCGCCACTTAGTGTAGCAGATGTAAATAATTTTATTGACACACATTAAGAAATTACATGGAGGTGTAAGCGTTTATCATCATAGCTTGGCGTCCTTCCGGGTCCGCGGTGTTTCCGTCCCTGAGGCTGGCCAGCACCCGGGAGATGACACTAGGGGAGAACCAATCGGGATTCAGTCAGATCCAGGGAGCGGTTCACGCTTTCTCCGAAACAGGTTACGCGTCATCACGTTCGTGCGGTCCTCTGGTGAGGAATGCGCTTCACCGCTGCCTCAATCTGACTGAGTCTCCTGATTGGTTCTCCCCTAGTGTCATCTCCCGGCTGCTGGCCAGCTTCAGGCATGGAAACACCACGGACCTGGAAGGATGCCGAGCTATGAAGATAGACGCTTCCCTCCATGTAAGTTTTTAATATGTGTCAATAAAATTATTTACATCTGCTACACTGAGTGGCGCCTTTCTCTCTTTTCTGCGTGGGACTGTTGCTTCGGCCTAACAAAGAGCTGCCCTCGATGTAAGCGCCGCATTTGTGCATCTGTGCCATCCATACCAGACCGGCTGCACCTTATCCCTCATGACTGCCTGAACTGAAGCTTTATCCCCAAGCAGGAGCGCCCGTCAAATCTTTTTATTTCTCCAGTATATTCGAATATAGTTGATAATATTGGTTGAATTACAATAGTTACCTTTTGCGCGATCCGTCACGTAACGTTCTCTGCGTGGGGTAACCTTTTTTACAGTCTATGGGGGTAACGCAGTTTCAGCTAACGTTAGTGTGTAGCAATGCCAGGGAAATGGGTGTAACATGGATTTTCTTCTTATTTAACATGTATACATAGACATTTCATGAAACATTAGGTCATGAATATTTACTTGAAGTCATGGAATTTTATTGGTAAAAATGTGTATGAACCCTGTCTTGGAAACTGTTTATGCTTAATTTATTTTAAACGTGCCATCAGTCATATTTATATGGTCAAATTTAAAACAGCGCTAGCATATACAAATTGCAAACAGTGAATATAAATAATTGTGAACAAATTATCATAAATGGCATATAAAAATATAAATGATGAGTCCTTTTTAAAAGTGATAAAATCCAAAAGGTGCTCCAGTGCAGATAAAACTATACAAGGTGCTCCAAGGTGACAGGTGACCCCGACGCACTTCCGGTACGGCTCTGATGCATCATCACTTCCGGCTACACTTCCTGGATCGGCAGTGGAACGCACGCCACCAGCGGCATCCACCACCATCTGTTATCTTAACCACTTGCCGACCGCCGCACGACTATCTACGGCGGCGGTCAGCCCCTCACAGGCAAAGTGACGTAGGTCTACGTCGCTCGCCTGTGAGGGTTTAGGGAGCGAGCGCGTGCCGCCGGAGGCGCGCGCCCGCTCCCGCGTGGTCACGGACCCCCCCGCGCGTGTGACCGGCGGACCCGATCGCCGCCGGCCACTCTGCGATCGGCGGGGGAGAGGGAGAAAGTCAGGCAGCTTGTGTAAACAAGCTGCCTGTCATTCTCCTCTCTGTATGAGAGATGATCACATGGATCTACTATGTAGATCCATTGATCACTCTGCATACAGTTGAAGCCACAGCCAATCACAGTTAGAATCACGCCCCTAGGGACACACACAGCCCCTCCCTCTCAAATAAAGTTAACCCCTTCACTACCAGTGTATTTTTACAGTAACAGTGCATATATATAGCACTGATTACTGTAGAAATGTCACTGGTAACCCCAAAAGTGTCAAAAATGTCAGTCAAGGGTCCGATCTGTCCGCCGCAATGTCGCAGTACCGCAAAAAAATTGCAGAACGCCGCCATTACGCGTTAAAAAAAAAAACAACAAAAATGACAAAAATCTTTCCCTTTGTTAGTAAACGCAATAACTTTTGCGCAAACCAATCAAAATACGCTTTTTGCGATTTTTTTTTTTTTACCAAACATAGGTAGCATAAAACAAATTGGCCGAAAATATTAAAAAATTTTGATTTTTACATTTTTTTGGGGGGAATTTCATATAAAAAAAAGGGAAAAATATTGCTATTTTTGCAAAAGTTACGCTCTTTTTTTTGTTTATAGCGCGTGATCAAAAAATCGCACAGGTGATCAAATACCGCCAAAAGAAAGCTCTGTTTGTGGGAAAAAAAGGACGCCAAATTCGTTTAGGTACAGCGTCGCACGACCGCGCAATTGTCCGTTAAAGTCACGCAGTGCCGAATCGCAAAATACCCTCTGGTCGTTTAGCAGCCAAATCCTCCGGGGCTTAAGTGGTTAAACACACTGCGATTTTTATACTGATGTTTGTGAGTATGTTTTTAATCTTTTTGCGGCAATAAAATTGTTAAAGCATACTACACTATATGCGGTCCTTTTGTTTTTCCACTTGGGGTCCACGGAGGAGACTCGGACCAGTTCTACCCAAGGAGATACTAGCTGTCTTGTGATATCCCATAGAAGGAGGCTTGGTGTAACACCCCAATTGAAATTTCAAGCTATATATATCTGCTGTTGCGGTGATTAGGGAACTGAGAGGGGTCACCTGTCACCTTGGAGCACCTTGTATAGTTTTATCTGCACTGGAGCACCTTTTGGATTTTATCACTTTTAAAAAGGACTCATCATTTATATTTTTATATTTTATATGCCATTTATGATAATTTGTTCACAATTATTTATATTCACTGTTTGCAATTTTTATATGCTAGCGCTGTTTTAAATTTGACCATATACTTCTATCTAAGCTTTACTTAGAAATACAGCAGCTGCATCATTTTATTTTAATATTTTTAATTCATTATACGTATACATTTTTACAATTTTATTTTATTTGCACGAAACTAATATTCACCTTTATTCACTTTATACCATAAGCACAGGTTCTAATTTAAAGTTTACACATCAGTCATATTTGTATTTAATGTATTTTCTAAAAAAAATGTCTGAATATTTATTTATCTTCTTTACTTAATAGGTATAGAAAAGCTTACTGAGAAATCCCAGGTATCCGAGGATGGCACACTACGAGCTGTTGACCCTGAAGTTCCATCAGCACCTGGAGAGAGTGGACCATCCCGTCCCCTGAGTGACACAGAGTCTCAGACTGGGGTTTGTGGATGTTTTGTCAAATTCAAAAAAACTAAGATAAAATGTGTTCTCAGGACCTCTTAAAAAAAAAAAAGAAAAACCCATATTGTTATATACCATGAGGAAACTGTCGGAATACATACACATAGAGGGGGAAAAAATGTTAAAAACCAGACCTAGAGCTTAACCTCAGTATATCAAAATCTAGAATGTATCCCTAAATAAGTGAGCGACCCAGCAAATCGCTTGACACATGTAAAGGATTCATTGTTAAAACCGTGCTCCACAGAACTCTAATTAAAAAAAACAATAGAATCATAAAACAAGAGTGCATATGAAATGCAGGGGGCACTAGCGATAAACCCACGGTCTGTAATGTGCATTCAACTTCATATGATAATTAGTGTGAAAAAAATAAATAAAAAAACTAATATGTAGTGTATGTGTATGTGTGTGTATATATATTAGTGTGTGTGTATATGTATGTATATATATATATATTAGTATGTATGTGTGTATGTGTATGTGTGTGTGTGTGTGTGTGTGTGTGTGTGTGTGTGTGTGTGTGTATTTTTTTTATATATATAAGGAACACTTTTTAATCAGAGTACAGCATCAAGTCAATTAAACTCCTGGGATATTGATCTGGTCAGTTAAGTAATGGAGGGGGTTGTTAAT